>NC_134417.1:84231052-84531573 GCF_030867145.1 Opisthocomus hoazin
TTAGCAGTTTGAAGGGGCTGCGTGAGATATGGGCCCACATTTTAGTTTGCCCTTCTGTCCAGGGGAAATAACTTTGGCAGGAGGGTGGGGAAAATAATGGAGAGCAGTAACAGCTAAACCACCTCAGCAAAATTTGCTGGAGTTCATCTGTTACAACTCCTCTTTTCTGCAAAGTCAGCAAATCTTGAGGTTTCAGAGAAAGTTCTTAATTTTTTGTGGTGGAGTTTATCTTGCAGAAGAATAGGAGACCATGCAGCAAATACTGCAGGTGTGTTTTTAATATGATGACCAGTATTGTAAGGTATTCAGGTTTTCTCTTGGTGGGCAGAGTGATTATTACTTTTTTAAAAACATTCCTTATGACTTCCAATATACAGAAGGCAGAGTTGCTAATGAATGGATTATGTCAATCAAGCATCATGGCACTGATAGGAGCAGGTTACCAGAGTTTAGGGAGCAGGTGTAGAGACCTCTAGGACTCTACAGCAGCCTAAGAATCAAAGGCTGTAGGTGGACAGTAGCAAGAGGGCTCTTGGTGCTTTGCAGAAAAAGGAGCACCCAGGTGACACAAATCAGTGATTAGTCTACTCTGCACTGCACCAGTTCAGAATCGCTAACAAGTAAATAAATAATATTCCCAACTGAACCTCATGCTAGACCTCGTGCTATATTAAGTAACTTTTCCCCATGCCAGAGTTTTACTGCACCTGCCGCAGTTTCCGCACAGGCCTTGTCTTCTGACCTCTTTCTGTTCTCACAATGTAGGCATTGGAGCCACTGCATGAGGATGTTCTTGCCCCTCTTTCAATGCAAGTTCAATGCAAGTCACTCCACATTGTGCTACAGCATCCCCTGGACGTTGAGCTGTCTTTTTCAGTAGTCTGAATAGTGTTCAGTAGTGTGAACAGGTGTTTTTTCTACCCAGTGCAGCAAAGCACCAGTCTTTCTTTGGCTTTTTCTGTCTTGGACTGGCAAGAATAGTTGCACGTCAGCATATCGGATAGCTCTGAAATGAGGAAGATATGACCATCATGGCCTTCTGCTTCTGCTTCTACTTTCTATGGTGTGGGCCTGTGCCTATAAACAGGGCAGATAGCCCTTGTGTCCCTTCATGAGCCAGGACAGCGGAGGGCGGGCAGAAGTCACAGTGCAGGAAAGGCATAGAGGCTGTGAAAGGCTTCACAGAAGCTATGCGTGGAGGAGAAGCCAGGTCAGCAAGCTCCTACCAGTACCCAAACTGGAAATCAGGAGTACACCAACATCCTCAGGCCTCAGTTGAGAGCACGAAATAACCCTAAGGCCCTCTGTGCTCATCCACGGTGTGTCAAGGGGAGGGATGCCAGCAGAGGAGCTGTGTCCTGTGCACGCTGTGCTAGGGCTTGAAAAAACACCCTGATCCTCACTGCCTTTATCAGTCAGAGATCACAGGGGTGAGGAACCTCCCCCATGACTGCTATAACCTCCCCAGCTACAAAGAGTGACTCTTGCTTTGTCGAACGAAGACTTGTGCTCAAGATGCTGCAAACGAGGTGGTTCAGAGCTGCTCTGATGGTGCCGAGATGCTGTTGCCAACATCTCAGACACAGCGGGCAGAAAGAGTTGGGAGCCACTCGAAGCAGCTCACGGCTGGCACCAGACGATCCGCAGGGAGGGCAAGCGGTGGCCAAGCTGGCAGGCAGTCCAGGATGTCAGCACCAAGCCCAGGGCTTGTGCCGCTGTGTAAAAACCTCCTGCAGATTTGCAGGTCTGGCAATGGCCGTGAAGAGTGTGCCTGTGTTACCACAGCCACGGGCTGTCTCCGGCCTCGTCCCCTGTCAGGCTGCTTGCCCAGTGTCAGAGTTGACTTTGGACACAGAAGAGCAAACAAAATAGTAAGTTTCAATATGAGGCTTAAGCCTTGCTTACATTTCAAAGTTTTTCATCTAAAAGTAAAAAGGCATCTCCGTAGGGCATAGATGCATCTGTTTTGGTAGAGACGTTTGGTAAGGAATTGCTTACTCCTTCCCTTGTGATTCCAGGATGCTTACGCTCCTTTTCTTTCACCCTTATCACACACTCCATATCATACCCAGCATTTAGAAATCTACCTCGATGCTTTTCTGTTTATATTGTAATTTTTACTGCTTAAGGTATTTTCACATTCAGACTATGCTATGAATTTAGCTTTCCAACACTCTTCGTCTTTGGACTTACATGACCATTGTGAACTTCTATATCAAAATTTCTGTATTGTTAGTTGAGGAGGACTGTGTGAGGGATCGCTTAAGCGACCTGGGTGTCCACAAATCCATGGGCCTCGATGGAATGCACACACGAGTGCTCAGGGAGCTGGCGGATGTCATTGCTGAGCCACTCTCCATCATCTTTGAGAGGTGCTGGAGGACAGGAGAGGTTCCCAAGGACTGGAGAAAGTCCAATGTCACTCCAATCTTCAAAAAGGGCAAGAAGGAGGATCCAGGGATTTACAGGCCGGTCAGCCTCACCTCCATCCCGTGAAAGGTGATGGAGCAGCTTATCCTGGAGGTCATCAACAAACAAGTGGAGGAAAAGAAGGTTATCAGGAGTAGTCAGCATGGATTCACCAAGGGGAAATCATGCCTGACCAATGTGATAGCTTTCTACAATGGAATGACTGGCTGGGTAGATGAGGGGAGAGCAGTGGTTGTTGTCTACCTTGATTTCAGCAAGGCTTTCGACACAGTCTCCCATAACATCCTCCTAGGGAAGCTCAGGAAGTGTGGGCTGGATGAGTGGTCGGTGAGGTGGATTGAGAACTGGCTGAATGGCAGAACTCAGAGGGTTGTCATCAGCGGCGCTGAGTCTAGTTGGAGGCCGGTAACTAGTGGTGTCCCCCAGGGGTCAGTACTGGGCCCAGTCTTGTTCAACTTCTTCATCAACAACCTGGATGAAGAGTTAGAATGTACCCTCAGCAAGTTTGCTGATGATACAAAACTGGGAGGTGTGGTAGATACACCAGAAGGCTGTGCTGCCATTCGGAGAGACCTGGACAGGCTGGAAAGTTGGGCAGAGAGAAACCTGATGAGGTTCAACAAAGGCAAATGCAGGATCCTGCACCTGGGGAGGAACAACCCCATGCACCAGTACAGGCTTGGGGTGGACCTGCTGGAGTGCAGCTCTGTGGAGAGGGACCTAGGTGTCCTGGTGGACGACAGGTTGACCATGAGCCAGCAGAGTGCCCTGGCTGCCAAGAAGGCCAATGGCATCCTGGGGTGCATTAGGAGGAGTGTGGCCAGCAGGTGGAGGGAGGTTCTCCTCCCCCTCTACACTGCCCTAGTGAGGCCTCATCTGGAGTACTGTGTCCAGTTCTGGGCTCCCCAGTTCAAGAAAGATGAAGAGCTACTGGAGAGAGTCCAGTGGAGGGCTACGAGGATGGTGAGGGGACTGGAGCATCTCTCCTACGAGGAGAGGCTGAGGGAGCTGGGCTTGTTCAGCCTGAAGAAGAGAAGGTTGCGAGGGGACCTAATAAATGCTTATAAATATCTGAAGGGTGGGTGTCAGGAGGATGGGGCTAAGCTCTTTTCAGTAGTGCCCAGCGACAGGACAAGGGGAAATGGGCACAAACGGAAGCACAGGAAGTTCCATCTGAACATGAGGAAGAACTTCTTCCCTCTGAGGGTGACGGAGCACTGGAACAGGCTGCCCAGGGAGGTTGTGGAATTCTCCTTCTCTGGAGATATTCAAGACCTGCCTGGACAAGGTCCTCTGCGGCCTGCTGTAGGTGACCCTGCTTTGGTGGGAGGGCTGGACTAGATGACCCACAGAGGTCCCTTCCAACCCCTAACATTCTGTGATTCTGTGATTCTGTGATTCTGTGATTCTGTGATTCTGTATCAGTGGATATGCCCAAATGAACATAGCAAGTGCCTGTCACCCCACGGAAATTGGACAACTGTATTATGCTACTGAAATGTAACTTTGAAAACAAACAAGAAATCATGAGAAAATTATAGCTTGTTAATTTTACATTCATTGACCCCGATCATAATGCTTTTACAAAAGTGATTTCTTGTTTTCTCTTTTCTTGAGTCTCTGTCTCCTTCTTCTAGCAGAAATAGTTGTACAGAGACATTACAATGATATGTTGTTATTCCATATTCTGGAAACCACCTTAGATTTTAGTTGTTATAAATGCTGAAGGATTGAAGTTGTGAACAAATTTACGTCAGTGATAGCTTCACCTTTAACTTCACACATATCAGGATTTTGCCTAGCTGTTTCTGGTGCATTTGAGTTAGATTTTGTGTATTATTTATGTGGTTACACATTTAGGAATACCAAAAAAGAAAAGGCAAATTAAGTCATAACTTTACCTTGAGAAGGAAATATATCAATATAAAAAGCATGTATTTTCTTCTTCGTCTTGTTTTCCCCTATGGCAACCGTCCCTTCCTTTGAGCAGAATTCAGCTGGTTTAGTGGAGGTTTACAGCCTGTCCATTGTACTACAGCGTACAGACCTTTGCCCACTGGTAGCCAACAGCTTTTTTAAGAAGTCGTCTAGATCTGCCCTATGGGACTATTTGTACGGCTGGAACTAAGCAGGTGTACAAATGTATGGAATTTTACATCCATTGGGATGGTTTTGCTCAGTTTTAGCTGTTTTGGTTGTTGTGATGTCTTTCCAGAGTTCAGCCTCAAAGCCAAATTCTCAGATTTGGAGTTTCTTCTGGCAAGGATTTCACTGCTTTCTAAAGTCGGCAGCATGTCGCATAAAATAGCCACTTCCTAAGTCTAATAGTAGTTACCTGTCAGATGTCAGTGGAAAAAAAAAGATATAATTGCAGCATTGGTCAGTTGGTCCTGTTGGCAGAAAATGATCAAAACTACATGTTGATTTGTAGTTTTCTGCTTCTGAATTAATCACTCTCGGCTTCCTTTACAGTCAGTGGAGAGAAACAGGCACTTTTCAGATGTGATTCTTCTGGCCTATTTTAGATATCTAGTTTAGGGCAAGATGAACTGCAGCCTAGAAGTGTCTATTTCTCATTGCTGATTATAAAAGGAGTCTAGACATCTCCCAGAGAAGTAGGTAGGCAGACTGCAGATGCTTTTATTTGGCATTTTATATCTTCATGTGGCATGGGTGACTAAAAAGGCTTCTAAGCTCAATTTTGTTAGAATTGTTCCAGTACAGTAAATTTAAGCCTCACTACCGAAAATGAGAGATCTTTTTATAGGTTATTATTTTGTAGATAGCAATTAACCACTCAGAAGTGCTGCTAGTTTTGACACGCACACGCTCAGCCACTTCATGCTTTGATGTTAAATTATATTTGACATTTAATTTAAGCTCATATTGCCTTCATTTAAAAATAAACCCTACTGCATTAGTAGTGAGAAGGTGGAGGGATAATTTTTCTCCCCAAATTCACACTCACTGAAATCTAAACTGATTTTTCATGCTTAGTTTTTCAAGTATATTATGTGCATTCTTCTGAATATAAATCTGTGCAATTGCTTCTCAGATGTGAGAGAAAGAAATCAATGCATCCATCTTAGTAAGCAATTACAACATAAAAATGTATTTTTAATGGGTGCTTTGAAGGCTACACACACCGTGAGGTTTGTTGGCCCTTGAACCGATTGTAATCTGAAGTGACATATACCATTATTTGTTGGGCAAAGGAGCACTGATTTTGTGGTGGTAGCAGTGTGTAATGTGATCTGTTTAGCTCTTATAGATTAAGCGGGATGAAGTCTTAGCTGACTGACACAGATGCAATAGTAGAGGAGGAGGTTCTGCCTGGTGTCCTGCCAGTGAGCTTTATCCTACCTCAGTGGGAACGGAAGTCTGTCCCAACGGGTCCCTGCTACAAGGCTGCACCTGAAAGGAGGCCAAAGGGAGATTGCTTCTTCCTCGGTATGGTCTGGCTGGTGTGAGCCATAACTTAGTGCTTTACTTTGTAGAATCTCTTTTAGTCCTTGGGTGCATTCCTCTTGCTCTTAAGAGCCAGGCCACGCTTTACATAGAATGTTAGGGGTTGGAAGGGACCTCTGTGGGTCATCTAGTCCAACCCTCCTGCCAAAACAGGGTCACCTACAGCAGGCCGCAGAGGACCTTGTCCAGGCGGGTCTTGAATATCTCCAGAGAAGGAGAATTCCACAACCTCCCTGGGCAGCCTGTTCCAGGGCTCCGTCACCCTCAGAGGGAAGAAATTCTTCCTCATGTTCAGATGGAACTTCCTGTGCTTCCGTTTGTGCCCATTTCCCCTTGTCCTGTCGCTGGGCACTACTGAAAAGAGCTTAGCCCCATCCTCCTGACACCCACCCTTCAGATATTTATAAGCATTTATTAGGTCCCCTCGCAACCTTCTCTTCTTCAGGCTGAACAAGCCCAGCTCCCTCAGCCTCTCCTCGTAGGAGAGATGCTCCAGTCCCCTCACCATCCTCGTAGCCCTCTGCTGGACTCTCTCCAGTAGCTCTTCATCTTTCTTGAACTGGGGAGCCCAGAACTGGACACAGTACTCCAGATGAGGCCTCACTAGGGCAGTGTAGAGGGGGAGGAGAACCTCCCTCCACCTGCTGGCCACACTCCTCCTAATGCACCCCAGAATGCCATTGGCCTTCTTGGCAGCCAGGGCACTCTGCTGGCTCATGGTCAACCTGTCGTCCACCAGGACACCTAGGTCCCTCTCCACAGAGCTGCTCTCCAACAGGTCCATCCCAAGCCTGTACTGGTGCATGGGGTTGTTCCTCCCCAGGTGCAGGATCCTGCATTTGCCTTTGTTGAACCTCATCAGGTTTCTCTCTGCCCAACTTTCCAGCCTGTCCAGGTCTCTCCGAATGGCAGCACAGCCTTCTGGTGTATCTACCACACCTCCCAGTTTGGTGTCGTCAGCAAACTTGCTGAGGGTACATTCTAACTCTTCATCCAGGTTGTTGATGAAGAAGTTGAACAAGACTGGGCCCAGTACTGACCCCTGGGGGACACCACTAGTTACCGGCCTCCAACTAGACTCAGCGCCGCTGATGACAACCCTCTGAGTTCTGCCATTCAGCCAGTTCTCAATCCACCTCACCGACCACTCATCCAGCCCACACTTCCTGAGCTTCCCTAGGAGGATGTTATGGGAGACTGTGTCAAAAGCCTTGCTGAAATCAAGGTAGACAACAACCACTGCTCTCCCCTCATCTACCCAGCCAGTCATTCCATTGTAGAAAGCTATCACATTGGTCAGGCATGATTTCCCCTTGGTGAATCCATGCTGACTACTCCTGATAACCTTCTTTTCCTCCACTTGTTTGTTGATGACCTCCAGGATAAGCTGCTCCATCACCTTCCTTTTACTTCATAGCTATGCACACTGCAAAATGTTACCATTCCAGGAAAAGAAGGAGAACCTCTCCCCTCTGGAGCACTGCAGCACCACAGATTGATGTATAAAGTTGGTATCCTGAACGCTGGTCCGTGTGAAAGACCACATGGGACACTTGGCAGCACAGTTTATTGAGCCAAATTAGAACCAGGCTGTCTACATTCTCTTCATCCTTTAGCCCTTCAGCCCATCTTGGCTGTTTCAGGCTTTCTGTGCATGCTGTGACCAAGACCTGCAGGGAACACTGAAGTGTCTGGCAGCGGTGGAACTATTACCAGCGAGGTCTGCAGTCATGGGAAGAGGATGGTGCTTATTCAAGGGAGCTGGTCATTCCTGGGTATGGCTTTACTCAAATGTTTTCAGTGATCACGAGTCTCTGTGTTTTCTAGGCAAAACCAAACCAAAACAAAACCCTACCAAAATTAGAAACTCCCAGCATCAAATAAGCCAGTGTAACTACAGCTCCTCCGCACATTCATCTTTGCTGTTAAATTGAGCGATTTATCCACCTTGCAAAAGACATTAGCATTAAGGGACATAGTCTTTCTCAGATGTAATTCATTATTAATCTTAATGGGATTATGCTTCAAAGACCACTAAATGCACATCTTCAAAGTACTTAAATTACTCCCTATTATTACTTCTGACAATAAAATAAATAAAGCTTAGTTAAATTCTACATGTTAAACCCAAATTACTTTTTTCATTTCACTGTGCCAACCAAAGCAAAACAGATCATTCAAAACAAAACAAAACAAAACAAAACAAAACAAAACAAAAAAGAAACCCCAAACCCTCCACTCTAAACTTTAAGGTTTTAAGGTTTTAATAGATAGTGATTAACAAATAATCATAAAACCAGGTTGAAGACATTTGAAAATGCATTTTTTGTAGTAAATGTATGCAGCATCAAAAATATGATTACAGTGAGAGAAGAATAAATATTTAACATCAAATAAATTTCTTTATTAATATAATTACATGATGCAAAATGCATTTCCTAATATTGCTTTAAAATAAATTTTAAAAATTCATATTGGGAAGCTAGCATTATCAACAACAGAATCTAGATAATAGGTAAATAGCTCTTTGGGTGACATTTGCATTAAAAACAGCAGCGAAAGCCAAAATTTCCATTTGTCTCTGTTTTCTAATGCAAATTCTTTATAAGCTTTACACAGAATAAACATGTTCAAGCTGTGCCCTGGCTATATGGAGTTGTGTGACAGGGAGACGTTTTTCTGATGTTTGCGCTAATTGCATTGGAGCTGGACTCTTCCTGGGGGTCCACTAGGTCACTGCATGGAGTCATGCGGAGGGAGAAAAGAGATTATCTTGGCCAAATGGTGTAGAGCATTGCTGCAGATAGACTTACCAGATGCTCGGGTTATCCCCAGACAATCCCGGACTGGAGTAAGTGTCAGTCGCCTGTGCCTTGGAGCCTCCTCACCTGCAGCCAGCATCCCCTGCCAATGTGTCTGGGTCCCTTGGCACGCTTCCTTCCTCAGTACTTGGGAGCCTGAACGGAGGAGCAATCCCATTTAGGGTATAAAAGAAAGACATCTGCTTTCAGAAACAACATGATTAGTGCTCAGGGTTTGTGCTACCCCAGCTTGAATCCTGTCCCATCTTGTTCTTCTTTGCTACAAGCTGAAACAGGGTCCATCGCTCCACCAGTGCACAGTCCAGCTCTGCATTTCACAGGTTATTCAGAAACGGAGCGATCTTCTTCACCCTTTTCTTAAGTCTCCACAATGTGTTATTTAATTCTGCACCCCCCATTAAGGGGACTTCAAGGAATGACCTCTCCTGACAGTGAGGAGATGTACCATCTCTCAGGAGGGTCATCTCTGTTGGGGCATCTGTCATCCAAGCTCATGGCCGAGCTCAGGGACGGTACTTTCAGGCCTCGTTTGCTCATGGAGGCTTTAACACTTCAGCTGTCCCTCCGTGCCTGGGGCCCTTTTTGCTCTGTGGTGTCTCTAACCCATATAAAAGACAAGTGTGTTGTTGGCTAAGGTGGGAGGGTTGTTCCACTCTGGTTGTCCCCTTTTCTCCCCTTCTGCAGGTCCCCTGTTGCCTTCCCTCTCACAGAGTGCTTGGGCTTACATCCCCCTTGTCACCACCATCACCTTCTCTTCGACTAGAAGCAGGTCATTTGGAGAGGCACTGCCTCACGCTTTACGGGGAGATGCTCATACAGGGATATTGCTGTTCTGGAAGATGCCCACTGGTGCCATCAGTCAGTTCTTTGGCATTCTGGCAATTGCAGAGGTATTTGAACCAATGGCTCTACTTAGCAGATGGTAGGAGTCCCGCCTTCAGTTTTCAAGATTCCCCCTCAATAAAAACAGTTGATTATAATTGTTGATGATGATTTTCCCCTGGCTACCTGAGAACATAAAAACATCTTTCTTGGACCGTATAAGTCTGCGTCCAACTGCAGGCAACAGCAGGATGGAGTAGGGCCAGTGTGTAGTGACACTTAGAAGACGTATTTCCCCAGCTTTCAGTGATTTGCAGTCCAGTGATTTCCTGAACCACAGATGGTATCTTTGTGTTTAATAACCTTTGATACGTTTTTCTTCCTTCAACTTGCCTCCAACATTCCCCTTGAAATTGTGGAGGAGAGCAGATGTGCCATTCCCAAAATTCATCATGCTACATTCAATTAAAAAAATGACACCGAGTAGAGCGTATAGCCTGCCAGTCTCAACAAGTTTCTTTTATTATATGTTTACAGTAGTCAGGGCTCTCAAACTTGGTGGAAGCACATGCAGCAAGCTGTAGTCTGATTCTGTTTGTCATGACTGGGACATGGGTTGTCCTGCCTGTTCATTAAACTCAGTTGAATTAGAGTGAAAGAAGTCATCAAGACAGATCTTGACAAAGAAGACCAAGAACTGGAGAAGTCATGAAAGAGTCAAACCAAGGGACAAGGCAGGAGCCTGATATGAGGTGAGGATTTCAGGTACCAGCAAGATAGAATGAGGCCTGGGAACAAGCGCAGGCAGTGCAGGAACGAACATGAGGATGATGGCACAGAAGACAGGACAAGATGTAAAATCCAAGGACAGATGAACAGGGCTACCCACAAGAGAAAATACCAGGGTCTGAAGCCAGCAGTCGAGGCATCATCAGGTTTCAATGCAGGACACAAATTCCTAGGGTGATCTTCACACAGATACTTGTTTTGTGTTTGCCTGCTAGTTTAAAATTGTATTTGGCTGGCATGCACTCTATCTAACTTGGTAAAGAGTGACTGGCCACCTGGAAATCTGTGTCAGCCCCATCTGGGCAAGAGGTTGTTGCTCACCATCCTTACACACAGCCCTTCTCCTGTAGCAAATCTGCATTGATCTGGAGCGCAGATTTGGTTTTAGGGCTGTGACTTCAACAGCGTTTCCAGCTACAAGCCCTCCTTTATAACTGTTGCAACTGAGTTAGGCCACAAGGCTTGTATTTAAATGTTAAAATAGGTATAATTCTCCAAGTACTCATCGCCCTTTGTCTCAAGTTAGGATGAGTTGAATGCTTCTACCAGCTCTTTAAATCAGGATAGTCAGACACATTTGAGTGAGTTTTGGTGCTGAGATCAGACTGCTGAGATTGAACAGTTTAAGTGTGGTACATGAGGCTTGTCTCTGTTTATACAGGTTTTATCTGGACCAAGTGACTTAAAATGTTTCGGTAAATGTATGAAACCATCCAAATGCATCTATTAGAAGCTGCTGTGCCAAAGCTGAATGGAAGTGTTTAAAATATTCGTGGATGTCTGTGCAGACTTAGGAACACAGTTGCAGTGGCTGAAGTCGATGTTAAACAGAGTATGTCAAAGTGTGCCCAATATAGAGGACATCTGGCATTTTTAAGACGCACCTTATGTTTCTACTTTGTAATATTTAAAAACATTTATTTTTATTGAAAATTTATTTCTTATTTTGAAACGTTTTAGCTGCATTATGAAAAAAATAAATTGGTCTGCTCTACCAGCTTTGGCTTTGTATTATAAGTGATTCCTGGGAGGGAAGTAGGTCCTGATACAAAGATCAAAACTGGACCATTTTGTGTCAGGTCATCTAAGAATTTTCATTTTACAACATAGAGAGAGTATAACTGAGGTGTCAAAATCACAGAGGGAACAATTGCTGTTAAAGAGCTTCAGTGAAAATTTTTGCATTTATTTTAGGCAAATGGAAATGTGCACAAGGATTGCATAGAGTTGAACAGCTCTTGGACACAGGATTGATGACAAATTTGAAAAAACCCACATCATTAGGAAGACAAGAACTAGGAAAGCAGGATCTATCTTTCTTATTTCTGGATATTTATGACTTCTATAAATGTTAGAGGCCAGATAACTGACTTCTATTGGTAACAGCCTGAACTGTATTACGATGTGTATACATAGTTGTCACACCAATATATCAGCAAGCTGACACACCAGGCCAGACCTTGTTGTATGGATTATAATGGGGTAATTTGCAAACTTGGGAGTTCTCTTCAGATACAACCCTTTGTGTTCTTTGCTTGTAAAACATCTGCTCTAACGAGCATCTATAAAACAACTAATCCAGCAAGACACTTAGCATCTTCAGTGCCAATGCAATCACTATTCATAGAATCATAGAATCATAGAATCATAGAATGGTTTGGGTTGGAAGGGACCTTAAAGATTATCTAGTTCCAACCCCTCTGCCATGGGCAGGGACACCTTCCACTAGACCAGGTTGCTTAGAGCTGCATCCAGCCTGGCCTTGAACTGCTGGAGGGGGCAGCCACAGCTTCTCTGGGCAACATGTGCCAGTGCTTCACCACCCTCAGAGTAAAGAATCACTTCCTTATATCTAATCTAAATCTACCCTCTTTCAGTTTAAAGCGAGCACCCCTTCTCCTATCACTACAGGCCCTTGCCAAAAGTCACTCTCCAGCTTTCTTGTAGGCCCCCCTCATGTACTGGAAGGCTGCAATAAGGTGTCCTCAGCGCTTTGTCTTCTCCAGGCTGAACAGCCCCAGCTCTCTCAGCCTTTCTTTGTAGGAGGTGTTCCAGTCCTCTGATCATTTTTGTGGCCTCCTCTGGACCCACTCCAACAGGTCCATGTCTTTTCTGTCCTGAGGGCTCCAGAGCTGAGCACAGGACTCCAGGTGGGGTGTCACCAGAGCCCAGTAGAGGGGCAGAATCACCTCAGTCACTCAACAAATAGACATTGAAAAAGAGACTTTTCTCCTACAAAAATTTTCTTTTCTGATATGTGCCTCTTCTAGAGCACATAATTCTGAGCCAACAGTGCAAGAGTTTTGTGCAGCTTAGTTAAAATTGTGCCATGCTGAGGTCTATGCTGTAGTTTTGCTGTTATTTCAAGGGACAGGGCAATTAAGATTGCTTGCCTCTGTGTTTAAAGATTGCTCCTCTCCACTGTTAAAGACAGCCTATTGCAGTAAATCCATCCATACACAGAGATTTTTCTATACTGATTCTTTCCACATTAACACTTTCAGTACGGACTTAAATAGGTCTGATGAGAAAGCGCACAAATATTCCTTAGTTCTTCAAAACCTATGGTTCTGGTGCATTTGTTAGTATTTTTGCACTGCATAACTTCTTTGATTTGTTACTTCTAAGATCTTGCACTGCCTGATGCCAGGGAGCCTTACCCGCTGGAACCTGTGGTCTTTTCTTAGAAATGCTTTAAGAAACACAGACTCTCTCTTTGTACCTTAGTGTTTTATATTTTGGAGGTATAGGAGCTGAATCCTTCATTTTATAAATGCCTAGTTCTAAATGAGCAAGGTTTCAGATAAACAGTATAAGAAGCTACATGATTAGAAACACAGTTTCTACAGTATTTAGCGAAACAAATGAAATTCCACAGATGTATGGGAAGAGCAGGACTGTTGGTGCATTGGACCAATGGATATGGTCATAAGCAATTGATGTAACCTCGAGGCTTAGAGTTCAATACCACATCCTTTGCAAGAGGGAAGGTTGAGAGAAAAGACTACAGGCTATCAGAGGAGGAGAATTCCTCCATTTCTGTTTGTCTTGATGTCTGTAAAATTGAGGTTAGATCCAGCAGCCCCAGCTGATGGATGATTGTATCTGTAAGAATTTGAGAAGCAAACCATTTTATTATAAAGAAATATTTTGACTCCAATGGTAAACCACACTCAATGCAACTGTCAGTCTCAAGGAAAATTTTACAGCTTCTGATCTAGAGCAATCTAGACTTCTCATTTCTAATTATATATGTTCTAAGTACACTGTATCTATACAGTTTAAAATTAAGATAGATTTTAAATCTAAAAATAAAGATGAGGTTTTGAATAGTCTCAGAAAAGAACAAGTTATTTCCAGAGCTCATTCAACTTTTATGCTAACTTCCACGTAATAAATGAAAGTTCTCCTAAAAATACTGATGTACCATTACCTAATTAAACTATTCCATGCAGTACAACCTCAGAAGCCTGGATGCTTCTAGATTTAATCTCTAGTAAATGTACCTTCCCATAGACAGAGCAAGGAATTAGGAAAATACCTGATCTTAAAAAGACATGCAACTGAAATTATACTGTTTCTCATGTTAATACAGATCAGTGAGTATGGATGAAAATCGAAAAGGTCAACTCAGAAAAGAAGGAATTTGTCTTCTTGCCATAGGCCTTCATTTGCATTCCAGCTGAATCTATTTTGAACATTTTTTTGTGGATCTAATGAACTCTTGTACAGACCTGTGTAGAGGTGTGACTTTCAGAAATGTCCAGAGGGGTCAGTGGAATGAGAACATCTTTTCTGGGGACAGGATTGAACCTTGCTCAAGGACTAGACAGAGGAGACTCAGTATCTGATTATGTGGCACAAACCCCCATGTTTAATTTGCGCTTTGAATCAGGTTCCCTCTGTGATCCTATGGGCTGTTCACAAAAAGGATGGGTATGGGGCAAAAATTGTCCCAGAAAAAATGAGCCGCACCTTGATGTAAGGGTTACCTGACTGATTTCTGCTAAACTTTGCCTTCTCTTAGCCACAGACTCTTGAAAATAGGAGTGAAGGCCTCTGGGGAAGGCATCACTGCTACCACCATGCTGGAAAGGTGCTCACCAGCTCACTGGCAGGTGACACAGCACAGTCCTGTGCCCCAGATGGGACATCACCTCAGGTGAGCTACCACGTGCAGCCATTCCATGCAGTCCCTCCGGCCTCTCACCCACTGATCACGAGAGAGCAGGTCTGGCCCTTGGCCCCTGCACACCTGGAAGAGAGGGTGTGCCTCCTAATCACAACCAGCAAGGGTAGTGCTACGGTTCTTTTAATTTTAATTTATATTGTCTTTGTAAGTAGCCAATGGCAGGCACAGATTAACCCTCCAAATGGCATATGCTGGTTGATTGTTAGGCATAATGCTATTAAAAAGTGATAGTGTTCAAGTTATAAATGGATGCAATTTAATGGATAGTATTAGTAGCAGAGCTGTTCATCTGAAGCCATGGCTAAAGGGACTCTGGTTTAATAACTTTCTAATTACATCTGTATAAGCTGGGTCACTTAGCAGTAAACTGACAGGTTTGCGTTTCCTTGTATACTAGGTATTGCTGTGTATTAGCCCTACACTAGAATTGCAAACAGAAAATAATTGGGTTACTTTTTAGCCTCCCCAAATGGTTTAAATTAATGGCAGTGCAGATCAACACAATGCCTTCATATGTGTGATTTTAACCTTCATTGATTTTTCTCAGTTCCAGGGCAGCATGACATTGGCTAGAAAACCATGCTGATGCGATGGCTGTAAAGCCAAGCGGTGAAGGGAGGTTTACGCAATATTAGATTAGTTCCTGGTATTCAAGAGCACACTTTATAGAAAACTGAAGGCTCCGTTCTTGAAATTATAAGCATTTGGTATTATTCCTTAGGGAAGAGAAATTTAGTATCATTCTGTTTATGAATGGCTGGCATTGGCTTTGCACAAAGGTTTGAAGTCTCTGAAGAAAATTTGATGCCTGGCTGAGATGCATCAGGCAAGTTTTTAGATCGGATAAGTGGGAAGGCGGGAGTGGCTTTAAACAAGTAGGCTCGTGGAGATTTCTACCTAACGTCTTCCACATATAGCACACTTTAAATTTTATTAATTGCAGTAGTGGCTGTTACCATGACAGCTAGGTGCTGCAATTACCTCACACCTCAGGGAGTTTCATGCTTAGTACAGCTTTCAGAGGCTACTTCCTTGTATTTTGTTTTTACTTTGCAACTTTTTGTACTTGGGGGAAGTATTGTAGGAAGCAGAGATGTGCCATGCAAGAAAAACACATCTTTATAGTCCCAGGGCACCACAAGCCTTATTTAACTGTGGCCTGAGGAAACAGTAAAATGTAACAATCTCTGTGGGGATCAAATGCAGTGGTTGAGGTTGGTTTTTTGCTTTACAACTGCCCAGGATGGCCAGGACTCGCTGAGAAGAGCTCCTCGGCGAGAGGAACTTGCTGCACTGTAAAATGACTTTGACAACAAGGTTTACCAAGTGAAAGCCACAACACCCTCATCCAGAGGGATTAGCCTGAGGTCTAGCCATGAGCCTCTTCATAATCTAGGCATTTCAGCCTTGGGGAAAGGCCACAGCAAAACATTGTATTGGCAAAGAAAGTCCTGTTCTGTTGGGATGCCTCTGAATTGGAAAGCTGGTTGCCATAACCAGGTGTGCAGGGCACGGCGGGGTATGAGAGCAGGACAGGGACCACAGTGCTGAGAATCCTGAGACAGAAGTGAAGGAGAAGGAAGGAGGCTCACACACAGTGCTTGAGAAAATACATCTGCTAATCCCTTCTTCAAGGTGTTAAGCAGGCTCAGCTGTCATGCAAGCCTTGTGCTGGTCATCCACTACAGCATACTTTCTCTAGAAGTAGCTGATTTGAAGCCCACTTAAGGTAAGATATTGCTTTGAAGAGTACTGTAAACAAAGAGATATAGGCTAGACAACATCATGTGGACAAACTTGAATCCTTTGGACTGAAGCTGTGAATTCAGACATTTGCACCCAAGCAGTAGTAGTTCATGGATCAAGTTTCCCATCTGATGTAGCAGCAGTGCCATTTTATTTGAGTCTGTCAGCATTTGCACATCATACACTTCAATGCTGCAGTAAATCTCAGCTGTTTCTAATCCCTGAGAGCTGAAATTTGGCACATAAATTGCTAACCCATATATTAATTTGCGTAGAAGAGGATAAAGCTATGTTTAAGTTATGCAACAAATTCTATTGATTTTTATGTTATAGATGCACTCTCTGCCAATCTCTTGTGAAGTATGTTTTTCACTAGAAGGAGTTGCATGTTCATTATGTTTTACAAGAATTGGTATCTTTTATTTTGTTTTTACATGCTTTTGAAACAGGTATTAAGTTTACACCAAATCAGCTTTAGCTAATATTCTTTTTTGTACATCATTACTCCCTAATATTAGAATGGCATCTGCTAACCAAATGCAGGTTCTTTGGCTGTGATCTTGTTGTTAATTTACGTAACGGTTTGCTAGAACTTTATTTTGAATCTTAAAGCCATGTATTACAGTATTTGCTGACAAAAATGCACATCTCGGTGAGAGGCAGAAAGATTATAATTGTTCAAATGTCACAGCATTCAAATGTTGGAGAGATTTCTAACAGGGTTAATAAAAATACATTTATTTTAATCTTGAGTATTTACAGAAGAATGTTGGTTATGTTTTCGACCTTAATCCCATCGCTGGTACAAATCTATTTACCTGTGTGCTGGGAGGAGACTCAGTTGATTCTTTCTTAAAAAGGAGGGGGGAAAAAATCACTGGCAGATAAAAAATAACCTCCAGCAAACAGAAATGATGTACCTAGGATATGCAAAATGTAAGTGCACTCCATTCTCTGTGTAGTACTGCACTCACGTGACAGCTTGACAAAATCAAATTTACTTCACCTGCCTTCTAGTGAATTTTGAGCATTCTAAAGAGACAGTGCTATTGTAGCTGGAATGAATGACGTTTGGCATATTAGTATATACCGGTCCAGAAGTCAATGAGTTATCTCATGACTAGGGAGTTTTTACTGAGGTGTTAATTCAAACTTCAGAATTGTGAGACAAGTCAGTTTCTCCACAGATTTAATCAGCTCAGTGCTTTCTCTTCCCTCCTCAACCCCTACTGCCCAAATAGACTCCCAAGAAATAGTGATGTTCAGCCAATAAAACACAAGTCAAAGTCTTTGGAGATGAGCTGTCAAGTAATTAGTGATCCTGAGCTCAGGGTACTGTTACTTAGCAACTTCTGAGAATGGATTAACCTTCTATGGGCATCCCTTGCACTGCGTGTATGACAAGACTGCTTCTTATGCTCATTCGTATAGTCAGATATGGCTCCTTCAGATCAGTCAGAGATTTCCCTGAGTCAAATATAAGCATTGAGTTGCACCGCATGTGCAGTGAGCTGGGTGCATTTGGAATAAACTGAGCAACACTATCAGCATAGCACAGTTGATCTGCCTGTGTGCAATAATGCAGATGTGCATCAAACACCTTTTTTCATGGATAGATCAACTATATAGTGCCTAATCCAGGGTTTCACCATTATAATAATTCATAGTTCAATGTGTTTTAATATATGTGGTAATATATTTGTTATAGCACGTAAAACAGAACAGGCTGGCACATATGCGGTGACTTTTTCTCTGAGATTTCCAGGCAATGGCTTGGTCAGTCTCACAGCTGTTTAAAAGTCCTCAGCAATAAGCCAAATTCCCCTTTCTTCTCCTGTGCAAAAGAGAGTAAACTTTGGAAAGTCTAAATACTTGGGAAACTTTGTTAGGCGACAGAGTGCAGTGTGGAGACTCCTTCTGAAATGAAACTCATCTGTAGGTGAGCGTTGTCTACTATTTTGTGATCTTTTCTTTTGATGTAAATATAAAATCCCAATGAATACTAATAACAGGTTCCTGTGAATTGTCTAAGCAGAAAAGAACAGACACTATAAAAAACAATGGATTTGACATGACTTGTAAAAGACCTTATACTGTCGTAATTTGTCAGAACCAGTCTTTATCCCTCTGAACAAAATGACTGCTTTCACAACTGCTATACTTTTTGTTATCTTTTGTATAAATAGTTATATTCACCATGTTGACTTTCATACTTAGCATTATACAGGATCACAGAAATGGTGATTGGAGGGGATATGGGCAGCTCTGGGCTAACCTCCAACTCAAACTGCAGCTATCACCAACACACTCTCAGGTCAGTCATGGTATGGTCCTGCAGAGTCTCGAATACCACCAAGGATGGAGATTCCACAGCCTCTTAGCGCTGTGTTCATCTCCCAGGCCACAGATGATGATCATTGTCCTCAGTATGTTATCTAACACTGCTGCAAAGAGTTTGGCTCTGCCACCTTTGTAAATAACCCTGAGGTAGCTGTAGATTGCTGTGGATTCCCCTTTCAACTGCTTTTTACCAGAAGTACCACTAACAGAGTACGAACATTTGCCTAATATGCTTCTTATTCCAGTGTTATTTCTAGCCTGGCTGTCCGATTGCTGTGTTTGCTCTACTCAAACCACTACAGGGTAATATTCTTTTTAGTACAGCTTGTTCCCACAGTATCCTGTACTACATTTTTTCTGCTGCATGTGGGGAGCAGAAAGGAAAAAGCATCTGTGCTATGAAAAGGTTCCTCCACCCTCTGATGACTGATTTCAGTAGGTGGAGATAAAGATTTCAATGACAGCAAAGGGCAAGACTGGGCCCAGGTTGTAAATGATCTGCAAGCTAAGAAGACAACCACAGTAATATTTTGCTCATCTGTTTTGGAACAGAAACAGTCAAGAAAGATTAGGCTCAAAGGCTTCAAGCATTTATTTTTTTTGCCCACTTTCATTAACCTGGGGTGGCCAGCAGGTGATAGCAATTTATGCAAATCCTTCTCTCTATGCGACATTTTACCTTTTGACAATAGGCAACCAAGCAGATGACACAGCTTCAGACAAGAGGGTTTTGAAGACCCAATTTAAAATCTGAGATACCATACTTTTTTTCAAAAGCTTTTAGAAGGATAAGATAAGAGTGTAATCCCTTAGTTTGGTGCAAATATTTTAAGACTTTGTGTTTCTAAAATCCAATTTGAATTAGCCTTGAACTTTAAAGCTGTTTATGCCTACTGAACCAAAAGACACCATGTGATGCATATAATAGGAAGTATTGTACAGTCTGTCTTTTTCTCCTCCCCTTCTGACACTACTCTATAGTATTTGCCAAGAAAATCATCCGAAGACAAAATGTCATAACTTTAGAAAAAGAAAATGCTAGTCACTTTGCAGCAAACGACTTACAAATCCTCCTTTGCCTTAGGGTTCTCTAGCCTTATAATTTATTAGGAACTCTTTCCACCAAATACACTTAAGATGAACTTCACATTGTGTGTGAAATTATTCCTGATAGCATGTTGTATAAAGTGTTCCTTGATACTCGTAATGGCTTGGACAAGTCTGCTGCATCTTTGGGAATCAGTGCTTTGGGAATCTGCATGCTGATGTGGCTTGTGAGAGGACGGTACATCAGATAATTAGATGTTGACTTGCTCTCATTTCAAATCATGCATTATTTAAGAAATGAGAGGAAGACGTTAGGCAAACTGTCATGAATTTCTTTGCTCCCAACATCAGCCTGACTATACTTTTACCCAAAATAATCATCTTTATCAATGTTTGCAAACTTTCAGATTTTATCATCAGTTCTTTTCAAAAGTCTTGATACTTTGGGCCTTGGAGTAGGTTACCTATTTCTGACTTGGATTATTCCTTTAGATACAATGTGGATTAATGAGGTGTATCCTGTTTTAGTCTTAACTCACCAATGTGGTTAGAATAATGGGGACATGATTCGTAAGCCCTCTTTGTGAAAGTAACTTTCTTCTACTCATTATTAGTTAAAAACTGACTGTTATACCAAGTGGCTTATTCACCAAGCCTATATGCTTTGGTAGGGAGTTTCCAAAGGACAAAGATGAACAGCCCTTTGGTTATGACAATAGCACAGTAGTCACAAGGCTGAGAGTCAAATGTTGCTTGACTCGGGGAAGTCAGTTAAGGCTAACCCTGTAAAATGACATCAGTCTCTCGTTCTGGCAGGTTTAGCACCTGCATTTCTGAGCGTGTTGTCTGAGTCTCAGAGAAATTCACTGTGCAGGTTACCCATTCAGTGAGCAGGAGGGCTTGTGTAGATTATAGGTCCTTCACAAAACTAGCATGCTGAGCAGAGAACTGTCTAAGGGGCCAGAAAGGATTAAGCCACATATATTTCAGGAAATACAGAAAATCAGGAGATCTGGATGGGAATTATAAGCCTGAAACTTCTTCTTCTAGTAGATTTTAACCTACCAGCCAGTTTTCAAGAAAAAAAAAAAAATAACCAGCAGCAGTTGGAGACAATGGCCAATGCCTTGTCTTCTGTCCTGGAGATCCAAGGATATGGGGCAACCAGATTCAGTTTTCATGATTCGGGAATTATACTGACATGCCCAATCTCTTTGTAGATCTTGTAACTCATCAGAGCATTCTCAGATGTGCTCTTTCAAGCTGTCCTATTAAAGTTGTTGTATTGCACATGGAATAATTAAATATGTATTATAAAACCATAGAGTTATGGAATTGTTTGGGTTGGAAGAGATCTTTAAAGGTCACATAGTTCAGCCCCCTCCTGCCATGGGCAGGGACATCTTTCGCTAGACTGGGTTGCTCAAAGTCCCATCCAGCCTGACTTGAAACACGTCCAGGGATAGTGCATGCTTTTCTGGGCAAGCAGTTCCGGTCTCTCGCCACCCTCATCATAAAGAATTTTTTCCTTATATCCAGTCTAGATCTACCTTCTTTTAGTTTAAATCCTTTACACTTTGTCCTATCACTAGAACCCCTGGTAGAAAGTCTTTCTCTGTCTTTCTTAAATGCCCCCTTTAAATATCACAAGGCTGCAGTAAAGTCTCCCCAAAGCTTTCTGTTCTCCAGGCTAAACCAACCCAGCTCTCAGCTGTTCTTCGTAGGAGAGGTGTTCCATCCCCCTGATCTGTACATGTCTATGGCTAAACAAGTGTACAAATGACTAGACCAGTACAAAGTTAAAATGAAACTGGCAGCAGTGCCTTTGGCAGACATGATATTGGGATCTCCCTGAGTATTTGTGTTGTTTCAATGCAAATTTAATTTATTTTAGCATTAATGACAGTGTAGACCTTATACTAGGTTGCACCAAATCCCTTCTGAGAGGTGCAAAGATCATTACGGCAGAGTACAATGGACACACCTGCCGTCTGCTTCCTACATCTGTGGGTGATGCTTATATTCAAGAGCTGGTACCTGTTACAGCTATTTTGGATTAAACTGCAGAGATGACCTAAAAAACGGTGGCTTAACAAAAGAGCCACTTAAAGAAAATGGATAATCGACAAAGCTTTATTTACAGGGTATCAGGCCATTATATTAATGTTTTAAAGATCTGTCTTTTTGTCTCATTCATCTGTGCCTGACTGGGAGAAAATCCATAACAAGTGTAGCTTGCTAATGAAAATAATATGAACAAGAGAATCTCCTTAGCTTTAAAAGTAAATGTCACTATCTATGTAAAAGTTAGTCTTTTGATACTGTTTGTGAGACCAACATCTTATTGAATTACCTTTGCGCTACTTTTCCACTCTCTAAACCCCACTCTTCAAAGCTTTAGGGCTGCACATTGCTGTGTGAATAGCCTTATGGATGCTATGAACTCTTAACAAAAAATCCATTATAATGGTACTTTGCTGTTTCAGGGATATTCACTGTATAACAATCCTAATGGTTCTGGTGAAGTAACAGGTATGGAAATGCTGGGTAGAAATAGCTTCTCCCTGCTAGAGTTGCTATATGAAAGGTTTTGGCTTTAGTTATTGATGATCTAACCACCTGCAGCACTCCGAATTGCTTTTTATTTTTGTCCCCATCGGTAGTCCCATTGCATTCAGTAGGACTGCATACATGATTAATCTGATCAAGGTCCAATTAGTGAAAAAAGCGTAGCCATTGGTGCTGCAGACAGAAAGGTATGCCCTGACCCGGTCTGCCAGTCCCACTTCTAAGCCCTGTATCCTCACCCATGGGCCCACACAGGCATGAGATTGGATGTGTCTGGATGCAGACTGTTGTTCTGAACAAGCACCGAGATCCAGATTTAAATTAGTTTCATATTTTGGGTCCTCTGGAGAACCACACTGAAACTATCCATTTTGGTTCCAGACTATTTCAGAGGCTTAATCAGGAACATTTGGTGAATGCAGAGATCCCTTTCAAGGGGAAAGAAGCCAGTGAATATTTATTTGTCCTGCTCTTAAAACAAGAGGAACATTTCAGTCAGCAGTTAAGAGCTCAGTTTCTCCATGAAGTGATTAAAGAGCAGAGCTGCTCTGGCCCTGTGTGTGGGCACCGGAGAAAAAGCGAGATGTGTCTCCTCAAAACATCTCAGCCCACAGCCAGAATTGCCCTGTAGAGCAGACTCTTACCTTCTGCAGCCCAAATAGCCTACAGGAACTAATTACCCAATGTCACCAGCCTAGGAAGGTGCCTCAGGTTGAATAATCTCAGTCTTTCAGGCCTCTTGCTGCTAAGCTCCATTATAAATGCACACTGATGGTAATGATTATTTGCAATATTTAGCAATACATGCTTTGCAGAATAGAAAGCAGTGATCAAGCTTTGGGCTCTTTTTTGTTAAGACAGCTTCAATCTGATGTGTCAGCAATGTCTTTGTCACATTTTCTAATGTGAGAAAGATATAAAAGGCATTTAAGTTCTTGGGGAATTATTGCATGAATACTTTAAAGGTATATTTTTTCTGTAAATACTGGTATTGCTTAAAAAATATTCCCACCTAAATTTTGATCATCAAACTCCAAATCATCATGCAGATATTAATTAGTAGAAGTGTGTAAGCTATGGGAGTAAACTGGAGAACTGGGTAATGGAACGACTGGGAAGTAGACAAGTTGGCAGATGAAGTCAAATAGTACAAGTGTACGTAACATGGATAAACGCTTTGAGGCTGACTCCACAAATCATGCTGTTTGTGAAAATGCTGGTGAGTCCTCAAAGTGCTGTGAATTTTTGTGGGCATTGAAAAGTCATACTAAGTGAATATTCATGATTCAGTGTTGACAGTGACTTTCTTTCCAACATTTGAAAAATTTCATTCATTCAGTCAGGATAAAGAAAATAATACTGTGATAATTAAATGCCAAATTAAATGACACAAATAGTGAGTATGTAATAATTAAAAGGAAAAGTTCACATAATAGTTCAGATAAAATTTTTGAGATTCTGAATATTTGGCAAATATGTATGAATTATAAATGAACAGCTAGAAAATTAATTATTGACTTGTGAATTATTTACTAACCGGAACAGATGTTAAAGTTCTGCATTATTTATTATGATGCATTTATTTCAGTGCTGAATATAATCTATAAAGATAATAGTGGTGTTATAACTGTACTGTTTAAACAGGTTGATCAGTTGTAATTATTATCCCTATTTAACAGGGAAGACAACTAAAAAACACAGGAAGGGAGATTTTCAAAGGACTCAAGGGGCGGAGTTGCACAAGTCTAATGAAAATTAATGAGACTTGCATTTCTGAATCCCTCTGGTGAGTCTTTCATAGAAAGGTTAAATTGCATGCCCAAGAGAAGCCAAGAGCTAGCAGCAGAGCCTGGGAGTTCTGGTCCCTACTTAGATTTGCTAGTCATTGTATGCGATGAATCCTCTGGTTTGGGGCTAGGGTGTTTTTCATGATACTGGAATGTAAGAGTCTCCTTAGATACCAGGCTTCCCTAGCTCAAGCAAACAGTTCATCCCTCTGGCCAGCCTGCAGGTAACAAATTTATTGTCCAGATATTCATATATTTGGGGTTTAGCAACCAATTCACATCTCTCTATCTGTTCCTCTTTCTCCCTGAGACCACACTGAAACGTTGTTCTTGTTGTTGTTTAACAAAACTAACCATCCCTTAGCAGCCACCTCATTAAACTCTAGATTTTTTGTGTCTTATGAGTGGAGTTGAGATAGATTGTCTGGCTGCTCATATCCATGGCACGTTTTAAGATCTGAGAAAGATCAGGAAATCATAGTGTTGGCACTACAATGGTATGAGTGAACTTGGAGCCGTTCTGAAGTCCAGCTAGAGATTGGTTTTCTTTTCTTTTTTTAGTTTCTTTTTTTTTTTCTCCACAAAAATGGATTGGTTTTTGTCCCTTATCATTCTGGTTTTGGCATTTTTCACAAAGCCACCTTTATTTATCCCTGCTTTATGGCACTTGTTACAGGAATCTGTCTGAACATCCGTCTATCAGCTGTGATATTTAAATGAACTGCATTGTGCTCCTCTTGCTTCTTTTTAAGCCAGGGTAAAAATACTTGGACATCTTGTTTAATTTAATTTTATTTTTTCAGTGCCTGGTCTGATTTTAAGCTTCTTGTTAGCAGTATTGTATCACAGTCTTGCAGCGAGCTTGGAGATCTGACCCTGTAGCCAGCGAGTTCATGCTACTTCTGTTAGCTACAAATCCACACAACCTGGAGGAAGATCTCTGCTGGTGGTCCCAAAAAGGAGTTATACCTTACTCAAAAAGGACATGCCACCTGTGAATACCTACCTATAACTTTTCAGCTTGGGTGATGAATAAAAACATAGAAAATGGCTGTAGTAGCACAAGGAAACCTGTGCACACTACTTTTTTTTTCTTCTGGTTTGTATTCAGCTGTGTAGGGAAATGGAGGTTACAATCTTTGTATTTTTTACAGCAACTTTTGGCTAAAAACTTGAATACATCTTATAAATTTTAATGACTTGAACTCTACAACAGACTTGTGAGGGACTGAAGTTCTGCTATGATCATTTTACAAACAAGAAAACTCAGGAACCGATAAATGTAATGACTTGCAAAAGATTATACCAAGCATCATGGACAGACAAGGGAAGAAAACTAGAAACTCTATGCCCACTCACCACTTCACCTTTCCCAGGGTCTAAAAATGTGTGAAACTGTGTAGACTAAAACGCTTTGCTGTCATTGTTAGTTCTGGAGGGCTTTGTATGCTGCTCTGATGAGATCTGGCATGAGTCTGAAGATGGAGATAACCCTGTCCTCTTCCCATCCATCCTCTTGTCTCTGTCTGTCCCTTTATACACCCCCCAAAACACTGTAATTTGAAAAGGAGAGTATTATATATTGAAAATACATTGTTTATTTTGAGGATTGGCACCTTGCAGGATTCAGAGAGGGCTGATAAGCCCTGTAGGTAGCATTGGGAATCTCCTGTTAAGGAAGTTTTTGGTTGTCCCTCTCTCCTGGAGTAGGTACACTGCTACCAACCCCAGTTATGGATCTATTGGTCCAGCTGGTGAGATGATTTTATGTCGATGTGATTTTCCTTGTGTGGCCAGGCCATGAGAGGATAGACAGGGCTTTCCACAAAGGTGTCTTGACCTGCCCCTAGACTGGCATCTTGATCTCTCCTCTTAGTGTCCCAATCAGGCCATAAAATCCACAATTCCCCTTCCATCTGCCCAAATCCTCCCAGCTAGTAGCTCTAGCCTATACCTACCATTAAAAGCTTGGGATACCAACTGTGTTAAAAATCCCCTAGCCATTAAAATAAACCTGTTGTTGTTGTTGTGCTGACAATCTTATTAGGCAAATATAAGGAAAAAAATAAAATATTTGCAGCTTTTATTTTTCCAGAGGTCTCTGTAATCCTCTTTTACTTCTGTTGTTCAAAAAAAAAAAAATCCATCTTTCATTTAAAATTAAATTGAGGCCTATTCTTATTGAAATGAGATGCATAAATCATTCTGCCAGGACAAGTTGTTCAGATCTGATCATCACAAAAAATAATAATAATAATCTGGTATATAGAAATCAGTGTGAGCACACATTTTCTACTGTGAGGGGCAAAAAGTGAGCCCTAACAAGAAAAAATACTCTGCTGGGACCCTTTTTAGTAAAGAAAAGCAGCAAGCTGCTGGAGGGGTGTTAAAGTCAAAGCACATCTTCGTCACAGAGTTTATAGCTGAATTCCAGCAAAAGAGAAGTTCAGGCATGGTTTGGTGTTCCTGTAAATAAAATTTGCTGCACTGCACATACTTCATAACCATTGAGAGTTTTTCTGACAAATAGATTCATATTAATACTTTAAATTAATGTATAAGTGGGAGTGCTTGATTTTCTTCAATGATAAATAATCCAGCAGTTCTGCAGATTATCAATGTCCCTGCTCTTAGAAGCTTGAGAGCTGACACTCTGAGGAAAAACGCCTAATGCAGCTGCTGCCCCTGAAACCTGGGACTAAATTTAGTGCAGGATTTAGGAGCCTGTGGTGAAAAGTGTCTGCTTCCCAAATTGCAAGCCAACGGCCCGCAAGTCTGTTTCCCTCAGTTACTGCCTGTTGTTACACACATTTCTGTGCGATTACAAAGGTCTTGCAGAACTCGGCTTTGGTTTCTTCAGTGGTCATGCACAGAGATCTAGCCCGGTGAGAGCAGCTGGGCCCCTGGCTCCAGTCAGCACCCGGGGACCGGGGCTTTGCCCCAGGACACATCACGTTTTGGGAGAGCTTGTCTGCGGCTGCCAAGAGCACAGCACCCACTCTGAAGCTGTGCATTTATAAGGAAATACCAACTTTTATAACTCCACCAGCTGCAACGATTTGTGTCATCCACATCAGGTCTCTCTGCAAGTAAGCCTGGCTGGCCTGCCTGCCCTGTGACGGTCACATAATGTTTCTGCAAGGGGGTGGTGATGGGCTCCAGCGCTCAGGAGTGGCCGCTGCTTTGTGTGAGAGCTTGGAGATGTGCTAAGGCACAGACTGGCTACCAGCCAGGCTCAAGCTCTCCCCACTCCATCCTTACACAGTTTTCCACTGCATGAGCCTTAGCACTCCACAAAAAGTCAATTCTAGGTCTGAGCATGAGCTGAGAGCTTGCTTCAGAGGCATGAAGGGTGGCACCAAGGGGATCCTCCGGCTCTCCGCTCGAAGCACCTGGGTGTGCAGGGAGAAGGAGCAGGCTGGAGGCTGCGGACCCTGCCTTCGGCCCTGCTGCCTTCCGTGCTCAGTGCCGTCTTAACCTTAGGTGTGTGGGCTCTTGGAAGTCGGGATCGCCCTCCCCCTGAGCAGCATCACAGTTGCTTCCAGCAACCTTCTCTCTCTTCTGCAAAAGGCACAGCTCGGATATCTAAGGAGCTCTTGCCCGGGCAGACTCTGTAAGGGAGCGGGAAGGAAGGAACGCTCCCCAGCTCAGAGCATGCAGGAGGGGAAGCAGCGCATCGCTCTTCACTGCAATTAGCAGTGAACTGCTGATGCAGAGGAGCGACGGCAGCTGATGTGCCGATGCTGTCAGTCCAGGCACGTTTCCTTAGCAGGCAGCTGAGGGACACGGTCGCTCAGCCTGTTTTCTCCATTCAGGGAGTTCACCCTCAAAGACTGTGATTTGTAATTGTAGCCCTAAACCACACACTGTAAGTGAAATAGTAGTCACCTGATTTCTTCTCCTGTAAAAAGGACTTTGGATTTGTTTCCTTTCTCAGTCACTGGAAAGCAATTTATAGCATTCTTGTTCTCTAGCTCTTGATTACAACAAGGTCCAGCTCTCTTGCCAAATGTAGAGTTTTTTTTGTTTAACTTCTGTTTTGGTAAATGTGTTAACAAAATTGTAATTAAAGCTGTATTTTTTTAATACACTCTTCAGAAATTCTCCTCTCTTCCTTACCACATGTCATCACTGACACTTACACAAGCAGGACTAAAGCCAAACTAACAGGGTGTAAAGCAACAGAGCCTTCTTCGTCTCAGATCTATGCTCTTCTCTCTTAAACTCTGTTCTACACAGAGCAAAAGCAAGGACTCTGTGAGAAACTCAAAGAAAGGAAGCAGTTTAAATATAAGTAATGATCCTGATGATCTGTTTGGTTTTCTGCTCATTATCCTTCAGGCAGATGAATTGCCTTTTAAAATCCGAAGTGGTATGGAGACACTGTTTCAAGGATGTAAGTGGTGAGACAGAGTGGGGACTGCAAAGAGAAATTAGAAACTGGTCTGATGTTAGGGCAAAGAGACTTAGGTTGTTCCTAAGAATCTTTCCTCTACTGCTCCATCACCTGAAGGAACCTGGGCTATGAAATACACACTTCAGCAGAACCAAAGTGCTACCAAGGAAAATGGATAATATACTGCATTTTAGCCCAGCTGTGCATTTATTGAAGGCAACCAAGGGCAACGGGGAAAGTTCTTGTGAAATAGCCCAATTTTAACAAGGAGTCCTGCTGAAAAATAGTGCCAGATCAAATCTCTGGGATAAGAAGTAATTTGCAACCTTATTCCACCTCTCATTTCCACACAAATGAATGCTCAAACTTGTGTGCAGAATGTGCAGGATTCATAGATTGTCCCACATAGATAAGACAAAAGAGCTTTGGTCACCTTTCTAAGACATTTTCCCTTTTGAGGGACCATTCATAGAACCACAAAGTCATAGAATCATTAAGGTTGGAAAAGACCTCTAAGCTCATCAAGTCCAACCATCAACCCAACACCACCATGCCTACTAAACCATATCCTGAAGTGCCATATCTACAAGTTTTTTTGAACACGTCCAGGGATGCTGACTCAACCACCTCTCTGGACAGCCTGTTCCAATGCCTGACCACTCTTTCAGTAAAGAAATCTTTCCAAATATCCAGTCTGAACCTCCCCTGATGCAGCTTGAGGCCAGTAACCCTCTCTCTAAAGAAGCCTGATGTTGTTGTTTTGATGTACTCGTGTTGTATTCCTATTCTGAAGGAGTGGCCTTTCCGTAGAGGCTGGGGGAATCGATACACAGCCACTCTTCTGCCTCTTTGACGCAGCAGCATGCTGCGGGGACCTGCCTACCCCAGCCCTGCAATTGCCTGAAAACTACAGAGCGTCACAAAGCAAGTGGAGTGGGCCAAGATCCAACCCTCATCCATGTATGAGATAAACTGATGTTGAAAGATATCATTTTTCCTTGGCGTACGTGTGATAGTCATGTTTCCAAACCCTGCAATTTCAAAATTGTTTAATTTTCATATAATGTTAATCATAGTTATTACACTACTCTATGTTATGTCTAGGGGGAAAAATGAGTGGGAAATTTGTTCTGCATGAAACCACCAGACTGAAGTACAGAGCAGACACATGAGCTTGTGTCTGCATTAATTTACCCGCTGACTGCATCTTAAATTTTGTATCTGTTCTATCATACTCTTAATTAAGCCCTAAGTAATTTAAAGCCTTGAGGTGGACTACTGTTTTATTTCTCGCTGTGGTGCATGGAAGTGTGATTCATACATGTGAATAAAAATAGATGAGGACAGACCTTCCCCAGTGTAAACTGTTGCAGCTCCAGCGAGTTGTCTTTCAGAGGGAAGACCAGAGAAGTGGCATAGAGATTTTCGTCATGATTTTAGGGCGAGCTGTGTTACTCATACATGGCAAAGCTGCAGGACAGTGCACAAGGGGCTTCCAGGATGAACTTCAGGCCTTTCTATTGGTCCCATTCGATATTTATTCCTATCTAAAAGCAGATGAACGATGAGATGAACTTGGAGAAATTCTCACAGAAGAGAAAGTAAATGCATCCCACTGAAGAAACAAGATGAGGAGGTCTACTGCAGAAACTTGCACCTCCCTTTAGCAAATCTCACACTTCACATAGATATAGCCCATGCTCATATGTGTGGTCAGCAGGGAACTCTCTGCCAGGGCAGCTTCAGCACATTAATCACCCACCTTTGATATCCAGATGCAAAGTCCAGCTCTCATGGGCACCATGTGATTTTATGGCACTGAGTCCATAAACCAATAAATGCATTTTGCTGATCCAGACAACATTGAACAACTTGGTTTTGAAACAAACAGTCCTGTTTCTATGTGAAACTCCTTCTATGGCACTGAATATAAACATAATTACCAAAGATTTTAAACCAATTTTGAGATGAAAACTTGCCTGTGCTTCTCATCTAAACCTTTCTCTGCACTCCTTGCTGGCAAAGCTATGCTTCTGCCTCTTGCTAGATGCCTATTGAGCAAAGCCTTTTATCAGTCTGGCTGGGAAACAATTTGGGCTAGATGTAGGAATACAACTCTTCATGAGATCAGTGTTGGTGAAAAACGATATCTAAAAATTTCCAAAACCTGCTCTTTCTTTTTAGAAATAGTAAGAAATTAAATCAGAAGCAAGATATCAAAGATAGTTACAGTTGTACTATGCACTGCCCTTCCTGGTTTTAGATGGAAAAGTACGACCAGTACTTCTCTTTCTGATCAGCAAGAAACTTATAATCAAAATCTAAACTTTGATTTAAAATTTGTTGTCACTTCCAGAATACGTTTTTTTATTGGTGCCTTCTACATATGTCTATCCTGATACTGCACCTCTCTTCACCTTCACATAACCTTAGTTTCATTTCTTGGATTTATTCTCCTTTTTCCATGTCATTCAGTTGAAGTGGGAACAGAAGACACAATTCTGACAGCAAAAAAATAAAAGTATATTGGAACCATCAGAGTATGCTGATCATGTAAATTAATAAGTGGCTAAAAATTTTACTAGAAATTTTATTTTATATTTATCTTTAATATGGAAAATATTTGTAGCATTTTTGACAAATTTAAATACTCATCAGAAATTGATTATTGGAAGAAAAATAATTTTGCTTGGCATTTTTTTAAACTGGATTTATTGTTTTTCTTGTATCTATCCTCTAATATTCATTTCTTTCTCTGAGTAAGAGACAAACAGGAGGGGAAAATGGAAGAAACAGCATAAAAAAGCAGGAAATAGGACTAAGCAGGAATGGGAGAACTTCCACCACTAAAAATTCAGAATTGAATTTCTAAGACTCCTTGCATTAAGTAAATGAGAGAAATAAAACATTTCTATAAGAGCCTGCAGAACAAAAATTAGTTCAATTTTGTTGTTTTCCCTCATTTTCAGGTTGGCTCTAATACAAAGAAAATGAGAAAACTGTCTTTATTATCATTAATCTTATTCCATTCAGCCATGTTATTTATCTACGGCAGAGCCAGTAATGCAAAGGGAAGGCACAATGCCTTTATATTATCATCCTCTCTAAATATGCAAGAGTTTATGAATAAACTATTTTTCAGCTGTCTTTGTGACCAATTCTGAATTTTCTTTAAATTTGCATTATTATTACTTGTGAAGCACTTTCCACTTTGACTCCAGCATATTTTCTTTTGCTTCCATATGATCAAAGTGTCTTTATGCAGACGGACCTTCTTCTGCTCTACCAAAATCTGTCAGAGTTTGCTAGCGATCCCATGGAAGAAGGATGGAGTAGAAAAATATGTGAGGTTAATGTTATACTACAAGTTGGCACAAAGAAATGGAAATTAACTGATGTAGCGCAGTACCATAGCCTCGATTAGTGTAAATTAGGAGATTTCTCAATTTAAAAAATCATTTTAAGATACAACATAAAAATTCTCCTTGTGTGCGGAGAATGTCTGCACTGTGTCTTGTTTCAGACATTTTTCTTTCTATTCATCTTGTCTACTACCATGTAAATATGTATTCAAATTTATGCTTCCTTTCTGACCAGGAAAACTGACCAGCTTTTTCTGGTCTTTCTCACATTCTGTGTGTTTTGTCACTCTTGATTTTCGTTCTTCCTCAATCAGGTGTTCGAACAAGAAGCAACAGTGTTCAAGTTTTCTTTGGGGATAGAAAGCAGAACAAGATAAAATCAAAGTTGGGTCATGTCATGATACATATTTACTGAGACTATAACAACTCTATCTTTGAAAGAGTGTGTATTTATGGTTACATTTTTAAACTAATGACTCACTGGATATGTTGCAGTTTTTAATGGTGCGTGAGTAATGCCTGGGAGTCCGTATTTGTGTGTGAGGGAAATCTTGACATTTTTAAAGGGAATTCTCTGGTGTTGTTTCTATGGTAACTTTTCTGAAGAGATTATATTTGTTTCAGTTGATTTTTAATTGTGATCAACAGTAGAGTAACGAATACATGGAACATACAAGAAAAGAAATTTTATTTGTTATGAGCCCTTCCAGACCAGCAGGAGACCAAGAGGCTGGTTGCATCTCACCCAAACCCTTAACTAGGGACCTAAAGGACTTTTTGTGGTTCGTGGACTGGTCTGGGGTTTTTGGAAGCAAGAAAGCAAGGTGAAAGGCACAAGTGTACACCAGGGAACACAGTGGGGTTACAGCAAAGCAGTCCCCAGTAGTGCCAGGTCAAATATTTGGCTTAGTGAAACAAAAGACAAGGTAATCAATCAGAAAGTGTAACTTGGATAAAGGAGCAAAACTATTAAAAATAGTGAATTTGAGATAACAACATAGGAAAATGAACACCTTAGGGAATGCCTTTGCATACCCTTTTCTCAACAGAATCTTCTCCATTTGCTGGAAAAGCTGAACAGTTGAATGTTTCTACTAATCATAGTTACAACTCTAAAAGCTTTCAGTACATTTATGTTTTAAACAACACAATATTTTAAGGCATAATTTCATTTTTGCTGTGAAGTCGGGCCCTAGTGTGCTTTTGTCCTCCTAGGCAGTAGGAAAAGGTGTAAGCTTTGATGGCCACACGTATGTCTTGGGCTCCAAGGTGCTCGGCGGAGAATTACATTTCCGTGCACAAAGCGATTGATCCAAACACCAAACCTGCAGCTCTTCCCTTAAAGTCCACCCCGAGATCTCCACAGTGCCTTCAGGAGCTCTGAGGACAGGATCAGAGGGAGGCTGGAAGGACTTCCAGAGGCAGTTTGTCCGTAGGTACTGTTCCTCATTGATGTCCTTGAACTCACAAGGAAATGCAATTCGTAAAACTTAGGAGAAGCTATGTTGGAGAGTATCTAATTCATTGTGGAAAACTGTATTCTGTATGTAGTATGGGATGGTGAACTCCTAAGTTTTCCCGAGCTCTGAGTTTGAGAGGATTGTATCATTAGTGTTACTGACAATTTAAAAGTTGGTATTGAATTAAGAGAAATCTGAGATTTATTGGAAAACCTTTCGACCAAAGTTGTCATACACAGAGTGAGTGACTAAAAGGAGGGAAGAGGCAAGCACATCATAACTATCAAAAGCCTGAGCAAATCACAAAAAAAGTGATAAACAGATCTTTTCAGAATCTCCGACTTTCCCTCTGCAATTAACTTTGCATGAGGGGCTTGTCAGTGCACATCTTCTCGAGCTCTGGCATGACCCCTGCATTCTTTGCCCTTCCAAAACTCTTGACAAAGTTATGGGAATCCAGTTATAGACATTTGGATGGTGACATTTGTAAGACCACTGTTTAAGAGTGAAAGCTTCTGTTCCTATAAATCAGCACTGTCGCTCTTCTTCCTTTTAAAGAAATGAGACTTCAGTGATAATTGCTTCCAAGGCCAAGTGTCTGAGTACAGGTAAAAGCTTACGGACCATACCCACCTTTAGTGTCAATTGACATACCTGTGTCGGTAAAGCAGCGACTCTAAAGTCTTACTGATTTAACTGGAATTTTATATCTATAGAACTGTGTTATGAAATTAATTGAAAAAAACCCAAGTGTCTATACACATGCTTCATTACATGCAAAATGCAAAACAGAGGATAAATGCGTTTTCACCAATCTTTATGATTTCATATGTAGTCTGAAGGCATAAATTTAAAGCACATTTTTAAAATGACTGTGTGATACATTCATTTTAGCATGCTGTCACACGTAATTATTTATCTAGGTTTTATAGCTTGTCTTTGCATAAACTGATGCAGTCACCTTCCTGTTTCTATAGCCAGAAAAGGCAAAATTTGTCAATGTTCTTGAATGCTTGTATGACTCAGAGAAGAAAAGGGACTCACTGAAAGTTATCTAGACTGTATCCGCCTTCCTATCAGTGTCAGGGTCTTCTTTCTCTTTTTGGTAAGTGTTCATGCCTTCAGGAACCTAGCTGTGTTAAAAATGCCTTGCACATAGTGCGTACTTGCTTTACGGACCAAGGGCCTGCTTCCAAGCAAGGGGTATTTTGCCATTTCTTCTGCAGGAGGCGAAAAAGAAGCAGGGAACCCTGGCAAATTGCTTCCTAAAATAAGGAATTCAGGTGGGAGTGGGGGTGGTGTCTTTATTAGACATAGTGAAAGTATAAGAAGGATTTTACTGCATGTCTCGCATCGTCGCCAAACTATCAGTTAAAGCTCAGCTCCAGGACCAATATTGCTTGTGATGTTGCTAATGCTGTTCTGACTTCCAACGTCTCTACGAGTTGCAACACAAAAGCAGGACCCTTATCAGGGATCCTAAAGCAGTGGTAGCACCGACTAGAAATATTAAATAAGGTAGAGTACTACTGGTGCATGAACTTTGGGTGGTGCAACAGCACTCTGTAATCCTGACAATTGTTAAAACTTCATATACCAATTAGAATGCTGTCTTAATATGTTTTTATAAGAGGCATTGCTGTGTTTTTCACAATGATGGTCTTTCTCTGCAGTCAGAAACAGAAGATCTGTGTAAAAAGAAACTCAATGGGACTGTACAAAGTACATAAGAACTTTGTAAACCACCTGCTTTAGGACTTCAAACTATTTATAAAAACATTTTGTTATTCTGCATTTCTAATGAAAACAATTTAAAAGTAATAAAAATTGTACTAACATCAGGTTCAGGTAGGTTGGAAGTGAACTTCGATCAATGTAATGAAGGACAATTTTCTAACGTAGTCTATGTTTGTCCTGAGGCTACCAGTATTAGAAGATAAGATAGAAAGAGCAATATTTGTGTCACAGGCAGAAAAAATACATCTTGATTTCAGATTTCATATGGAGTTGCAGCACTGGCTACTATTCTGAAGATACTTTTTCATATGTAGGCTATACTAGTTTGTTTTCGTCTCAGGAAAGGAGAAACAAATAACCTTTTCACAATAGTATTAAAACAGCACTTTAACAAAACTGTTCTGCTGATGTTACAGTAGAGAAAACTGATACCTAACAGCCCTCTGAATTCTGGGCATGCACAGTACTGATGTGTAAAATAAATTCAGCATTTCAATGATAGCCACATTTTGTTATAACAAGATCATGGTGTAAAATCATGCATTTCTCATAATGCTTTGCCATTAAACAGGTTTTCAGTTGGCACTTTTATAGAAGCATCTTACTCAAGCTTTCATAACAACAGTATTTAGTCTCATGTAAAAATATACATTAATATTTTCAGTTATATTCTGTAACTATAAACCTAATCACAATGCAATTAAGGTTTCAATATTGCAAGTTCTTTTTGTGAAATATTGATTTACGTAAAGCCTGTCTCTGAAAACATTTACTATTGTGTACCAGTTGCTATTCTGATTAGTTCTGTTGATTTATAATGAAATTCTCACATTGAGATGGGCAGGATTGGGCCCCGAATTACAGAGGGACTCAAATTGTTCTGAAATGTATAAAGGACATGTTTCAAAACACCTGCTGTGACTCCCAAGGTGTTTTGAAACTTTCTCTTCAATATTTAGTTTTCCTTCGGCTGCTGCTGCTGCTGCTCAAATATTTGAAGGGTAGAATTATTATTGAATTAGGTAGAATGACACTTTTTTGACATAACTACTAACAAGACTGCCTGTGTCTTGTCCTGTGGTTTATCTCGAGAAAGAGGTTCACCCGCAAATCTAAAACATGTCAGCTTTAATTAATTGAATATTAAAAGCACAATTCATCGAGTTGTTTTGTAATATTTTGTCTGTGGATAGGTAAGCATCACAGGGAAGTGGATCAGAGAGATCTCATAGGTTTCTTGAATTTGCCTGGAAAAATGTAATGAATATATATCTTCATTTGTTTAAAAACGTCTACAGAGGCATCCAGTTTTATATCACTGATTACCTTCACAAGCAATATGTTATCAGAACGTCACTTCTACAGGGCTAGATCAGCCTCTCAGAAGGCTGAGCTGACCTTTTCAGACAGTTGGACCCCATTTCACTAATGGGAAGCCCCAAAGATTTCTGCATCTCTTTCCTATTTAAAAATAAACAGTCAAAGGGCCGATGTGAACAGAGCACTAATACATAGAAAAATTTACATTCAAGTTTGTTTGATTTGACGAAGCATAGGAGCTATTTTATTTATTGAAACTGTATTAATGTAATTAAAAGAAATGGAAAATGCACTCTTTAATTAATATTTTAAGCTGTCTCTGAAGAATAGTATGCGGCTTGAATGTAGTTATCATTTTCAAAATGCAAGACAGATTAATTAGATTCAAATCTTAGCCAGAATGAAATCATTTTCTTAATAAAGCTAAGAGCTCTAGAATTTGCTTGGAAGTAGAAGGTGCCTGGTGTTGATCTTCACAGATGAGGATGAGAAGATAAGATGTAAAACTCAGTGAAGTTTAGTGTTTAAAATACTGCTAAGTCCATTTTCAAATTATAGTCCTAGGTGTTGGTTTTATTTGTAAGAAAGCTGTAGATGTTTCAGGGCATGGGGGCTCTGTCTCTTTCTTAATACCTGTATTCCCAAAGTTCAGGTAATTTAAAAAAATGTGTATAGGAAGTCAGTATTTGGAAAAGTCTTTTTGTTCATAGGAGTGAAGGAAATCCAGCTTTGATCTTAAGGTCTCCGTGGGCAGAAAATCTGTGGAAAATCCTTTGCAATTTGTGTTTGGAGCAAGGCTCCAAAGGACGTTAGATAAAACTTTTAAACAAAACAAGAACTGAGATTAAATGGAGTTTTGGCTTTATCATACGTACCTTAAGAGAATGAAAATCTATTTTGTGCTATACTTTGTGCATGCATTTGCAGAAAGAAGTGACTAAACTTCAAATCGCAGACAGATTTGCAGTCAGAAGTCAAGGCAAAAAGGTCAGTGTGATTTTCAGCATCCAGTTATGAACAACAGATTTTTAGGGAGCCCTGACGAACATTGCTGCTTCTCAGACAAGAGGTTTGTTCTGTGCAAGTTGGAAAGATGTTTCAGCATCATTCTCATCGAAATTGCAAGATTCAGGATATTTTGAGTTTAGGCGTAGTTCAAATACAGCTCTTGAATTTCGATGAATGTTAAGGCAAATCTTCAAAATATTGGTATTTTAGACACGCTAAAACCAGAGAAACTGTCTCAAAGTCATTTTTACTTTTGATTTCAAATGTTTTCCAAGAAAATGACATGAAACTTTCTAGAAATTCTATAATGAAATGCTGCTGCTGTCACTTTTTTAGTTTTCTTTTACAAATGCCTTAAATCATATGAGAAAATGTATTTAGATCACCTAAATGTAAGTTATTCTATTGAAAATGAGGTTTTATCAAGTACCAGTAAGTTGATTCACAAATAAGGGATGTGAGTAACATTACTACAAAAACTTTAAAAACAGTTTTTAAGTTTTAAATTAGTAAACTATTGAAAATTGTTTCTTCTATCTGGCAACACATCCTACGTTTTTAATGAATAGCACACTAAAAAATTTCTTTCCTCTGACATAACTCTCAAAGATATTTGCCATCCCTTCAAAGGCTGTCTTTAGCACGTGATAAAAGTAATGAAAACTATATAAAAATGAGAAGTATTTTAAATTTCACTACAACTTTCTCAAAATTTTACTGTTAAAAAAATATGTATTTTAAATGGTATTTTGCTGTCTCTCGACACTTTTGGCCAGTCAATTTAATGTTCAACCTGTTCAGCACTTGACAGTTCCGAAAAGATGCAATATTTGCCCAGGAAACCACAATTAATATGTTTGTAAATAAGAAATATAAACTATGAAGCTGATGGAAGTATTTATCCGTTTCAGACAGCTCATTAGCAGGATCAATATGCAAACACACGTGTCCTTTTAATGAAATATCTTGGCGGGTTCATTTATCCTTCAACTTAAGTAATAAAGGTTACGTGTGCTGTGGCTCTTACCGGGGCAGGATCACGTCTGACGAAGCAGAACGCTATCGGGCAGACAGGCTGACAAAGTCATAAGCTGCTACCGTGCACTAAAAATGTAGCTGATCAAATGTTTGGAGATTTGGATTTTGGAGAAGCCAAGTTTGTGTTACTCTGTGGGAACGTGAAGGATTTTCTGGGAGCAGAAGGCAGGCAGGAGCGTGAGGAGCACCTCAGCTCCCCGGGAAGCCTGGTGTCAGAAATGGTGGCGATGCAGACAGCATCTTCCCCAACGCGAAATGGGAAGGGTGGGTGCGGGTGCGTGGCTGTCGGGGGGTGAGCCCACGGCACAGCTACTCTGAACGACCCGGTGCGGTGGGTGGCGACGGCACTTTTGGTGCTGTCCTACGGGTTTCAGTGAATTGTCGCTGTGGGGCGGGGAGGGGGTGATGCTTTGGGGACACAGGCTGCCCTCGCCCGCCCTTGGCTTCCCGGACACGGCCCTGGGCTTACCAGGGGCGGGGGGGGGAGAAAGGTTAAAAAAGAGGGGAAAAAAGAGGAAAAGCTACGTGAGGTTGCCGCCGTGTCACCGGGAAAGCCGGGCTGCAGCCAGCCGTGCCCCCGACGGCTGCCGGTGCGGCGGGGGTGTGGGGAAGGGGCCGGCCCAGTCCGCCCCGTCCATCCCATGCCATGCCATGCCATCCCATGCCATGCCATCCCATCCCGTCCCGTCCCGTCCCGTCCCGTCCGGTCCCACCCCCGCACGCCGCCCCCCTCCGCACCGTCCGCCCGCCGCCGGGGCCTCCCCGCCGCGGGAAGGGGGCGTGGGACCCCTCGGGGTGCGGGGGGGGGGGGGGGGGGGGTGAGCGGCTCCCCCTCCCTGATTCGCGGCTTTCTCGCGGGTTTTGCCCGGGATGGGGGCACGGAGGGGCTGCGGAGAGAAAGGGAAAGGGAAAGGGAAAGGGAAAGGGAAAGGGAAAGGGAAAGGGAAAGGGAAAGGGAAAGGGAAAGGGAAAGGGAAAGGGAAAGGGAAAGGGAAAGGGAAAGGGAGGGGAGGTGCCCCCCCCACGGCAGAGGGGGGCTGGCTCTGCCCTGCCTGCCATCCCCAGCCGTAGTGGCAACGGGAAACAATGGGGAGGGGGAGGCGGGAGGGCGCTCCATCGGGGGGGGGGGTCTGAAGGGGGCTCCCAAGGACCGGTCACCCGCACCCGGCAGCCCCCCCCCCCCCACCCCCCCCGGCTCTCGTTCCCGCAGCCGGGGCGCTCCGTGGGGAGACGCTTCGGGGGTGCCCCCGCCGCGTGTCAGTGGGCGGCGGGCCGTCGTGCGGGGAAGGCTGCGGGGTCCGTCCCGTCGTGGGGACCGGTGCCGGCCGCGGGCACCTGCGCGGAGCATTGGGTTTAACCGGGCGTCGGGGGTGCTTGGCGGCGGGCACGGCATCGCCCCGCTCGTCCTTCTCGGCAGCCCCTGCCGTGGTTCGTCTCGCCGGGCTCCGGCCCCGGCCCGCGGTTGGGCGCGTTTCGCGTGTTATTGGAGAACCGGGACGGGAGAGGGGAAAAGTTTGGACCTCCTTTGCCTGGCACTGTGTGGTGGGTTGTTTTTTTTTTTTAAGGAAGAAAATCTTTTGGGGAACAAACGTTGGGGAATAATTTGCTGCATTGTCATGCAAATGATCGTTAGGTTTCCCTCGCCGTCCTTGTTTGGTTTTATTTTTGGCATTCCGTCATTGTTCTGCCCTCCGCTTCCATCTTGCCAGAGTGGCACCAGACAGAAGAAAGAAAAAAAAAAATAATAAAAGATGGGGGGGTGCGGGTTAAAAAAAAAATAAACAGCCGGGAAAAAAAAAAAAAAAAAAAGATTAAAAAAAAGGCAAAAAGCCCCCCCACGCCCAGAAGAGCAACCCCAACCAGCTTCTCCAGATGAGTGACAGGGCCCGCGTCCACTCAGGGCCGCACTCCGGCGCAGGCCCTCCCGACCGCCCAGCCCTCCTCAGCCAATTGCCGCCAGCGACCTGTGGAAGGGAGGCATCGCTATAGCAACCGGCGCGCGGGCCATGTGCGGCGCCCGGCCGCGGCTCCGCGCCGCCCGATATAAGGAGCGCAGCGCCGGGCCGCGCCGGCGTCCTCCGCCCGCGCCCGCGCCCCGCCGGGGCCGCCCGGGGACCCCGCTCCCCCCCCCCCGCCTCGGGGAGCGGAGGGCGGCCGCGGGGAGCGCCGCCGCCGCCTTTGTCTGCGCTGAGGAGGGGAGAGGGGGGAGGTTTGGCGCCGGAGGAGGATTGCTGGAGCCCGCCGAGGTGCGCTGAGCCCTCCCCGGGAGGAGCCCGTCCCGGCCGCGCCGCCATGGCAGCAGGTAAATGCGGCGGGGGACGCGGGAGTGGGGCGGGGGGAGCGCCGTGTCGCCAAGCGGCCCCGGGCAGGGCGGGATGGGGGCCAGCCGCTGCCGCCAACCCGCCCCGTCGGGCCGGGCCCCCGCGAAGCAGCGCGGGCGGTGGGGAGGGAGGGAGGGAGGTTCGCGTCGCCTCCTCCCGGCCCCGCGGCTCCGAAAGCCCTGGGGGTGGCCCCGGCCGAGCGGTGCCCTCGGGGGCGCCCCCGGCCTCGGCGCCGTCAAACGGGAGGGGCGAGGACGTGCCCTTCCCGCTCCCCTCGGCGCCTCGAGGAGCTGGGACTCCGCGGAGCCCCGTCCCCGGCGGGGCGGCTGGGGGCGGCGGGGCCCGGCCCGGCTCCTGGCTCGACGGGGCGGCTCCTCCGCGGACGGGCTCCGCCGGCGCCTGACTGAGAGGCGGGCTCGCCCGCTGGCGCTCGGGTCTGCGGGCGCTTTATCTGACCCCTGAGTTATGCGCCTTCAGCACCAGCGTTAGATCAGCGCTGGCACTGCGGCTTGCGGTTTCTCTTGCTTGCTGAAGACATTTGATTAAGCTTGGCTGCTGCTCTCCGTCTTCTTGGCTCGGGCTCTGACGCTGTATGACTTGGACTTGCCGAGTCCCTCTGTTTATCTGTTTGGCTTACGCAGCCTGGGCTGAGGAGGAAACCTGCTTCCCGGTGCTCCCGTTCCGCTCCCGAGACCTTAGTGATGGGAACTGAAGTTTGTTTGCCGCAGGGTCTCCGCACCCTCCTCTTCTTGCTGCCACCCCAGAGGCACGCTGCGCAGCTTCGGGCAGGACGGGCCGCACTCCTCCAGCTCACCGACTTCCTCCGCAGGCATGGATGTGGCTGTCCGGTTTCTGAGTCGTGCGTTATCCCTACAGCGTCTCGGTGATGCTGTAGGCTTTTGTGCTGTCCTCTTTCACTAAATGCTGACTTAAAAAGATACCCAGGTCCTCATGAAAATCTTGAAGCTCTTTGAATTTCCTCTTTTGCAACCTTATTCCTTCCACGCCACAAACTTCTCAGGGGTTCTTGGACGTTTTGGCATTTCAGCATCGCCTTGTAGTGGGAATTCAGGATAATAGCTATCGTTTCTTGTAACTCTAACCAGAAACTTCACTTCTGTTTGCCTTTAGGAAGCCAGAAGAAAATACCTACCATTGATCAAGGGATCTTTGAACTCGCTGAATTCTTGATTGTATTCAGTCATTGTTTGAGGTATTAATCCTACTAAAAGGTATAGAGACGCTCCAGAGTGCTTTGTGGTGTTGAAGGTTGCGGAAAGATCATTGTACCCCTGCAGATGAATAGATCTGTGGCTCTCGCAGTGACCTTTCTCAGTGATTTGAATAAGCTGCAGTTCCCAGAAATCCATCTGCCTTTTGTGTTTGTCGATTTGTCTAATGTTTCCGACCCCTAAAAGAAGCAAAAAGTACCTTCCCATCCGATTTCATCCTCCTGAGTAAAAGCATTAAATTGACCTCATTTCAGGTGATGAACTGACATCTGCTGAAAATGATCCTGGCATCAGGCGAGCTTTCCGGGGAGGGCAGGGGGGTGAAGAGGGAGGCAGAGGATAACGGCCCTGGAAACCGCTTACTGACTCTGAGGACAGTACCTTAAAACACCAACAAGTAGCCCGGACCGTACAGCTCGGGAGTGCAGTGCGGAACGTGAGGGACGTTACACACACCCAAGGTGAGCGTCCCCAGGCCCCGCTGCCCCGGGCTCGCCTCCCCGGGAGCGCGAAGCAGGAACCAAAACCGCGGGAGATGCCGCTTTCTCTTCTGTTTGCTCTCTTGTTTTACTCAAGGAAAAAAAATCTTATCTGTAGGTTTCCTGGGGACGGGTTAGGGCAGCCAGGCTCCTCCTGATGTGAGGTGTTTCTCTGGTTTTCTAGTAACCTATCAAAACTTAACCAGCGTAGCATCTCTCAACCTATGCCTTGGATAACCTTATGGAAGGAAATTACTAAAGTGAATGTAAGTTTAGATTATCTAAGCGAGCATACACAGATGTGTGTGTGTACATATATGAATACATATTTTGTATGTCTATCTCTATACACGCCCACACACATCCCTTTCTTCATGCTTTCTATATTAAGGAAATAACACACATATCCTTTATGGTTTGTTTTAATGTCAGTGGCTGCGACTATTAGCAAAGGTTCCTCTTAAAAATAAATACACCCCAGTGAACTAAAACTTATTTTAGTGGAGCTTATTTTTAAGAACAGTGATTTTCTTGTAGAATTCTTTTCTTCTGCCTAGGCACTCTTTTCCCCTCCTTGAATGGCAGATTTGCAAGTACAATTTCATCTGCACAGAGGAACAATAGCTTTCAGTTGCACAAAGGATTTCTCCCACCCTGAATCCAAACCACAATGCCTCTTGCTCTGATAATAGCTTCTGAAAAGATTTTGTAATGCACAGAATTAATACATGATTATTTCCGCCTCACTTCTCTCATTTATTAGATTCTATAGTGAATTCCAAATTAAAAATAGCACCTCTTGAGTTTTTTAACATTCTAATATTTTGAAACAAAATCATGTTCTGAAGTCCCTCTTTTTGCCCACATTTACTAAGAAATCTGCAGGTTTTTTGTTACTGCTCAGAAACAAAACTCTAATACAAATCTATAAATCAAGGCATGCAAAAAAATACAATGTCAAGTTGTTTTAAAATGAATTGTAGTGATTTTTTTCCTTTGCAAACTGGAAGAGAGGTCGGGTGCAGTAACTGGCAAGCTGGGTTTTAAATGGGGAACATCCTTTCAAATTTATGAAGCAAAACAAAACCTCAGCTTCAGTTAGAGTTTTGCTTCAGTGAGGACCAGAATCGGGCCCTGTGTCCTAAAGGAAATAACGAAGTGCAATTCTGCTGAGGCATCTGGAAGGTGAGCTTTCACATCACTGCATGGGGAGCTCCTCTCTGCTCGTACAAAGACTTTCTCTCACACTTCCAACATAGGTGTGAGAACTTATTTGCATGAAAGCGTACATTAAATATTTACTGACATTTGCCTGGAATTCCTTTGAAATGTTGGCTGTTCTGCTGCATCATGGGATGACACCGCGGAACGGGACGCTGCTCTTTGATTAGAGCAGTGATTTGTGACTCCAGCATTATGGTTGCTCTAGTTACTGACTCACTTTTGGGTGTACCTAACGGGCGTTCTGTCAGGGGACCGGGAAAGCCTGCGTGAGATCAGATCCGAAGCATTTTTTCCTCCCTCTTAAAGAAGAAAACCAAACCCAACCGCCACAAACCCTGACAGAAGCGGTGTACTTCAAGCAAGCACTGTTGAGTGGAAGTGGTGGGTGTAATGTTGTTGTTCTGAGAGAGAGTAAATCTTTGCCTTCTAGCACGTAGGCTCAGGCCGGGCTGTTTTAAAGCAAGGGAAGACTGGCTGAACACCTCCAAAGCCTTCGTAGTTAGAGTCCCTTTCTAAGCCATCCATGTAGAAATTAGTTGTTGTTCCTTCACTGGGACACTGTGATATTACACAATTTTCCAACGAGAAAATCATTCAGAGAAATGTCAATATATATAAAGTTTAAAAAATGCATAGTTACATGTAGCAGAGTTTAATATTTAATTATGTGTAATTTATGTGGTCTATTTATTTGTTAAGCCATGGGGGGGGGGAAGGTGATTTGTTTTTCTTGTTGTGCAACAGCTATTGTTCCCCTTCCACCCCGGGCACCGTGGCAGCCCCACCAGCCCAGGGAGAGAGGTGTTCTGCTTTAAAAGACATCCGACTGTAAATGTCAAATTCATAAATATTTAAACATTTTTCTTTCAATTTCAAGTCAGGGTCTGACAGGACGCCTCTAATTAACCCCGCGCTCCGTTTCAGGCTGGGGCCTTACTGCCGGGAAGAGTGGGGGGGTTGAGGCGAGGTGGGGAAATCTGTGCTCCTGCCTGGAGGGGAGGGGAGGAGGGAGCCGGGAACTCACCCCTCGGATTAATTTTTACCCGTTTCATTACTTGACGCCTGGGCAGAGATCGAGCAGGACGGCTCCGGGTTTCTCCAGCTGAGCTGGGGGCAGTGGGGGCCGTTTGCTGACCGGGGCGAGGGGGGCCCGGGCCCCGCTGCCCTCTATGGCGCGGCTCTCCCGGCGCCGGGCGGCGGGGCTCCGCCGTCGGCGTTACCGGGGGTCGCCGATGCCCGGGTGTTTCGTGGGGGCTGGCCGAGGTGGCCCTAAGCACCGAACCCCTCCCCCCCGGGAGGCGGGGAGGGGGACCCTCCGGGCCCCGACGGCGGCGGCTCCGGAGGCGCTCACCGTCAGGCGGGATGGAGGGGCAGGGAGAAGGGCCGGCGACCCCTTCCCCATCAGCCGCCCCGACGTGGCGGGCAGCGGCCGGGCCCCTTCTCCCCCCCTCCGCTGCGCACGGAGGGCCGGGGCCCCCCTAGACGTGTAGGGTCTCCCTTCGCCTGGAGCCCATCACCAGGGACTCGGCTCCCGACGGAAGATGCTTACCGAGGTGTAAACACTGCCAAACACCCCGCGGAAGGTTTCTAACTCTTCCCGGCGTTTTGCGTTCCGTGCGCTGGGGACGTGCGGGGTGTCTGGGCGAGCCCTGCTTTTGTCGAAGGCAGCCCCGGCTCTGCCCGGCGAAGTTGGAAGCCGCATCTCAAATCGCGATAACGACGGGGGCGGGGGGAGTGGGGGGGGGCTGGAGAGGGAACGCTCGTTCTGTCCCCGGCGTTTGACAGCGCTCCGCTCCCACCGCTTTCATTGTTTCCCTCGCATCGCCCGGGTGCTTCCCCTGCTCTGTCACACGGCAACCGGAGAAGGAGAACGGTTTAAAACCGTGGTTGCGAACGCAGAGAATGAAGGGCTTGAGGAGCCCTTTCCCCCCCGGCGGTGGCTCGGTCCGCACCCGCGCTCCGAGGCGGGGTGGGGGCCCGCGGGGGGTCCCCGGGGAAAGGGGGGGGGGGTGGTGTCCGGTGTGTCCCTGCCTGGCTGACGGGAGGGCAAACACCGCGGCGAGGCGGATTAAGGTCTCGGGGGGTAGGCGCTGCCTATTGAGATGCAGATCCCGACCTCTGGCCCCGAGGGGACGGCGGCCTTTCACGGAGATGCTAATGGCGGAGCGCAACGGCCCCTCAACCCCCGGGCCCCCGGGAGCTGCGAGCAGGCGGCGGCTGCCGTCGGGGCTGCCCCTGCCGGGTCTCCTCTGCACCCCCCACCCCCCCCCCCCACGCTGGGGAGGGAGGGCGGGCAGCGCTGCGGGGCCAGGTCCCGCTCCCCCCGCCTGGGTCCAGGTGCCCGGCGGGGCGAGGAGGCGGCCCGGGGGGGGGGGAGGTAGGGGGGGGCAGCCCCATCCCCCCGGTGGCTGTTGGGATTTGGAGGAGGGGCCGGCTGAGGGGGCGGGCGGGGGGCGGCACATGCCCGGCCTCAGCGGGGTCGGGCATGTGCCGCCCCCCGCCCGCCCCCTCGGGTTTGCGGACCCGCAACCTTCCGCCGCCCGGTGCAATCCCGGCGAGAAAATCCGGGAGTCTGAACTGACCCCGCGTTTCCATTAACTCAGCCGCGGCCCCGGCTAATCCGCAGCACCGAAGGCAAGGAGGCTAATTAATGACAAGCTTTTTACAGTCAAGACCAAGCGATAATTGCTTTGGTGGCCTTTATGATTACAAGATAAAAATGGACCGGGCCTGACATAAGAGCCACTGTGTACACTGCGAGACAGGAGGAAATTAAGAGCTGGCGAGCTGAATACGGAGCAGAAAATTACTAATAGAGGATAGATAATGAATAGGCCGGCTAGGCATTCATGGGGAAAAAATCCATTTTGTTACCACGCGAAATTAGGTGGTGGAAAGGAGTTTGCTAATTGTTCTCATCTTGTAGCAACCGGGGCTGAGGCAGGGGCGTGCTTTTCAATTCATTTCCCTGGTAATTGTGGAAGGGGGAACGCGGGCCAAATGAGTCTTGCCGCAATTTGCGCGCCTGGTCTTTTCATTTTCATGTTGCGTTTTTAATTGTTGTTAATATAGCTTATAATGAAGCTAATGAGGGGAAATTATTGTACAACTTTTTAGCACATGGAGACGAGTGAAATGCGCGAGAAGGATTCTCTCTTATTGCTGCAGAAATAACAGTAATCTGGAGGAGCTGGGAACTATCGGGCGCTTTTTTATCCTTTTCCTTCTGCAACAGACAAAAGGAAGGACCGCCACCTACTTTTGTGTCCTTTTTTTTTTCTCTCTGTTGTTCCGTGGTTTAATTTTCACTCCGAGAAAAAAACCAAAAAAATAGGGGATTTTCCCTTGCTGCCCCCCCCCGCAGCCCCCGGCGTGGGATGTGGTCCCGGGGGGGGGGGGGGGGGGGGCGCGCCCCCGCCCCTCGGTAGTTAAACGCGAGCATGGCGGTCGGGGAGGGGAGGGGGTGGGATGGGACGGACGGACGGACGGACGGACGGACGGACAGACGGACGGACGGACGGACGGACGGACGGACGGGATGTCGGCAGTGCTGTCCCTGCCCCGCCGTTTGCCTCCTTCCGTGGCTGAAAGTTACCGCTGCCGGGTGTTTCCCCCAACGGGGGGTAAGAGGGGGGGGTCTCCCCCTCGGCGCTGCTCCCTGGCCGCGCAACTCAGGCGCTGCCTCTCTCTCCTCTCCCCGCAGAAAAGCCGCGTCCCGCCGCTCCCGCAACGCGGGGAAGAGGCAGAGTCCGCCAAGTTCCTCCTCCTCACCCTCCTCTCCCTCGCCTGCATCGCCGGGGTGCTGGCGGCGTCGGGGGTCGCCTACTGTCTCCGCCACCGCGCCCACCGCCGCCTGACGGAGAAGCTCTCGGCCTTGGGCGCCGACGCCGGCTCCGACGCCCCCGCCGCTTACCAGGTAAGGACCGAGACCGACCCCCCCCCTCCGGCCCCGGGAGCACGGGGGGTCCCCTCTCGGGCTGGGGGACCGCGGGGGGGGAACTCGCTGCCGATGCTGCACCCCCCTCCCCGCCCCGCCCCGTTCATGTTCCCGCGATTCGCTGTAGCAGCCCTTGGCTGCTGGGTGTTAATCTTGGCTGCTTGGGGTGGTTGCTGTAAATTTGTGCCTAATTAGAAACGTTAAAGAAAAAAAAAAGAGAAGGAAGCCCTTGCCATTGAAATTCTCTGAAAAATAACATTAATATCCATAATCTGTCACCCCTGCCACTATTAATAACGAAAAATCTTTAACGTTTATGAGGAATGGATTGCACGGTTATCTGAAGACGTCTCTCTTTTTGAGTAATCGACTTCTTCGGGGTCTGATATGAAAAGAGCCTTTGACCCAATCTGTTGCCACCTTCTGCCATTATTCAGATAAAATGAAATCTAATGCTGATAGATGGGGAGGCAAACCGGGGCTGGTTCTGGGAGAACAATGGTAGCAGATGTGTACCCAGTAATACGGGAGGGCTGCACTCAGGTCTCCCGAAATAAATGGGAAACCTCAGGCTTTCTCTTTCAGTTTCAAAAGTGTTGGGGGGGCGAGACACGCTGCATCTTCCTGAAGTTTGCTGTAGATCGTGGCACTGGTTTCTGCGTGTGTTATTGGTGTGGTAATGCATGTGTTACGGTCGGATACCGCACAGCTCTGGTCTGCTATCCCCAAATATTTGGAGTGTTACCAGGAAAAAGAACTCAAGAATTTGTAAACACTGTTGCTGTAGTATCCGTGTGTGCTGTGCACCCACAGGGTCTCGCTAATGGCACTCTTCTGTCAAGTTTTAATTTTGCCTTCTTGTTCTGCTTAGGATCAGGCGTTACAGCCCTTCTGTATTCTGGAGCTGAGATAGATTTAAATTGGCAGCTGGGAGTCATACGGGAATAAACTCATATTTCCTTGCAAAGTTTGAGTCTGCCTGTACCTCTTACATGTTAAAGATGCAATGTATTAAGTGTGTCTCCACAGGCTGGGCCCAGGGAGATTTTAGTACAGAATGATAAATGGGAACATTTCTGTAACAATTAGTATCTTCAGGAATAGTTTTTGGTTTAAATGAAATGTTTACTGTAAAAAAAACAAAACAAAACAAACAAACAAAACACTTTACATCTTTAAATTTAATGACTGCCAGAGCAAGGGAGAGAGAGAGCATTTCCAGTGGAAGAAAGGAGTGTCCTCCAGCATAAAGTCTGAACACAGCAGCAGTTTGTCAGATCAGTTTTGTTGGCCAGAGACTGTGGCCGTAAATATTTTTGTTTGGCTTTAGGAGGAAACTTGCTGATGACTTATTTAAACCACAGAAGTGATAGGTAGTCTTTTTCTTCCGTTAAATGTGAGCACAAGAATTCTGAATTTAAAAAAAAACAAAAAAAAAGCCCTCCAGGTTCCAAAATCACACTTGAAACTGAATTTTGGATAATTAACAGGACAATCTTCCTACTGACAGCTCTAATTAATAGTATCTGTAATTAAAATCGTGCCCTTCCAGCAGGAAAATTGTTTGAATTTCTTGGAGTGACCTTTTTTGCCATTTCTCCTGGGAGTATAGTGGTTAAGTTGATATTGATTTTATAATGAGCTCTGGTTTGTTTAATAAGAATCTGTAATCCAGACACTAAATGAAATGTGTGCTTCATTTCTTCTTCCCAGATTTATATGTATTTTAAAATCTTCCTAGTTAGGTGTGAGAGTGACATTTTTCTGTTTAAAAACAACAACAACAACGCTTTGAGGATGCTGCTCGGTTTTTCAATAGCAAGACTGTATTAATATTCTTTGTTCCTGACCTTTGGGCCCAGTCCTAACCACCTGATTTCTTCAACATTTCCGTTGGTTTTTTAGGGGAACTGTAGTCAGGAGTGGGAGGAAAAAATGTTTTTCCTTAAATACAAAGGTTTCTAAGGGCTTGGCTCTCCTCCCGTGGAAGTAAATGGGAATTCTGCCATTTGTTTCAATGGCAGCAGTAGGAGGCCCCAGTACAGGCGGACAAAATACTCGGGCAGTTTTGATGCTGCTAAGTAGCGTTTTATCCAAATGAATCACCGAACTTGGTTCTGTGTATAATAAACTATTCACATGGATTTGAAGAGAAGTAAGGCTGAGCCCTATTTGCATCAACAGAATCGCCTTATGTTGAGCTGTGTTAAATGTAATGGATATCTGGTGTGATGCGTGTTTTGGATAGCATCAGTTAGGTCTCAGGAAAGCATTCAATTATCTCTTTCCTCGTCTTCCCTGATACTCACAGGGGAATAATGTAACCCATATTAATAGAGGGGAAGAAAAAGGCAGATAGCTTTGAAAACTGCACCTACTTTGTTCTCTTCTGTTAAACGTTTCCCAAGTATCTGCTCAGTTAACTTAGCGTATTTTAAATATACAAAATATTTTAGCAGCTGCTACCACTAGACTTTAATGCACAGTACTCCAGTACGTTGCTGCTCACAACTTAAGTGACAATACAGATTTTTTTTTTTTAGATTTGAAGGGGGAGAAATTGGTCGGTACAAAGGGCCCTGGTGGCCCAATGTAATTCAGAGAGAACACGGAAATACTGCTTTGATTCACACGTGTCTCAAAATGTCAATGGTTTATATCTTCACATAAACAAATCTGACCTAAATTTTCAAGATTTAGCAGAAGCATTTTTCATCCTGACCCAGTTCAGCCAGGAGAGTTCATTTGGGGTTTTACTCCTTCCTTACTCACCCTGTGAACTTTGAAGAATTTTCTCCCACAGCTGCTTTTTTTTTTTTTTTTCCCCTTCCCCCTTCTTTCTGGCTTGCACAGTAAAATACCAGCTTGAGAAGGGGCGAGCAGGCAAACCATGTTGTCGGGGAAATAGCAGGTTGGCTGGTACATCTCGCCCCGCGCCGGAGGCGTCGCGCCTGTCGTGCAACGTCACTCTCCCTCCAGCACCCCCCTACTAGCACGAGCAGCCCTTCTGCAAGCACACGTACCTACTAGCGTGAGCATTTCTTCTCTAAGTGTGGGTAGAAGCGACCGGTCTTAGGGCAGGACGACCAATACTGTTTAAAAGCTGAAGCGGGCAAAGCAAATCTCTGTGATGAGCTGCCGGACGGCCTGATGCGGCTGGAGGAGGCTGTGGTGTGAGTCTGGTTCTTCGGACATGGGGTAAGGCAAGCAGCCGGCCTTCGCTGTGTTAAAGCAGGGCCTGGGAGCCTAAACCCAGTTTAAAGACTCAGTAACACCAAGAAGGGTACATACACAATTGCGACTTCATTTATCTTTGAATCACGAAACAACAAAATGACAGGCTGGTTTAATTAGGCAGTGGCTGAGGAGCTTTTCAAAATCAATGGACATAGCGTATCTCGGAAAACGTTGCATGTGCATGAAGCACATTTTATAAAGGCGGACAGTTTTTGCGTAGCTTTTGAGCAGGTCTCCTGTCCTTTCAAATCACACGTGTAGTGACTAGATTAGTCGGTGTTAGCATTCGGGGATGGCTGCAGAGAGATTCGTGGTGCCTCTGCCGTGCCCCTGCGCGTGCGCGTACCTGCGCCCGTGTTTTTAATTGTTGCTCGCGTTGCTTTGATCTTCTTTGAAAAGCAGGTTTAGCATTCTGCAAGCCCGCTCTCTGGTCCGGGAGATTAGGGCCGCAGCGTTTTAGGAATTTTCAGCAGACACTCTTTGATTTATTTCACAACACTGAGCAGATTTTCTCCATGCACTTTGAAGCCTTTAGAACATAACCCAGAGTAAAACGGGCTTTCAGACATCGGGGGAGGGCTGCAAACAGGGCCACTAAGTGCACATCTTACTTGTCACCGCTCCCATTAGCGAGCAATTTATTAATGTAATGAGTGTACGTTAGTGACTGCTACTATTTAGGGATGCTCGGTTTGATTCAGAGTGATGTATATGGGAGTCCAGCTGAACCCTGGCTTTTGACCCGCGTGTGGGGAACGCTGGGTTGTGCAAGATGTTAAATCATCAGCGTGTTTTATACTTTGCACTGCAGAACTTCCCTATGAGCGTAGTTTTCTGCATCACTGATAATGCTCTGCAATTTTGCCCATAATGGAATTTAAAGGCAAAAGTTAAAATGCACTAAAGCTGGCTTCAGAAAGCCTGCCTTTTAATATTTTATGTCAATAATGTTCTTTTTAATTTTCCTTCATCTCAGCCAAAAGAACTTCCTTTAAAAAGCAGGGGGAGCAAAGACCAAGCCATTTACGATGAAGTTCCTGCTTAGACTGCCTGAAGTATTCAAGGTTACATGAGCCGTGCACTGTCAGTGCAGCTGGATTACATCATCAGCTGGTTTAAAAACTTGTTCACATAACTTGGTTTGGCAGGCATATAATTGTAAATTATATGTTAAATTCTACATTATTGCACGTATTATGTTATATATAAATTACATATTCCTTTGTCAAATACAGTCTTATTAATTACATGATCCTTCTGGATTCAAAGCCACTACAGAACTTCTCTGTGCTTTCAAAGGGTTGATCCTGCTGGTATTTTTGATTAGCCATGTTAAGAGCACAGTATTTACAACAATTACAATGAATATTTTACTGCAAATTTTGTAAAAGACACCAACTGAAAGAATCCACTGGAAACAAACTCTCAACCATCGTGCATGGTTTGTGTGTTTAAATACAGATAATTCATTACTTCTAATATGGCTTCATATTTTACACTCTAGACAGACTTTCATAAGCAAACATGTTATTATAGTATTAGATATTAATGTTATAGTAATACTGTATATCAGCTCCTTAGAAAATGGATTTTTGTGAACTAAGTGAAACGAAAAACAAAAAAGGAAAATTTTGCTGTTCTTATTTATCAAGTTCTCAGTAATATTCAAATTACAATCAGTGAGTAAGCTGGCGAACCGGGGTTAATCAGCACCATGAAGTATTACCTCATAGCTACGTAAAACTGTTTCATTTTCAAGGACCCTCACTACGCTTAGGCAAAAAAGGTATCACTGGGGATGAGGTGGATTCAGTGCATGAGCATTTAGTAAACGTTCAGTGAGCAATACCTTTAGTAAGGATTTTGGATAGATGAAATTTGCCTTAAGGCAGAATACTGTGAAGGGCTTGCTTGTGTTTTCTTCTGGGAAAACAAAGGACATCATGCATTTTTAATCTTTTCTTTTTCTGTGTCCTTATTAAAAGAGACAAAAAAATCATCTTGTGACTGTGAAGCAACAGGAAAAACTGTAATTGTTTGTAATAAAACATACACGGCAAGGTATATGTATTAGAAGAGTTGTTCTTGTCCATGTAAGGCTGCTTATTGTGTATTATGTGAACAATTTCCTCTATCTTTAGTTAGAATTTTGTCTTAAAATAAGTCCTCAGGAACCTGCAAATACCTTGTATGTAATGTTATTTCCATAAACCACTCTACCTTAAGGTGAGACAGTTTTCACAATGTGCAAAATGTATACCCTACAGAGTACTCATGCATAGCAGTCATGGGAGAGGAGAAAGAAGCGGGGAGCGTTTTCGGATTATTTTAGGAGAGGGCTTACCTTATGTTTAAACACTTCACTGAAGTCAGACAGTGGATGGCCAAAGCAGAATGAGGCAAAACAGGATGTGTACAAATACAGATTTAACTTTTAATCTGTTTTTTTTATCTGATTAGTGTTCAGAACAATCCACAATTCCTGTGGTGCAGTGGACTATGTAATTCCCTAACCTTGCTTCCTGTGGTAGCCATAAAATTGAGTTAAATGGTAGTAATGTTCAAATTAGCATTTCAAAATACTGTATGAATTTATAAATCAGCAGAAATTTATCAGGCATGCCTGTTTGATAAATTGGGGTATAAATAAATAAATAGGGGTACATTATCAGTCATACCCCTAGCATTTAAAATCAACTTCAGGATAGTGCTTAATGAGAAATGCCCACTTTAAGGGCTGAAGCGCGATGGTGCATGTTTCAGGGGGCCCTTCAGGAGCTCTGTGTCTGAGCTTGCCCTGCCCATCTGCATGGAGCCGTGCTTGCCCATCGCCCTCGCCCCTCTCTGCCCACTGCTCCGGCACGCTCGGCCCTGGGTGCAGGGCAGCCCCGGCGAGCCACGCTGGCTGCGTGACAGAGGCCTGTTGGGCTTGCTGCAAATCTCTCCTGTTTAAGAAAGCAACTTGTAAATTACTCAGTGTTGGAGAAATGGGCTTGCCTTGACCAGAGGTCTTACCTTCGCAGCCCAGGTCCTGGGCTGCTGCAGCAGTGGCAGCGCAGCAATGCTTTTGAGTAAAATACTCTTTACATTAGAGCGGGCAGGTGGAGAGAGGGGGGTTTTGCAGGCGTGAAAGGAAAATGAGTATACACGCAGCTCCTGGAGTGCTCGGATAAGAAGGTGCCACGTGGGTTTGGATTTGAGTAATAGAAACAGTCTTTTTCAAGGAGTTGGCTGTTTACCCGCGTAGAACTAGTGCAAAGTGGCAGCGAGAAGGTGATGTCGACCCTTTCCCCTTACCTGGCTTCATTCATTTTTCCCTGTCTGAAGAATATGGTGTTTGAGCTTGGTGTTTTGTGGAACAAGAACAAATGTGCTCCAAGCATCTTGCAGTACAATTCCTGTGTATTTGGGATGTAAGAAAATGCTAAAAAAAAAGTAGTAGGAGGGAAAATTAAGTTAGTGACTCATTTTTAATTACTGGGAAATCCAGAGTCCTTACCCAAACAGGCATTTCTTGGAAAAAGTGCTGGAGGTGCTCTGGACTTGCAGGCTGCATCTTGCCTGGTAAATTAAACCGGTAAATTGTTTGAATGGCCCTGGCACTGTTTCAGGCCAAGCCACCCAACTTTCTCCCAAATAATTTCTCACTACAGGCCAAGAAAAAGACATATGTTCATTCACCAGGCTGTTTTCTTAATAGTCTGGCTGTTGTCCCCCTGCTTTAGAGGGTGAGAATTACCGTTGCTTTACATGCCCTAACTCCCCGCCCTGGGCCAACAAGGTCCGGGCTCCCACTCCCGAGCATCCTGCTCCTGCTTCAGAGCCCCTGCCGCCCGTCCCTGCCGTGCCACGGGCTGCTTGCCAGCTGAGCGTGGGCTGGTTCTGGATAAGTACAATGGATTGTCTCCCCCTGATAAGTTGATTATGTCCCAGTGCCTGTACGTTATAAAGAAGCCAAAGATAACCACAGCCTTGCCTAATGGGCTGGAGAATATTTGATCTGCAGTCCCAGGCAGTACATCATCTCAAGTGTCCTGATTTCTTTCCGGAATAACTACTGTCTTCAGTGGCATTTTTTTCTGATGTAACGTAGAGGATAATCAGGTCTGTTCTTTCCTACACACTTCTACCCTTTTTTCTGTTTTAGGACTTTCATTTTTCTTTTGGAGCAGGTCTGTTATCGTGTTTCAGATTTGACACATTCTTCTATTGTATATTCTCTGAATGCTCAGCAGCTAACACTGTGATCTGGCTTGCTGAGTCTTTCATATTCTCTCAGAGTGCTGCACTAGGGAAAGAAAAAAACATTTTCAAAAGTTTTTAACTGGGAAGGGTGTTTTTTTTATTAGCGGAAGGAATCTTGTATCAGGGTTGCGTTCCCTGGAAGAGAGTGGAAGTTAATTTTGTGTACATAAAGAGCTGTTGTAGATGATGTTTGTTGGCTCTTGTAGGACCATGTTGCCTGTGAGCGGGAACAGGTTGCAGTGTATTCTCTGAAGCCTGTGAGGTACGTAAAACACATTCTGCTTGCTGCTTTCTTCTGGGTACATCTGTTCATCCTGCAGCGGGTCTCGGGAGGAGGAAGGGAAGAGGAGCGGGGATGCCAGGACGTTTCCTTTCTCCTTCTGCATGCGGGCAGGGCAGGCGTGCCGTGCTCGGCATCAGTAGAGTGCTCGCAGAGCAGGTCTGTGTCCTGCCCAAAGCCTGCGAGGTTCAGGGTCTGTTGTCCTTCCCGTGCCGTGTGTTTGTGCTTAGCCTTAGCGAAGGATTTGAAGCTGGCTGCGGCCACCTGAGGTTTTACCCTGGTAAAGCCGGACGGACTTGCCTGTTTTGAGGGACAGATGAACAAAAGTAGGTTTCTAATCCTCGGCTTCCCTCTGCCTGTAGCCCTGTTGTGCAGCTCTTGCAGGGATGTTGCAAAGCTGAATATTCTGAGGGGACAGTGCTGTTTTCGCTCGTTCTATTGTGGTGTAAACTATAAGAGAAGAACCATGGGCAGAGCGGACTGGAGCTGTCCCGGGGTCGTGCTGCTCAGCTGCTCCAGCCTTCCCAACGCCACGGTGAGCGGGGGTGTCTCGGATAGCCTTGGGACCGCGCGTGGGCAGGGGCACCCGGGGGTGGCCGGTGTGCAGAGCTACGAGGAGGTCCAAGTCATGGGGGTGATTTGTGGCTACTGGGCAAGAGGCCTCGTTTCATTCCATTCAACTGCGACAAAGCCACAGCTGCAGGGATGAGGTCTTCCTATCCAAGATGTTTTCCTTGTCATGTATTGACATGCACAACAGACATCCAAATGGTTTCTAGCAGTTCAAAGAACTGTAAAAGAAAATTGGCTTGATTTAATGCACACCAGCAAGGTACGGCAAAGGACTGAGACAACTCAGCTGGTTCCTTTGCTGTTCCACGCTCTTACAGCACCAGTGTATGTCACTGCACTGTAAATCAGCTGGGGCATTCCTGTGGGTCCTCATCTTCCAGCTCAGGTTCTCAGCTTTCAGCATGCAGATTCAGTTTTCGTCACTTGGATTCTTACAAAACAGCTTAAGCGAGATTTAAGAAGGGGACTGTAAAAGGGTGTTCCTAGAAGGTAAATCCTTCGAAGAACCAAAATTAATTTGGGGGGCATGGGAGAGAACAGCTTTTGAATTGGAGAAAATCAGATTTATTGTAGGTGGCTTATCCAAAGGAGAAGATGAATGACATATTCTCTTAAGCTTTGCTGACTGATTTCTAGATTTTTTTGCCAAAGACAAATGAACGATGTTTTATTGATGTTTGCCTGGGATGACTGCATTCTGAACAAGCAAAGATTTTGATCAGGGAAATAGTTTTTTAAATTTTTAATATTTCAGACTGATAAAATCCTATTCATTTTTGTCACCGTTTTTATTTTTCTATTTTGCTGTTTAGCTAACATAGTTGCAGGCTTCTTGATGGTTCCTGCTTTCCCCTTCATACATGGGACTGCTGCTGCTTTGCAGAACCATGTTCTGGCAGCATCTCAGAGATGTCAGAAGTGGCTGATCTTGCCCTCCAAAGCGGAAACAACTCATCATTGTTATGGGAAAACTCACTTTTGCTATTGGGTTTACATGCTTGCCTTGGCTGATTAAAGCCACCCCTTTCCCCTCATCAGATGTTACCTAACATGGAGATATATGCGTTTCGTGCAGCTGGTAAGGTTTTTCCTTGGTCGTGCTGTCTGACGACAGCAGAGGTACGTGGTTTGAAGGGAGCTGCAGGAGAGCTATAACTACCAGCCTACACATCTTCTAGCACTGCTGGTCTGAACATGCCCCTAATCTTGAAAAATATATCAGGCAGCATATTCACATTGGAGAAATATTGATTTTTCCCACTAACTATGAGTAGAAGGAGGAGGGAAAGATGAAAAGGAAAAATTCAGTATGCTGCTCCTTTTCTGACAGCGTGGGAAAAAGAAACTTGGATTTTGTCTTTTTCAAACTTCTCACTGGACTTCATCCTGACTGCCTGGGAAAGAAAAATGCCTAGTGTGGAGTGAAATGGTGTGATTTGCTGGAAGAGGTTTTGGTGCAGTGGATCATAACTATCCACATAAGACAGGAGGAGAAACTTGGTGCAGCTGAATGTGGGTTTGGGGGCAAGAACAATCTACACATTTAGATTCATGCTATATAGTGATATTATGTCATACAGCATCTCCCTCTGTACTCTGGGGAAATAATATGTACAGTAAAATGGCAATGTGAGCATGTAAATTCCATATACTGTCACCTACAAGAGTGAAATAAAGAGCTGCAATTCCTAGTTGACCTCACTGGAAAGCTCTTGGGTGTGAAGTTGAAACATACAGAAAGGTTGCCTAGCAAACTATTCCAAATTTCAGCTTCTTTTGGAAGGTCTGAGTCAACCCAGTGGCTCTCCAGGCATTGCTGACCAGTGATTTTGTTGGCTTGTTTGAGGCTTTAGAAGCTAAGTATAAATCAATGTTTGAGGCTTCTGTGAGTGCTGGTCACTCCATCTCTGAAGGAACGCTGCAGAAATGGAAGGAGTGAGAAAAAGACGACAAGAATGATTAAGGGCATGGAAAAGTCATATGAAGAGAGATTGAAAAGACAGATTATTTCTTCCAGAACAGTAACAAGTGGCAGTGTAGAAAAGAAAAAAAGTATGTAAAATGAGGAACTGAAGGAGGAGTGAAACTCTTATTCTTTCTTCTGCCTAGCACCAGGGCAAAGACATTCAGTTATATTAAATACATAAAAGACTAATACAGGAAAAGCTATTTGCACAATACAACTGCAACATGAAACACTGTTTCTGCTGAATGTAATTGATGCACAAGTTGTTAGCAAGAATCTCAAAAATCAAAGAAGCACATGAGAAAAAATATTCCTGATAATAAAACAGCTGATGATGTTTTAGAAGATGCCTGTAACTTCATGCTCCGGGTCTTAAAATAATTCAAAATTGAGATGTGACCGTTTTAGGAATGTGCCTACCTTGTATGTGTTCTCCTGCACTGTTCCTGTGGTGCTTCTTGCGGCCGAACTGGTGCCTGGTGGAGAGGTCCGAGGTGGAGTAACGACCCCTGCGCTTGCAGGAGTTGGCCAAGGGAAACCCGGGAGCTTCAGTAATGGCCAAGGAAGTTCTTTTGTTTGAAAGCAAACACACACATTAACTCCTTGCTGCTGCTGCGGAGCATGTCTTGGAAGCAGTGCCATGGGGAAGGTCAGTGATGGTGGGGAGGTCTGCAGCTCTCCTCCGGGTGGGCAGGGCCAGGGCACGACTGTGATCCGGTACGGAGAGGCAGGGAGAGCCCAAGAGAAATGTGTGCTTTTACTGTTGTTGCCGTTTTCTCCAAAATATGAAGTCTCCCTGTATCTCTGACCATCGGTACGGACTATAAAAACCCTCTCAGTTTTTCCAGTATCTTCTATAACACTGGTACAGTGAATGTGTAGAAATATGGACCGACATTTTTAGTCCTTGAGGACTTGTGTGTGTGTCCTCAGAGACACGATGGAACTCCTACATACTATTTTTTTCCGTAGATTAGCAGAGTTTTTCTGTATTACCAAGTTTTTTGCTCATAATAGCCTGCTCTGACTTACTAGCAGCTTTGTGCTTTATGGATCCCTTTTTTTTTCCACGCTGTTTACTTGTTCACAAAATTTGCATTTGTTCTTCCTAGCAGAGTTAAAATAGTGATTTCATTTTTCTTTTTGGTGAGGAACGGGTGGAAAGCAATGACTTTAGTTTTCAAATCAGGAGAGGGTAATGACAGGCAATTTCAACTGTCATGATAGATGGTGTTATGAAAAAAAATTGTCGCTGATGGCCATCCTTGATAAATACTCCCTTATCCCAGCATCACCTCCTATGTGTATAGCTACCTTCTATGAAAAAAAAAGTATTTGATGTTTTTAGGACTTCTTTTTGTATTTCTCTGCCTGCTTTTAGTACCTTTGTTACCAGGAATGCAGTTACACAGACTTAAGGAGAAGCAGTAATAATCCTTGCAATGGGGTAAAATAACATTTTTAGACATAAACTTGTGGCTATGTGTTTGTTTCTTTCTGAGGCAGAAGTGCATGCTGAGTCCTGCTGGAGAGCTGGGAATGCTTAGTTCTTGCAGAAATGTTCTCCCATTTTCAGTCCTGCAGGGCAATAAAATAGTGGACTATGTAGCCCTAATGTATATCTTTCCTGAGAAACTACAGCTGCCTTGGGACTGAGTTTTCTGCCTGCCTTGGGCCCCAGGCAACTATAAACGCTGGGAGTGGAAAAGGAAACATTTGTGGCAGTTATCTTTTAGAGCATTGGCATCTGCTGGAAGCTGGTCGGGCTTTGGGTGGGTTAGACGAAGTCAAAATAGAAGATGAATTTGCACAAGGTTCTGCATGGCCTTTCAGGTTAATTCAATCATTACTATGGTTTATTTGTAACCCATACTGTGCTGTAGGGCTCTCACTGTGCTGACGGTGAATTTACTGTGCAAATTCATTTTAAGAAGCAGCTGTGCCCTCATGAGCATGTATTTGAGTTAGTTAAGATGAACAAAATACGAAAAAGGTGAAGTTTGTTTTACACATGATTTTTCTCTGTCTAGTTACTCCTTAAGAAATCTTTCCTCTTCCGGCTCTGTACTTGTAAAACGCTACCTGCAACCACAGCTGAAATGTGGGAAAGACAATTCGGAAACCAGCATTGGTTGAAACCACCAAAAAATACAAAAAATGTATTCTTTTTTTTGTTGTTGTTCTGCTTTGTGGCAGGTAGGCCAGTCTCCTGTCCCACTCCTTGCAGAATTACACTTGTCTGAATTTCAGGATTAGTAATGCTGAGACACTGTCAGGGATGTCCTGAGAAAAACCCGCGGGTGCTTTTACACCAGTAGATCTCAGGTGACTTCAGGTCTACGGTTCGCAGATATTTCCTGTTAGAGGTAGTCACTGGTTTCCTTGGATGTACCCAGGTAGTCTCTTTAAATCCTGAGAGGAACCACCATGATGTCATTATGACTATGATGTCATTATGCAGGGAAAATACCAGTTCAAAAAGAAACATGAACTCTCTTCATGTATCTTCTGTCTGTGAAGTCCGATGTACTGCAGTCATGCTAAGTCAGGCATCTGTTTCGCAGAACTCTTCCCTCTTCCAGAAATCAAAGGTATAAACTGTCTTACTCGCACAGTCCCAGTTAGAGCGGTCGCTAGTATTTTTGTATAGGAAAAAAATCCCCAGTACAGTAACCTAAACATGATCTTCATATTTCACCGATCCTATGGAAAGCAGTATTATCCCCAAAGAGGCCTGTGCTTTCCTGGCCTGGATAGCGGGGGAGAAAACACATTACCGTTATTTCAGGGAAACATCGCTAGACCTATGTTGTCATGTCTTCCTTGGCAACATGAGCCCTGTGAAAGACCTCTGCTCCTGCAGGAGCTTTTGGGCTATTTAGGTGTCTATCTCATTGATGAGAGGTCACTGAAAGAATTTCAGTAAAAGTATTTCCTTAAGCTGTGTTGCATAGATGGTTCTGTGCAAGCCAGAATTTTTCACGTCTGCTGGACTTCTGGAGATGTGCACAAGACCGTGATGACTTTTGGTTTGTTTGATTTCATAGGATAAGACTGTGGAAATGCTTGAATTTAAAGAGAGAGAGTAAAACAAATAAATGCAAATAAAGGAAGAGTAATTTTCCATGTAAGATAGCCGTGTTTTCTTTGCCTTTCCCCTCCTGCCTGGCCTCTACTTTCTTTGTGTACATGAAGAAAGGGGAATCGTCATGACATGAGTCACCACCAGGAAGCACTCGCAATGCTAAAATAATTGAAATTTTTAATTTCACAGACCATAATTAAAATTGAGGTTTTTGTGAGGAAAATGAGTCTCAAGACTGTGTTTGACTGCAGTGCTCTCCAGGAGAAACAGCCACCCTGCCTCTTAGGTCGTTTAAAAACCAAATAAAGCAAAACCCCTACACCGAGACTCAGAGCTGTATCCGGATATACCGAGGGTGGTGTGGCACGAGAGGGCAGACAGTGAACCAGCTGGACAGACTGAGGCTGTATTGGCAAGCAAAGAAGTACTTTTGGCTTTTTTCTGCTCCCCCCCCAATCTATCGTATACAAGTCTAGATAAATGTGAATTGTACCGAGTATGGATATAGAATAATAACATTTGATGCTGTGGCAGAGATGAGGTCTCTCAAAATGTTACTCTCAAACATTGTTCCAGTATCTTCCTTTGTTCCTTTTCTGCAGGCACTCTGATCTCAGTAGTTGTCTTTTCTGGCAAGGATTGAAGGCATATGTACAAATATTCCACATATGTAAACAGCTCTTTTACTCCTGGACAAAAAGTATGTTGAAGTGAAAGTAAAGCTTGAAAGTATGTTTCAGTAACTCAAAAATAAATGGTAATAAAGTTGTAATTATCCCCAAAGCTACAAACACAGTAGATAAATTTATGACACCTGCAAGCACAAGTATGCAGAAGCAAAACAAAGGCAGCCAAATGACTTCAGCTTCACCCTGTAGTAACGCTAAGCAAATTTAGTTAGAGAATAATGATGTTTGTAGTCCTAGATTAATTTTAAAAAAGTGAGCTTATCTTATTTTTTCATTTTTTAAATCTCACTGTGTTATGACTGCATCCGTAGCAGGGCGGTTAAATCCATGCTGTATGTGCAGACCTCAGCTCATCCTGTGAATAATGCCTCCTTAATTTAAAGGAAAGTGAGTCTACTATTTAATTAAATGGATTAAAGATGAGAAGAAAGGCATTTTTAGAGATCTTATTCTTCCATACCTAGCCTATAAAGGGTTACATATATTCTTAGTTTTTATTATATATTTTATTATAAAGTATAGCCTTGAATCATTTAGAATTAATAGTCAGCATTTTTAATTCAAAATTTCTACAAAACATTTTTGTTTCACATATGAAGTGAATACAGTGTTATTGTGATCATGCCTGCTTAAGCAGATTTGTTTCTGATAGAATATTAGGCAGGTCAGGTTGAAAAGGCTTGGTGTACACTCTGCTATCACTTCTAATAAACAGTGATTTCTTTGCCTAATGTCTCTGCATTTTCTTAATAGTTACACCGTAGAAGGGTTTATTCTCTCTAATATTTTGTAAAGTCTGAAAATAGTTGTGCTACACTTGTTTCTGGACTAGCTCAGGTGACTTCCATTTGAATTTGTTAAGCAAAAGACTTTTAAAAGCATGGAAATGTTAGGCCTATTTCCTGGACTGTGTTTCTGGAATTATGTAAATCTGGAGATCAGTTACAAAAATAGATGATTTTCATTCATATATAGTAATTCTTTTTCTAAATGAACTGGGAAGTTGGAATTTCCCTCCTATCCCAGGCTGCTGCTAAGCAGATTTGAGGTGAATGTAGCTGTGGAAGAAGAGCAATGTTTTAGACTGGAAGCTGTTTTCATTTACTTTGGGCCGAGCAACTTCGTTTATAATACGCCTGGTACCAGCCAGATGGGAACGATTCACGTCCGCGGTCAGTGGCTGGGCTCGGGCTGCCTGAAGATGTTGCACAGCGCGTTCGCACTAAGTAGGTGTGTTTTAATAAACAGCAGCACCCTCCCTGGAGGCAGCTTTGAGGTGGGGTGGCTCGTCTTTAAGGGTGATGAGTGGAAAGCCGAGGTGCACGTTGGCCGTCTCGTAACTGGGATGCTCGGGTCAGGTCTCCTGTCTGTAACGTGCCACTGTGAGGTTTTCAAATTCCACTTTTGCAACTAAAACAAGGGAAAAGATTCAATATTGACCATTCAAGTCTCAGTTCCAGCTGCCTTTAGTTCCATGCTGGCCTATACTTGTCGTCCTTACTAGGGTGTATACATAGATTTCTCTCCAAAACCAAACATTTTAGTAAACTATGTGGTCTTAATAGATTTTCCAGATACCTACTGTATTAGCTGAACTTGATGGAATAGAAAAAATTTTCCAAATTACATTTTGCTGTCATGCCCTTCTGTGACGCTGATGGCTGCTGTGCATCACGGGGCCAAGTGGCAGCAGATGCTACTGCTGTCACAAGCTGGGGATGTCCAGAAGAGGTGGCCTGACACTGGTGGTTAAGCAGGACTCATCGCGAAACCAGACCGGGACAGGTATCTGTGGGGCTCATTTCTGAACAGACTTGATGCCTCCTTGGTTGAGGGGAGAGCTGCTTACTCATCTCTCCAAGTTCAGAGACCCATCTAACAGAGCATAGTGGTAGGGCTGGCTCTCCATGCATGTGGGGTATTGTCCATAGGCGCAACAGGTGTCTTAATGCCCTTGTTTACATCTGGATAAACTACGTTTGTGCCGCGATGTCGTTCATTCACAAGTGGACTGCATGGATTTGAAAATCCATTTGTTGTACCTGAGGAAATAGTTGTTGCTTCGTGTTTCTCCCTGTCTCTGCAAGGACAACCAGGCATAAGGAACACTTTAAAACCTCATTGGAAGAGGTCCAGGGGTTTTCTAAGAATGCTTTTATGGTTTGTTTAAGGTTATCAATTATGTCTCAAATAAAAAGCTCTCTACAGATGATCATTGTGCTGTACTTTGAACTCATTTAACTGGACATTATTTACAGAATATTTATCTTGGTTATGGCAGTTTTTGTCACACAGTGATATTACTTTTCCATTATATACTGCATGTGACCACCACATAAGTTTGATAATAAATGTTGGGAAATAAAAAACAGAGTAAGTGCCTCAGTGTGATAGCAATTCCCGTGTGATGGGAAATAATGTCATAAACTTCAAATTACCTTTTAAATAAATGTTTACGTCCAACCCATCCATTAGATCATAGCCTGAAGGGTCAGAAGGATCATTTCTTCATATTTCACTGTATGCATTATGATTGCTTTTTTAGGTGTAAATGATGTTTTTAAATGAAGAATGGCACTCGAACTATACACAAACAACAGCTAGACATTACTGAGTCGCCATACGGCAGAAATAGCCTCAGCCACTTGGCTAAATATAGAAGTGCAGCAGTAAACTGATTTCATTCTTAGAAAATACTTGTAGTGGTGTACATGCTGAGACGACACAGAAATACAGCTCGTGTCATTCTCACAATTTGCAGCTTTGACGTTTTAGAGAAGTTTAAATTCTAATTGTGGTTTGGTAGATGGCTGATTTGCTAAATGCTTGTGAGAGTAAAGGTTTTGGAGGGTGGAGAAGAGCATACCTGAGTGTGCAGAGAAGTGTACAGGTAACAGGTATCGTATTAATGAGGGTCTTAACCACCTAGGGCTTTGTGTGCTTGTGAAGTGATGCCGCCCACGTCTGTAAGTGCCATGGGATGGTGTTTCCCTGAGAGCACCTGATGTGGAACACCCCACACACTGAGACCCCACTGTTCCCAATGCCTTTCATAGGAAGGGGCCAAAGCTGCCCGTCTCAAGGACGAAGCGAACCCAAATCCCACATTTAGACATTTCCCCGCTCTGAGCTGGACCTCCCTACTCCATACGTCCCAGAGGGACCCATTTGGCTCACCAAAATGCCCCAAGTGTCAAAGCTTTTTGAAGTGGTGGTACTCCAGAAACCCAAAGAGGCGTCGAAATGGCTGGGCTAACTGAGAGGTGGGTTTGAAGAAGCAGAAGCTGTAGGTGTCCTGAGGCTGCTGGCATGCGTGTGGGGATGGGGCAGGTTCCTCAGCCTGGGCTGGGCTGGCTGGGAGCAGGAGGAGGAAGAGCTGTCAAGGGCTGCTAGACCTATCTGGAAGTAAATTCAAACAAGTCTTCTGTTTACAAGTGGGGGAACACCCATTGTCTTGGAGATTTAAAACACCAATCAAGAAATTTAGTGGTGCTTTTGCTGCAGCTGTGATTTGACCTTCCTGTTTACATTAAACATTTTTTATGGCAGTGTGCAGTGACATGGTTGCTTTGTTTAAGGTATTTGATAGTTACAGCAATTCTGGGAATAATTGTTTTGGTTCTATATATATCAGGAAAGAAATATGTTAATATTCGAAATCAAATTACATTTTTTTAAACTTACATTTACTGTGTTTCTCAGCCTTGGCTTCCTTCATGAGGACCGTGAACATGTTAAACTTAGTTTTAAAACAACATTTCTTAGTAACATTACGTCCAAAACTTTTTTTTTAATTTGCAGGTTAATCTACTCTAGAACCAGCGGGCTATAATATTGACAAAAATTGTCATTATGGTTTGTGTAAGAATGGTATATTAATTTCTTAAGGTTCACTAGATCCCAGTTCTTTCTTGTTAGCAGAGGTCTGTAATCCTTTCCACAGCAACCACTTGTAAAAGCAGAGGATTATGGCTTGAGGCAGGATATGAGCAGCAGGAACAGATCAACTTAAAAACAAAGATCCTGTTTGAGTACAAATGCTATTGTTAGCACAGAGTTGGGGTGAGTCAAGTGGCAGGATGTCTATTAGAATATAATAAATCTGTATCTACACCACATAGCATGCTAGCCAGAAGACGCATCCTTTTAGCAGTTATGTGATAGACTGCATATTTTTATACCTTTACTTACTATACTTTTGCCTAGTGCAGTAAACCATTCCCTCTGAGAATGACTGGTATCTAAACATCTGAACAGCTTTTTTGGTTTTCTGTGGATTTATTTTTCTGTCTAAAAAGTTTCTGCACTGTTACACTTTTCCCAAAATCTGCTAAAAGCAGGGATTTGAAATTATACTACCGCAAGGTCATTCTGAGGTAAAGTAATAGCCATTTTGGACTATTGCTACCTTTTCTTATGACATGTATGATCCTTCAGAGAAAATGAGAAGGAGATTTTTTTTTTTCTCTGTCCCTATGTTTAAGAAAAATAAATACAATAAAATGTTTTCCTTTATTAAAACGTCTTGGGTTTAACACTGATAGTTTAACTGACCTATCTAACACTAATATATGTGACTCGATTTCAAAGTATTTTTGAATTCTAATGTTTTTTCCCTAATTTTTTTCCTGTTAAGGTCAGTAGGAAGTAACAAATGTACAAAGTGAAATAACATTCTAGTCAAGTGTGGAAAACCCCCTACTTTTTGTAAAAATTAAAAAAATTCTTACATGGCATCAGTGAAATTAATAAACAGACAAAATACGGTGATCGATTAAGGTAGCGGTTTCGTTTTGGACAGTCTGTACAGTTATTCCAAAAACTGACACCACACACAAGGAGTAATCTGTGCTTCCCAAACTTCTGGTGACTGTATTTTTGTAATAGACCACAAAATACATCCTGTTTATATACGACAGGAATTTTATCTTAGTGTATGTTAATTTGTATGTGCTTATATACATACATTATCTATTACACACCATAAAATAGTAAAATTCCACAGAAGTATCTCTAAAGGCAAGTCGAACAGAGGCTTTGGTAGAAGAAAGTGTTTGGAGAGGTCTTTAATCGTTGCCATGTGGTGGCAAGAGGAGTTTCAGTATAGTGGTTTCAAGGAGTTTGTCTGAATGGTTGCTGCTGCATGGGTTAGGATCCCTCTTCAGCGTACTAAAGTTCGCAAGGTTAAAAAAATGAAGCCATAGTCTTAGTGTTATATTTCTAGCTGCTGGCTGAAAAGATTTTTTTGCACTTGGTATATGGAGTTTTTCTGATCATCCCGCTGATGGCACTTGGGCTGCAACTGTATTATCAATGAATAAGAAAACAGAAGCCATGGCATTGCAACGGTATGAATTCTTCAGACTCTATTATTTTGTTAGCCTGAGGCAAGAGACTGTGCCCTTAGTACTCGTCTGTGCAGGATGAGTAATCCGAGGCAAATGTGTAACCACAGCGCGTGTGCAGTATGTCCAGATAGTACGGACTAGCCGGTCTTGCTGTGCGCCATGGGCACAGACGTGTGTCTCTCACGGACAATAGGCATATGTTAAAAAATGGTAATTTTATGATACTGTCTGGGATTTCACCACACATAACTGATTCTAAAAGCGTTGTAACAAGGACAGTCTAACTGTGAATCTATTTATCGCATTAGAGTCAGAATTTTATGCTGTAAGGAGCTGGTTTTACCAGCAGGATTTTCTGTTACCTAACCAGAATTCTGTGTTTTTGCATGAATTCTATGCATGGGAGCAACTGAAAATATGTGTTTCCAGTGCGATCTGTTTCGGTGTTCTAACGTGGCTTGCATTAGCGTGTGTGATAGCTTGAATTTTCTTTCTTCACCAAAGCTGCTTAAACAATACAATGACAGATTTCTGCTTTTATTCTTCATTAATGTCATTCTTCATCCTCTCTGCCCCACATCAGGGAGGAAGTGGTGTGAGTTTGCTATTTTAATGAAGAGAAATGAGGCATCTATCAACTAGGATTTATACTGGAGAGCACATCAATTCAGTTGCCTTGAGCTTGCTGAGTTTGCATATCCAGGGCCAAGCAGCGCTCTCAATTACTCCCGTGCAACCCCATTAACTTCAGGAGGTTGCACAGTTCAAAAGTGTCTTCACAGAAGGCAGCGTGATATGGGGGGGAGGGGGGGGGAAGGGATATCTGTTAGAGAAATCAAGCTCCAAAATATTATTTTTGCTTATCTAACAGGAGATGTGCTTGCAGTCCTAATTACACTTTTGAAAGGTTAGGGTAGTCATCATATCGTAATTTCATTGAGTATCTCTTTGTAGATGTGCCTAGCAGAACAGCCAGCCTCCCAAAAATCACTGCAGTGAGGGAAAAACACTTCCAGCCCTGGAAACATATTGTAAATCATATGTCTTTAGTAGACTGCATCCTGTAATTACTCTTAACCGTAGGTTGTTTCTTCCTCTTTCTCTCTCTAGGAGCTATGCCGTCAGCGCATGGCAGTGAAAACGTCTGATCGCCCGGAGCCCCTGCATCCTTCTCGAATAAACAGCGTTTCTTCACAGTTTAGCGATGGGCCCATTCCCAGCCCCTCGGCCCGGAGCAGCACGTCGTCCTGGTGCGAGGAGCCGGTCCAGTCCAACATGGACATCTCCACTGGTCACATGATCTTGGTAAGGCGTTTTTGTCTTCAAGGCGTGAGAAATGCCATCAGGATTTAAAGTACGTGCTCAGCTTTTGGAAAGACATAGCTTTTAAAGGAAGGGAAGCTGTCTTTTCACAGATAAAAAAAAATACTCCTGAGCTTTGTCAGTAATCTTGGCTTTGTATAATTAAAACTAAAGGGATTTTTATTTCCATTTCTTTTTCATTATATTGGTTTTTTTTCCTCTCTGGGGAACATTCTTGTATCTTGGACATATGAATTGTTTGCATGCTTGCTTTAAAAGAGACAAGCCTTGCGTTGTCCTTTTGTCCTATTTATTTATGTTTACCTCAGCTTGGACAACTGAAGAAAACTGCTAAATTTTTGATCCACTTGCTGCTTTTTCTTGTGTACCTTTAGTGTGTGGAGGTGTTCTGAGCTGAGATGGCAACAGAATATTAGTGATAAAGAACAATGTATTTTCTATTACCCTTAGAAAAGAAATGTGAATTTTGAGCCTAGCCTGAATTTTGTTGTACTTGGCTGGATTTCTTTCAGGCTGGCTTCTTTCTATGTTTGAAATAATCCAAATATATTCTATTAATGGAGTCTGTCTGTGTTGGAAAACTTGGGTTACTTCCAAATACAACTTGCAACCAGTATCAGTGTAGAACATGGACACATGAAGATCTGTGTATGAAATAGCTTTAGCAGCCCAAGACAGTCAAAGCCCAGTGGTTTGGACTGGTTGCAGCTTGTTTTTATCTTGCTCTCTGTTAGTGTCCTGCTAGGAAAGCTGTGGAGTAATCCCCCTTTTTTTTGTTTTTGCTATATTTTCCTCATCCTTTAAATATTTGCTGTCTTGGTAGAATGCGTTGAAATTAGCTGAGAAGTTGGGTGACAGTGAAGACGATGAGCCAGGTGTTACTTTGCTTTCTATATTTGATTTCTGCTGTTTGTGAGTATGGTTGATCCAAAGTAAACACCCTTGTCCGTTGGTAGTGTCGCCATGCATTTGGAAGCTTCCCTGTTGGTTGGTTTGTGCACTACTGAGAAGACTCACCAGTGGAGTGTCTCAGCAGAAAACTTCTCTCCACCGTGCCATACTTTTGGGTCGTAATTTTTCAACTTCTTTCTCTCTTTTTCTGGACTTAAATTGGAAAGTGCTATCTTCTCGGATATTTTTCAAGTTCTTAGAAGGCACCTCACCTAATGGAGAATGGAATGAAGTCAGGCAAAACCCAAAGAGCTAATTTGACCTCAGCCAAGTTGCTGACCTTCTTAGAAGGGCAGGTTTGTAAACCAGATGCTTCATCAGAGTATGTCATGCTGAGTAAATACTTCATCCCCTGCCTATTCCCCCCCAAAAAAGGAGTTAATTAAGTATTATGTTAAAAGCTGGTATACAAATGCAGTTTGGAAAGGTTGCTCCCATGGCAGTAAATCATTTGTCATACTTTTTACTGTCCCACTTTTGCCTAACTCGAATTAAAATTCACTTGCTTTCATAGTTAACTTAAAAGCTCACGTGAAAAAGAATAACCTCAATTGCCCATCATCAAAATAAGTACAGACTCTGGTGATAAGGTTCTAAGGCAATATATTTGTATGGAAATAAGAGCAAAATTTCCTATGTAATTGGAAACATACATTTAATATTTGCAAACAGTTTCAGCTACTTTAAATGGAGTAAAATTGTTTTCAGTTATGTTATTGGGAAAAATATAAAATCCCAAATTGAGCTTAAAGGGGAGAAAGTTGCATATAGGAACCACTTACTCTGGCTCTGGGAATCTCTGCAAAATTTCAAGGAAGAATTGTCTTCATGTGGCGATAAATAAACTTCAAAAAATGGTGTTTGGTGTCCATAATTCAGTCAGTCCTGTTTAACCCTGAATGAACTCATACATATGTTAGCTATCTAACAGCATGTGTTACATCTTAGATGGTGAGGGTTCAAAGAAGGGTAAAAGAAATGCTGTAGTGTCTTGAGAGTACAAACCACACAGAGAGAGTAAAAACAGTTAATTTGTTTAGTCTAAACTGAACAAACAAAAATCAGTGATTCAGGGGAGTCTGTCTATGTGCTTTGAATTACAGGATGGGGGAAAATTGTTCTTAATAGACGCAGATGATACAATTAGGAAGAAAATATGGGTTAGAATCAAAAGGATGCATTTAGCTTGGATATCAGGGCAAGCCTAATGGGAGGGTCAGGCAGGCAGTGGCGATGTTTACTTAAGGGAAGTAGTTAAACCATAAATTCAAGATTTGCCAAAGGCGAAGCTAAGTTAGGTTTACGTAGGAAGATCGGCATCGCTCAGCTACAGCACTGAAGCAGATGATTGGACTTGATCAGAAATGCTTGTGTTTTGTGTCACCCTGGGTCACATTGATATTGGAGAGCCAACCCAATTTATGTTTTGCTCAAAAATAAATGCACATATCTGTAATACGTTATTTGCCTGAATTTCTCTCTGTCTGGAGACGCTGTGGCTTGTTGGACTTCAGCAATAGAAGAGGTTGCAGAGCTGAGCTTTTCCTGCCCTTGCCCTGCAGCTACAAGTCGAAGAGAGCGAGGGACCAGTTTGTGACTTTTATACCGTTCTTCCCATTGCCTGCTGCCACAGTCCTCTTCTCTTTTAAATTTTGTAGACATTTTCCGTGAAAAATATCACAGCGCCTAAAAAAGCAACGAGAAATATTAGCAAGGGCTCTAGTCAGAATGGCAAATGCCATCTGCTTTGCAGGGTAAATGCACTTACAGCTCTGTAAATGTGTTTTTCAGCTCCACAGTGTGCAGCGAAGTAGCAGTTAGCTGAGCTAGGACTTCTCAGTTTTTATTGTTCGTAGGTGCCAGGACCTCTCCAGAGAATACAAAACAATGGATTGCTGTATGAAGTGCCAGCAGGAAATTTTTAATTTTGATTTATCAGCAAAATAAATCTTGAAATCTTGAATGAAAGTATCTTGGAAGAAATGTGTCTGCCACTGCTGAATGACTCGATGTAGTCTTGCTCAGAGGTAGCGTTGGTCAGAAACATTTCTGTAAAGCTGTTTAATTTGCTGGAAAATGCTAGCAGGTCGTACCTGAAATGATGATGTCCAAGCCACCTCAGCTTTGGTTTTATTGGGGTATGCTTGGCCACAGGTACTGTTTTCTTGGAGGACTTGCTGCTTGTGGTTAGCCCGTTGTTCATAGTACTCAAGGCCTGGAGCAACCAGGAGTCTTCCAAACCCATGTGGCTGTGGGGCAGCCTCCTCACTTAGACTGAAACCGGTCTTCCAGAGAGAAAAATCCTGCATTTCTGGCCACCTTCCTGTGCAGCAAAGGCAATGTCTCCGCGCTGCTGACAGTAGCATGAGGTGGTTTGTACTGTTGGCAGGAGGAAGCAGGGAGGACTCAGGAGGCCCAGAAGGGCAGCGCTAACAACATTCAGAGTTTGTTGTTTTTTTTTTTTTTCCTTTTCACGTTCGTTTTCCTCACATTCATAGCAGGAGGATGGCCCATATGGCACTTTTTGAGTCTGTCTTTCTGAAAGATCCAAGCGCTTTGGGAAGTGTAACGAGAGGAGCATGTTTTATGCAGTCGTGTTTGCGGTGCTGACGGGCTGGTTTCAGCAGGAGCAACAACAAAGAAGTGTCCTCGTTTCGGTCACCATTGGCCTTGCAAGAAAACAGTTGTTCTTCAGAAGGTCACAGCTAGGGAAGAACTAGGAACTTAGAATGAGATTTCCATCCGCTTTATTCACATACGTGCATCTATATTTCAAGTGCCAAGAGAAGCCTTAATAAAGTGCAATGCCTCCCTTTGTAGTCCAGCAAGAAAACCAGAGAGGTTTGAAGGTGTCCAGGAGAGATTTAATCTCCCTGACTCGGGCTCCTCACTTATACCTACATTTTGGGCACTTAATGAAGTGGTGTTACTGACTTGAGTCCATTAATACCCCTTCTGGGTGGTGAAGTGAGCGGGTGGCTGGGAAGGTCGCCAGAGAATGGGGCAGGGTGGGTTTCTCTCGGGCGGTCTCCTGTTCTGCCTGCACCATCCCACCAACATCTGTGGCTTGGATGAAGCAGTCTCCTTTGCTTGTGCTGAAGCACAAGTCCAGCAAGTAAGTTTGGTAGGTTGGATCCCACATCTGCTTCGTATATTACCAGGCTTGTTTGGTTAAAATAATCTTTTATGAGTTTTTAAATGAAGAAGAGTACTGCAAGAAGGGAGCGTATGCTTTTGAAGATAACATTTTGAGGTTGTTATCTGAATACCATATATGAGAGGGAATTTGCAGAAGCAGAAGTGATTTTTCTGTGTTTGGGTGTTGTTTTTTTTCCTTGTAAAGACAGACGTACAAAATTTGGAGCATTATACATAAATTGGAATTTCAGAAAGTGTGAATTTACAAAAGGTCCCCTTCAGTACTTGTTTAAGCTGCAAGTGAGGAGTCCTCTCCCTGAGGGTATGAGACTGCTGTATGTATTGGAAATAATGATAGCCTGTGATGTTTTGTGCATACTGTACTTTCCAGGAGGAGAAAAAAGTTTCATAACTGGGCTGAACGAGGCAGTGGAGCAAATGAACTAGAGACTGAAATCTAGGGCCTCACGTCTAGGAGGTCTAAGCCGACTTGATCCCCTTGTCTTTGGCAGTACGCCTGCAAAACCCAAAGGGCTTTCCCCATAGAGAAGTGAAGGATGGCCTCGTGTGAGGACTTTGTGTCAAGAGAAAGTTCTGGAACAGGTTGTGTCCCAGTAAGGTGACACAACCTGGTCTGGGGGACATGGGATGAAGATCTGCCAGGAAAATGGTCAAACCCAAGGTGCAGAATTTTGCATCCACTTTGCTTTCGATGCTGAACCAATGGCAGGATTGCTGGCGCACTGAGAGGGATAACAAGGAGGGAATAGTTTCCAAGATTGAACCTGGGGGTGTTTTATAACATTGGTATCCTGTAGTCTCTGCATAGCAACTTTTTGATGCAATTTTATAAGCAATTTTCCCTCACTCTCACTTATGAAAATAATCTCTGTTTGCAATGGGTCTATGGGGTAGCTGCTATAGATTTTCTTTTAATTGAAAATGGAAGAGTGTAGAACTGAGTGACAGAAGACACATTCCAACAAGAAAAAATATTTGTTAAATCCTCCACTACATTTTACTGAAACTCCTTGATTTTATTCTTAAAGCTACAATAAAAGCATGAGCAAAAGGCATCTAAACACGCTTTGCTAAATAAACTCCAGCCTGTGAGGACCGATAGCACTGTGCTAGATGCAGGCATACTTTGCACCTTGAGCTTAACCCATATATACACAAGACCTTTCCTAAGCGGAGGAGCGTGATGCATGGTACGAGTGCAGTGTGCTGCTCGGGGACAGATGCCGCAGAGGGATTAATGCGAGCAGGGACAAAGAGGGGGAGTGCAGGTACAGAGAACAAGGTCTTTGTCGCAATTGTGGTCTGTTTGACTATTTAGTGGGTTTTAAAATTTTTTTGTTTTCCCACCATTTGCTTCTACCACTATTAATTTCTCTTTAGTTCTTTATGAATTTCAAGAATATAAATACTCTGTTTAAAAAAAGCGTACAACTGAGAAAATGAAGGACAAAATCCTCCCTCGCATGGGAAGGGAAACAAGTCAGTGGCAAAGTTTAGCTCAAAGCATAAACTCCTTACACATGTGCTAAGTGGATCTAAATCCTAACTTATCTTTTAGCTGTGCCAGTATAAATAGTTGTAGGAGTCTCATGAAATGTAAGTCCCAAGCAGGCTTTGGCCCTAAAGGCCATTTCATCACGAACAGTCAGACAAGAGAGTCACAAGGCAAAGGGCTGTTGTGTATCGCATCACTCAGTGACAAGATGGCCAATATCCCAAAAAGACATAAATACTGGGGGGGGGGGGAAATTTTCACCCATCTCTGCCGAAGTTGTGCTTTTAGGGACAAGTAGAGCTGGTTGCTTCCTGAAAGATCTTCTGCTGCTGAAATGGCATTTGTCTCTTCGTTTTAGGTTTGTTTTTTTCCTCATGCAATGTTTATTTTGAAACATTTGCCTCGGTTTGTTTAAAGCCAGGGCTTGAGATATAGGAACAAAGAAAAGCTACAAAGAAAAGTGCAAAAAAATCTCGTTGCATATGAAAACAGCTCTACTAACAAAGCCATAAATCTAATAAATGAATGTATGTACTACATATATTTCATCAATAAAACTCAGGAAAAATATTCACGAAGAGGTTACCCTTTGATTCTTCCATTTTTATTTGTTTCATGTTCAGTTGCCTCCCTTTTTCTATATTAATCTTGTTGAATGGGCCTTAGGAAATAACGACAATTACACAGTCAGTATTAAATCAAGAAAAACATTCCTCTTGAACACGGTATGAAATTAATTTCAAAATATATTATTTTTCCTAAATTCTTCCATGTCAGTTCTGTTCCCCAAATGTATTCATGATTAGAAATAACTCGCCAGATTTCTGGGACTACATCTTGGTCTGTCGTTTGAGTGTGAGGTGTTTATTCCAGCTTTGTTGAAGCTGCTTTGGTTGAACACTTTTAGTCACCATACATCATTCCCTAAGGCTTTTGGTAGAAAGATGAAGAAAACATTTCTATTAATATTCTAGAGTACTAATTTTAAAAGCGTTACATTGGGAGGAATACATGACACAAAACTAGCTTATGCAACTACATGCACAAAGTAAAAAGAAAAGATCATTGCCAGGCTGGAACAAAACTTGGTGGCTATCTGAACTTTTTTGCTGTTTCTTCCAGCTTTTTTCAATTTCTAGAGAACATCCAGGTAATGTCATAACAAGATAAATACCAGTTGTAGCAAGTAGCAGGAGGTGCTAGGAAGTAATTTAATGAAAAAAAATCTGTTTTTTGATACTTCAGATTGAAGACAAGGGTTGTTACTGGGTTCTCAGCTGCTTCTGAAGTCTCATTTAGTGGCAGAAACCAGAGATGAACACTCATCTAGGAGACTGCTGATCTTGTCTTTGGGCTCCAAATGCATCCTCAATAATGAAGTGCTCTTTGCTGTATTTGTCCTGTTGTGCATGCTCACATCATGCATGAAGTCGCTGATAACTCATTGTAGCAGATGTAGCAGTTAGTCATAGTTTGGGTCTAACAGATGGAAATGCCTATTCGGAAGGAGGAGGATACTGGAAAGAGGGTGGTTCAGGAAGACCTATCAGGCAGGAGGCCCAAGATGGTAATGCACGTCACAGAGTGTTTCTGAGCTGGTGGCAGAGTTCAGACATGAGAAGGAGGTTGGTTTTGACTCACTGTGGGATAAAGAAACGGCTCACACAGGTTGCAGGACATGGTGCACTGCTAAGATCAAATGACATGTGGTAAACGGGACTATGACTTCAGCGCTTCTGAAAACACGTAACAGTTCAGGATGAAGCTGGGACTCACTTTGTGGTACTTACAAAGAAGGGACACCATAGTGGCACTGTGTTTTCGCACTGTTACACCAGTTGCCATTTAAGATACCCAGGAGAACTCCAGTGGTATTTTGGGGAGCTCCTTCTCTTCATGGGGGCTACGCCAGCAGAAGTTTTTGGAAGTGGTCTGGTTAAGATGCTATTAGTAATGAAAACGCCTTAATCCATCCATTGATTCAACAAAGTCTGTTTGTGCTCGTCTTCAGGGCAAGATAAAAAAAAATTTATACTTTGCTTTCTGCAACTCTTTCTGGGATTAGGCCTTAACTTGGCGGTGTTTTGTGAGTAAAGTATCAGAATTTGGGTGGTATTTGGAAAATTTAATGTGTAGGACACAGGCAGAATGCTCCTGTGACGATCAAATTTTGCATATGCACCCACGACGCAGCTGTGGAAACATTTTTAAAGAAGGAGATAAACATTAAAATAATCTGTGAAGTTTGCTTGTGGATGACATAGTATTTGCTGTTCCGTAAAGGAGGACTATGTTACTTTTTGGTCAAAACCAGATAAAGTCTGCTACCCTCAAATATTACAGCCGTCCCCCGGTATGTCTTTATGAAATACACATTTTTGCTATGAAATTGTCTTCTTTATATAACTCTTCTTTTGTTTCAGACTAGAGTAATATCTTTTCAGTTTTTCTAGTTGGTAGCTCTCCCTGCTGTCCTGTCTCCCTCATCCTCTTGTCCTAAACTCGTGTGCTAATGCAGCCTTAGGTTGCCTGGCTGACGGAGAAAACCCTGTTCATAGCAGGAGAGAATTACGAGTTGCCTCTTGTTTCTGGCTGCTCGCTGTACCATTGCACTGAACCGAGAACAGAAGGGAGGGGTAACAAACCCCTCACCAGCCGTGACCTGTTACTGCTCCAGGAATTATTCTCTGCCCTTTTCTTTTAGCAATGGCTATGAGGGCTGGTGTCCAGGTCCGGAAATGTTTCTGTCCTCAGTCTGGTCAGTAGTAAATCCATTAATGTCTGTTGAAGACAGTTGGTTTCTGGATTTGATGTGTCTTTAAAAAAATACTTCTGTGACTATGTATCACAACTGTGTTATTTTTAAGATGAGTTATGTGAAGGTTTGGCTCCTTCTGACCGGGCTGTTTGTACTGTCTAAAATATTCCCGTGAGCATCCACTAACCCTGCTGCACATAGCAGCTAAGCTCTGGTAGCTGTCGGAGTGCAGTGAATTGAAGCACATTTCTGTACTTCTTTTATTAAATATGTGCACATGCAACACATTTCTTTAAAGAAAACAAACAAAAAATGACAACATCTCCTGTTCAGATACATTATGTTTATACTCTGAGCATTGAAGAGAGTCTGGTAATTACAAAGCTGTCTAAGCATTTTTGTTTATAAATTGAAAAGGTACTGAACTTGAGAAAACAAATACAGTCAGCTATTTAGTACTGGCTAGTTCTTATATTCTTTTCATATTTAATTTAAGTGGACTTTAGCTGGTTCCACATAAAAATATTGAAGGACTAGCAGTGCACACCATGATTTGTGTTCTTGCTGTCATCCAAATTCACAGAAAGAAGGAAACATATTAAAGAAATTTGATAAGACCAGGTGGTCTGAGTGAATAAATTCCCTTTCATTAACATATTCCCCTTATTAACTCTGTAATTAATTGTACATAGCTAAGGAAAGCTATGGAAATTGCATTTTGAGATGTATCAAAGCTGACTTTATGCTTCAGACTTCCATGCAATTTACTATTAATGAAGCAAGAGATGGAGGCCCCAAATCTATAATTATTACTTACTATTTGAATGACAAGCAAAGAATTTTATCAGCACAGTTTCAAATGAAAGGGGATTAGCAGCTAATGTTGAAATTGTTAATCTTTCTTATTAAAATAATTTTGACGAGAGTGTTTAGCCTGAAAGAGGTTTCTGGAACATCATTTACCATTAAAACAGCTATTTTCTGAAGCTCAGTGTGAATTTGTCTAAGTTTGACAGCAGGGTGCAAATATTTTTTAAATGAATGAATATTTTATGGGAACTAAGGCTGTTCATGTGTGAGCTGATGCCGAGCTGCTTGCTGTGTGCATATTCCTGGAATGTGTAGCAGGATGGTAGTTCAATATCCATCTTACCAAAATGAAGATGTCTACTGAGATAGCAATGGAAAAAAGCTATAGCAGAAAAATCTGAGAACTGAAATTGCACCCAAGGCGGTATCTGCGCGCGACTGATTAGCAGGTGGGAGCCCCCTCAGAATGGGGCCCTAGATCTTGGTGATACTTTTAGGACACAGAAAAAGCCTATAATTACACTTGGTAACAATGTTACTTCATGTTTAGACAGGCCTGCTTACCCCTTTAAATTGTGGTAAGTTTTCAGTTTTCCTGTGTTTTTCTTAGTGTCATGTACCTCAAGGTGAGTATTCAGTGGTGGATGCTTTATACCCACATATATGCTTGTGTGCAAATACCATATACAGCAACAGTATCCTCGTATAAGTGTAGATAAATATTTGTGAGCAGGGATATAATATACATGTCTTTTAAATATTAATGAAAAACTACTTGACATTTTAAATTTTAAAACTTGTCCTTGCAACATTTGCAATCTCCATCTTGTACAGCAGTGTACAAATGAAGCTGACAGGGTTGTTTTCACTCTTCGGGATGAGGAAATTGCAAATATATAGTGACGTAAATGGTGAAAAGCAAAGCAGTGACAATTTACAAAATTTAATTTGCAGTGGTCTCAGCCACGTAAGTACGAGCAGGGATGTATCTTAAAGAACACTACTAATGTGCCTGTGTCCGATTACAGAAAAAAGCTAGTGTAAGAGGTGTCAGGTGTCTTTGCCAGTGACAAATCTTTACCAGCAGAATAGAGATCACAGAATCACAGAATGATAGAGGTTGGAAGGGACCTCTAAGCTTTACCCCTGTGCAGACTTGTGGGAACTTCATTTGGTTCACTCAGGAAACAGGTTACAGAACTAATTTGTATCTATAGTGCTACAAGTGTTACCTTGCAACAGGCTTGCAGACAGAGTGGTATTGTAGCAGAACGTGCCATAGACTGTGTGGTCACTTCATTCACTGACAAAGTCAAAGGCTTTTTAGCTTAACCATGGTGATTGTTAAATAGCATGCAATGACAGTACCTGAAGAAGCAGTTTCATCATAAAAGCGTGTTTTGTATGTGTTATAATTATGTGTTAGGTCTGGTGAAAGACATCATGGGTTCTTCTTAATCTGTAAGGATCACAATAAACCATGTAGACCACAACAGCAGGAGACAGTCGCCATGCCAGCGCGGTAGGCTGGCATGGTGAAGAGGTGGAATTGGTAAGGATGAAGCTAATGCAGAATCCGAAACCCAAGGTTTTCTAAATGCAGGAGTATTTCTGATGCAGATATTTATCTACTGCTTTGGCAGGAAGGCACCCAGAAGAGTTGGTTTGATTAACCACAGTGACCACACAGAAACAGGAACATAAAATCCCCAAGACAGTGCTGGCTCATAGCGGGGGGATGTCTCGCTACTGCTCAGGTGGGCATGTGTGATACCTGCCTGAGAAACGTGCTTTCTTCTTTCCTCATTGCCTCCTTTCACACATTGCTGTCTTTGTTTGCATTAGACTAGTTTGGCTGAAATCATTTTAATAGTTAATTACTGTTAGCGTAGTGAATATACTAAAAGTGCCTAATATGTTCTTTCTTCTGGAAGCCCAGAAATTACTTTTGTGTCATTTAAAGTTCTGCTGGAGTCAGGAAAACTCTGCAGTATCTGAGGGCATGCACCAGCCTTAGACTTATCGTATACATGTCCTCACAACTGAATTTTGAGAAACTTTGTCCTTCAGATAGGATTCTGGGGCCTGATATAAGAAATTTTGATTAAAGTCACTAGGAGCCTTTCAACTGACTTCAGTAACCAAAATAATAATAAACCAGCTCTTACATAGCACTTTTGATCAGTAGGTTCAAAGCTCTTTCTAAAGGTCAATATTATCCTGTCTTTTTAGCCCAGGAAGCTCAGGCATAGCCAAGGAACTGGCTTGACCAGGAATAATCTTAAGGTCAGAAGCAGAGCCAGGAGTGTCTGGTGTCCCAGTGCTCTGCTCTCACATCTAATCATATTGGCTTCAATAGAAAAAGGATCGTCTCAAAGGGTAATATTTTTGCCCTTTTTTGTCCCTCATTAGTATTTTTTAAGACATAGAAGTATGACATGAAAGTATAAAGGATTTCTGCACCTGGGTTTGTCAGGTTTGATTCTGTGAGTTTAGTTTTGTCCTCATTATTTAAGAGCAAACTTCCATATTTGGAGAGCTGGCTGGAAGATATGAAATACACATTGGAAAAGCTTGTGAAAACCACACTGAGGATGTGTAGTCTATAGTCAGTTACCTATATGAAAAGGACGACGTCTACTCATTTTTGGAGCCTCTTCTGAATTGATGGCAGTTTTCATCAAGAATATATTCCCAGTCTGCTAGATCCTTAGCCATCGCACACATGCACATGCACACATGCACTGAATTTATTTTGCTTTTTTTCTTATGCTTAGCAGTAAGCTGTACTTGTACTGTCTACTCAGAACTACTACTGTCACTCTCTCAACATTTTCTCCTTGGTTCAGCATGTGAAGGGAAGTGTTCCAAGGAAAAGAAACAGCACACGAGGAAATGTTGACAGTTATCAGTTATGACCAAAATTCAATTCTTCCCATATCATTTTCTTCATTTGCTGTGTTCTGTTTTTTGTTTCTCTGGTTTTCTTTCTTTGCAGTACAGCATCTTGGCTTCTTTCATCATTTCACTTCTTTGTTGACCTCTGCAGTCTGTTCTTGGCTTCTTTTTTTTCTGTCCTCTTGCACATTGTCTTTCCCTTGTTCCTATTTTGTGCTCTGTCACTTGAGATATTCTTGTCTGTGGATTAGACCAGTGTTCTTCAAACTGCTTTAAAGTGTTTTCCCTTACTGTCTTCCATGGAAACCCAAGAGTCCCAGGAGTAGGTAGGATGTCTTCAGCTTACGCACTTCTAAGGTTTTTCCATCACTTCACAATCCCTTTTGAATGCTTTCATGAGAGAAATATTTGAGAATCATTGAGTTAGGCCAACCTCAGCTGAAAATCCCATGGAGCATAGATAAAAGCCTACCTAAAAAATGGAACACTTCATCTAGATTGGGGAGCTGGGTAGATGCCAGCTGCATCTTTCTCATGGCCAGCATTGCAGTCTCCTGCTGTGTGTTGGTTTGACATGGCTGTGAGTGTGACGTGGAAGGGATAGGGCAGAAGTCAGGCATGTCTTCTCCCACAGTCGTTTGCATTAAGTCCTGAAAGTACTTCTGTGGAAACAGAGTTTTTTCACTGCTTACTCTCATCGCTGGCAGACTCTCTAATTGGGTTGCTTCTCTGCAGTTTGCAGTGTGCAAACATGGAACTTCCTAGGTCAGGGATGTGGTTCCAAAATGGTCTTGAGTGCGAGGATTTGAGCTTTGAAGATGTTTGTGGAGTTTGAAGTTTCCTGGCTCTGGCTGTTACCAGAGTTTTCTAAGGAAAACGCTGATTATCCAGTCTGTTCTTTCCCTGATTTTTCTTGCAGGTGACCATATGTTCACTTGTACTTATGCATATTCTGCCACTCAGCTGTGGGTATAGCGTGGATTGCAAGACTTCTTGGATTTCGTATTGCATATTCTCAATTTTCACACAAATCTGTGTGTGTTTGTGTACAAACTATCTCACTATCAGTTTTGATACCCTTTTTTTCCCCCTTCCCCAAAACCCACGGAAAAGCAGAGGGGTTTTCCTTTGAGTCATGATTTGTGCATGGGGAAGCACCCTTTCACTTCTATTCGCACATTTAAGAAGAGTAGTAAGAACATTACTGCTTATCCCTTTGCTCTAGCAGGAATGTTATGTCAGTAGAAATAATATTTTCCTTTCTACCCTCAAGATGGCCACTGTCTAGCAGAGGCATAATTTGCCAGGGTTTCTATAAATCACATCATGTGCTGTATCACTTTGATGTACTTGGTCATGGTTGCCTGGGTTTTCCCAGTCTCATTATCTCTGGAGAACTTGACCACGCTTGAAGAGAAGATGATTTTTAAACATGACGTTTTCAGAATTCTATATTTATCTCTTGGTAGTTTTTATATGTGGTAAATGAAGATGACTGTACAAGTGCTCTGAAAAGAAACACAGACTTTAATTCATTAAAATCTAAATTTGCAAATAGAGTACCCAACCGGGAACCCGAATTTAGATGCTTAATTGAGTTAGCGGGGTTTGAAGAGGACGAAGGCAGGGAATTTGGTTTTGTGTTTTCAGCTAGGTAAATAGTGTGTAGTAATATATTTTTAAAGTTTTCATTTCAGACATACAATAAATTAGAAGGCATATGAATGAATCACAAATATGTCTTGGATTGTGGTATGATGTTCAAACCATTAGTAAAAAAATGAAGTGAGAAGAAGGAACCATCTGAAAAAGAGCTTTATTGTTTAAGAAGAAAATAGCACTTTCCTGTGAGAATAGAATAGGATGTTGATACTTACCACAAGTAGCCAAAGGACTTGATTTGGGTTGTTTTTTGTAGTCGTTCTGCTACTTTTTATTCAGCTATGTAGCTTGTGCTTGTGCTTTTGCTTTTTAACAAAGCTACCAGAAGCACTTCCCAAAATGTCTCAGTTGACAAATTCAGCTGACGCTGGCCTTGGCATCAGTTCCCATACTGCACAGTTGTCTTTAATGGGGAGGTTTGGGTTTTTTTTGGTTTGGATTTATGATTTTTTTTAAGAAGCGTAACAAAATATCCCATGCTGTGAAATAGCAGTATTTGGCTAAGAGATATAGCTCTTCATTTTTTGAAAGAACATTCTTCCTTTATTTAAAGGCTATTTATTATTTAAGATTTTTGTTGTGAAATCCACCATAAGAAATACAGAAAGCTTAGAAACTGATTTTGGCTAATTCATCTTTTAAATCTTTATCGTTTAGTTTGGCATGTTGTTGTATAAAGAGAATCTGCAAAGTGCATAAATTAAATTCCTGTACTCATCAGCCACTTAAACCCTGTACTTCCAAACAAAACCCCCAAACCAAAATCTGTTCTAATTCCATTAGAGTCAGAACATTTGGTATGCTCTGATTACAAAAATGTTACCAGATACAGATTCATGAACGTTGCATGACCTTTAGCCCTGTCCATAAACGTAATCATGGGAAAAGGAAAAAACAGTGGATAAGACGACTGAGTTCTGAATTTCCCTGCAAAATAAGTGGTTTAGGAGCATATTCTGTGACCCTAGGAAATTCACTTCCATGTTGCTGCCCCTTCGTTTCCCATCTGTGAAAAGGCAATGATACTTGTCTCCCCTGCAGAAGTAATGTGGGTACTTTCAGAAGGTTGGACGGAAGGAGCTATAGAAATAGAGAGACTGTAAGGGAGCAAATTATATTCCTTTTATGGTAATCATCTTCTCCTTTTTGTTGAGGTTTATTTAAAGCAAAGTAATTGCAGGGGTGAAACTTCACAGGCATAATTTAGATTTCAAGAAAGGGGGTAAGGAGGAGGAGGTGGAGGTGGTTGTATTTTAAGGCCCAGAAGACACCATTAAGTAGCTGATAATCCTTGAGAAGGGATTCTTTGTATAGTGAATTTCTTTAACTTCTGCTATATTTAGAGAGCCAGGTAGAGTAAATATTTCATAATTAAGCATTGTAATTTTTTTTAATGTTTAATTTCTTAGCCACGTTTCCTTTCAAAAGCATACCTGCCTCCATCATTCCCAATTCAAGCAATGTTTAGCATCACATGTATTTTCCCAAGATTTCCTCCAGTACTGAAAACCTGTGTCTGTCCACACCAGGTTGTATCCAGCCATTTCATTGAGATTTCACTGAGCACCTTTGGCAGCTGGGAGCTGTAAGAAAAGGGATTAGTGAGTGTTTGTCTGACACACACTGATCCCAGCACCTGCTGATTGGATTGAAGTAATCCTTTTACAAGTTACAAAACTCTATTATCAGAGCATTAAGAGAGGGGGAGGCAGTGATATACCCTACATCAAGGGTATATTAATTTAGGTAAACAGAACATAAGTTGCCGTTTAATGTACTTGTGAATTACAGTCATTCTCGCAAAAGTTGCATGATAGTCTAGTCTGGTAGATAATGCCAGACACTGTTCATGCAAAGATGATACTTCTTTAGAAACCCAAGGGCGATCATTTAAAATTATTTTAGATGGCACGCTTAGAGCACAAATGGTCTCTGTGTACATGCCTAGTTGTTTACAATAATCTTTAAATCTTAAAATACAAAATTGAAACTATGGAATGTCATTTTTTATTGTTGGCTGACATCACCATGGAAGCTAATTTATTTCTGAATAATACAATCTATCTGAAATAATCTGTGGATATTCTTCTCAACAAGGCTGAATAGTTGCTTTCCCAGAGAATTGCCTCCCTCTGTTTTTTTTAGTTATCCTTCATCACCTACCATATTATGTATGGTATTAGTAGTGTTTTATGCCAAATTACTAGTGAAGCTTCATAGTAGCTTTCACTAATTAATTGAAAAGGCTTCAGAACTACTCTTTTCACTGGTGTAATCAGGTACTCAGAAATAGGACAAAAATTAGACCAAAACACGTTATGGTAGTAATACGGCTGCAAACACTGAGGAGGAGAAATAATTTCTCAGTGTATTTTATAAAGACAAAATACAAATTCCCAGGTTTTTATTTCCTAGATTTTTTCATTTGTGATTACCTTAGTCCTCACTGATAAGATCAGGAGATCCAGGATGGCACTGGACAAGTTATAAAAGAGAAAAGAGCCTTCAGCCTGAAACGACTGACTGATCAGATGCTGAAATCCTGGCTCCAGTAAAGTCAGGAGTGTTGCCATTGACAGCAGTGGATGCAGAATCCTCCCCAGGATAGAAAGTGTATGAGACTTTACAGCCAGACATTCATTTACTGAGATTTCTTCCAGATGAAAGTTCTCTGAGATACTGACAATGACTTGCCACAACAGAACTTTTATTTTTGTGTGTATAGATAGTGTCATTTCTCTACAGTTAATGTTGAAAACTTGATATGCCATGTTAGGACTAAAACTAGTGCTTTTAACAACAGTTGTGGAGTGACATTTCAGGGATGGAGCTGGTCTTACTAACAGCGATAGGCTCTGCATTATTGTGGGTTGATTGGATCAGAGCATCAGAAACATCTGTGGTGCTTCAACAGAACTATAACTACTAGAGAAAACTGATTTTCTTAACTTGTTAGTTGATCAAAAGACTTAAAATGGTTGCAACAGTGCATCCTCTCTTTATTTAAGGTCTGCTGTGTTAAGGAAGAAAGGTATGAGCATAGATTGGCTCTGCTCCCTTGTTTTCTTCTACGTGGGGCACCACTGAGAGCCTTTTTCATGGAAACACCTGTGATGCGCTCCCAGCCTTTGGTGTCTGTGAGAACACCACGGCATCTCAGAGACAGAACGACCAACCTTCTGTAAATGAGGAAAAGCCCAAAGTAACTTCAGTATTAGTATGAAACAGGGTTAGGAGATATGAGAAATGCTTACAAGATGCAGAGAAACATGGTGGTGTTCTGTGTGGTCTGAATATGGCGCAGGATTCTAATAGTGACAATTCTCTCAGAGAGCTTTGCTTGAGCAGATCTGGACAAGTGTGGGTGCACCAAAATAGAAGAATAAAGTAATCATAATTTTATAAAAGAGGAGTGGGGAGAAGGAAAGAGGAGAAGAGAAATGAACCTTACTATTGCTATTCCCTGAGTCCAAACTCCAGCCCTAATAAATAATGGAGCACATATTAAAAAAGAAATTGTTGATTATCTAGCAAGAGATTTTTCAAGGGCATAAAAGGGAGATAAGTGTGAGGGTCTCATTTAAGAGGATGGGGAAGGCTGGAGTCTTTCCTTTGTGCGTTTGCTAATCTCCTCCATCCTTTCAGTTGGATAGCTGCACAATGGGTAAGAATGTGCATAATTTTAGAAAGAATAAGTCTTACCTGGACAAACCTGATTTCTTTTTATTTAACTAAAACTACAAAACCAGTAGATGAAGTGAGAACAACAGATGTAAAATATCCAGATTTTAATAAAGCCTTGAAACTGTCTCATGAATAGTTAATTGAAAAATTAATGTCAGTGTTTTAGAGGATAATTATTTCGATTGAAATGTGGCTAGAGGATGATACACAAAAAGCAATGATCAAAAGCTATGTATGGGAGTGTCTGGCAGAGTACAGGAATTGCTGTTAGATCCAGTTATATTTAACTTTTTAAATAATGATCTGGAAATGGATGGAAGTGACTTAATGACTTTTACAAGTAGTATCACAGTGTAAAGTTCTGCACAGAAGCAATGAGAGAGGAGTAATTCAAAAGTTTGAAAACCTTAGGCCTGAAAACACCTACAACAAATAAAGTTAAATTGTCTTTGAAGAAAAGAGTCACAGGAAGAGATGTCTACAGTTTGCAGAGATCCATTAATTCATGATCTGTGAAGTCACTGAAATGTATACAGGCGGAAATTATACAGGACAGCAATATTCTGTGTAAGCAGGCTAAGGTTGAAATAAATGGATGGTGACAGTAAGTAGCAAATTAAGTTTGCAATAGAAAAACAATACTATTGGCATCTCTGTGAAAAGATCTCAAATGAGGACTGTTATTCCTTATAGAAAATCTTGGAGCATTCCCAGGAATACAGTGTATATTTCGGAACAGTTTGTGTCCTGAGAAATAGTCATGAACTGTGTTTTAAGCTTCTGCCTTAGTTACAGGACACCTAAATGTTAGCAAAGTTTCTTGGTGAAGTACAGGACACAGGGCATTAATTGATGGCCTGGAAATGCGTAATCAGATAGGCTTCTTCTGTCTCTAGCTTCTACAGCACTTCGAGTAATATGAGTGGGAACAGAGAAATTTACTGTGAAGCCACCAGTGATAAGGTATTAAGCCAGAAAAAGGAAGTAAAAAATCTTGTGCTTTGCTGAAATTAAGTTGGATTCACACAGAAGAGTTTTCCTCTGATGTATATAGTCAATGCAGTATGTACTGAAGAAGACAAAGAAGTTTAAGCAGAATAGCAAAAATGCTGGGGTGTCCTGTGCCAGAACAATGTAGCCTACAAGTTACCAGGAATAAAGGCAAAAAAAATCCTTTACTTAAGTCAATTGGAGAGAATAACAAAAGAAGTTGTTTCAAGTGTGGTCATTTAGTGCACAATTTGCTGTATAACAGCTAAAGCCATTTCTTTCCTCTCCCAATTCCTGCTGAGGAACGCAGTGAAGCACCGCGGCACTGCCTGGCCCGCTGCATCTCTGGAAGAAGCAGCAGCCGTTGAAAAGCAGCGGCTCTCACACTGTGAGGTGAAAGGTGTGGATCTGAGTGGTCACCCTTCACAAGGATTAAGATAATGTCCTGTCCACTTCTTCAGCTGACATCTGAGATTCAATTAGACCTGTCAAGGTCTGTCAAGTTAACAGTTGCCCATCTTTTCATTGAAAGAGACATCCTCAGTCATGAAAAGAGTGTCTAATCAAGTACCATATTGGAAGTATGTTGTCAAAAATAATTGCAATTATTAGCTAATGTTCAGCTGTTACTGATGCTGAACATTAGCTAACAAAATAGGTGTTTTTAAAACAAATATCTCGACAGATGCAAAGCATGCTATCTCTGAAGGAGATAGGGCTCATCTTCTGCCCTAACAACTGGCATGCCTCACCCAATGATAGTAATAGGTTTGACAACACATCCCCCCCTCTCCACATAATGCCGATGCATCCTCCTTACCCCATAACATGTTTGGTAGCAAGAGTGTCCCAGCTGTGCATACAAGAGAAAGTATGAACTGGGCTACTGATTGTCCTTGCAGGTGAGGTCCTGTGGAAAGAAGATCAAGACTTAATGAAATTTAAGGTACATCAGGAGATCTGACCAAGCAGACAGTATTTGTTTAAATAATAGCATATACTCAGGATTACAAGACTTGTCTTGATGTGGACAGATTGGTGAGACCAGACCTCTGTCTTTTTCAGGAGGCTTTGAGGAGCATTACAGTAACAGTGGTGACAACCTTTATTTATTTTACCTGCTGCTCTGGGACAAGGAAAATCATGTGCATGTTTGACATGTTGGTAATGAATTTCTTTTGTACCAGGCAAACGTTGCAGAATGTCTCTTGAAAACATCCTAATTAAGGAGTGGATTTGAGTAGACATACAATCTCTAAAATATCGGAAGTTCCACTCAATTTAATGTACATCCAGCAGCTCCCAAGAGAGTGTTTCCAAATCACTAAGCTTCTGTTTAGCAAAACGGGGATGAGCATAGCGGCTCTGAAGGACTGTAAATGAAAGATTACTTAACTCTGAGGGAATTGTCTGGCTTCAGAATGCTTTAAAGCAAGCTTATTTCTCTGTAGCTTTTTTAAACCTGTGTAAAGCAGATGTTCATATTGTAGAGAGCCTTCTGCAGGTTCATTCAAATAGTCAAACACTTTTTCAAGATCTGTCGGGAAGTGCCCTGTGAATCTGATCCATGCGATGCCAGTGTTGAGACCACACGAAAAGTGGTTGTCTAATTAAAGAAAGATTTCAGCTGTTTTCCTTTGAATGTTCATTCCTCTTTGCTCTCAGAATTCCCTGAAAAAGGAAGGTAAAAGTAAAAAAAGTATTCCTTTCTAGAAAGAGATGAGTTATTTAAAAATTCATATGCAGTAAAGCAATCAAATTCCGTTAACTATGTCATATTTGACGATTTGAAAGAAAATAATTTTTTTTTTTTAATACAATCCTTGAAGTGATCAAATAGGCAAGTTGGAGCCAACGGGAAGCTCCTTGCTACTTACAGCCCTGCCTTAGGAATCAAATGTTCATGGCTCTTTTTCTACAGCTTCGTGGATCTCACAGTATTTTGGTGAGATTCTGTGTTGGCAGGTCAGTATATCTGCATAAAATGTCCCTGAAGTCTATGGGACATTGGTGATGGGCATGTCAAAATGAATCAGATTATGAAGCTGTGGTTTAAAATGGGAAGATGCTACGGGCTGGTCCTTGGCTGCCTGGTCTCTGCCTGCTGCATGCTAAACAGCTTCTCTGAAGCCAGGAGTCTTGGCTCGGTGGTATTGTATGATTGTGCTATTTTTTCCCTTTGCTTCATAAAAATTATATACCAGCTAGTCTCTGCTCAGGAGGGATTATGTTTTTGTTTATTACGTTCAGTGTACATAGCCAGGCACAGATTTACTATGAGAAAAGACCGGGATCTTTAGCCTCCATCCTTTCCCCAGCAGCAACAGCCTTTTGGCAAGGACAAACAAACTATCAGAGGATGGTTTCCTCCCCTTAACTTGCAGGTTAAGGCCAGGAATGTGTTAGCTGACCCGCTCCCCGAACACAGGACAGGGCCATGCCACTCTCCCAGCTCCCCGTCCCTCAGGTCACAGTCTGCTGTGATGCTTTTTCCTTCGTTATAGAAAAGAAGCAACCACACAGTAGGTGTTTTGATTGTATCTAGGCCACCACTATTTTTTACCTCCTTTAGAAACCATTCTTCTAACACGATGTATTTCTGTGTCCTTAAAGATACCCTTTCTGGAAGCGCCACTTCTTGAATTGCTTTTCAGTAACAGGTTTGATTTACAAATCCAGTGTAAAGACGCACACTGACAAACCCTGCACGAAACAAAGCTTTGTGTCAGGGGCTCTTTTGTAACCGAAAAACCACTCAAGCCGCAAGAGAGAGCGGTCCCCTGTCTCGCCAACGGGGTGGGCAGCGCGGCAGAGCGACAACTTTAGCAGAGCTCCTGTTTGGTGGAGGACGGGCTGCAAGCTTTTTGCACCTTCTGCTAAACCTGCTGAGAGGGCAAGCGAGCCTTTCTTCTTCAGAGCGTGTTTGGGAAGAACTATTCGACAGAACAGAGATTGTCTATGGAAAAGCATTTTCTAAGCAATTAAACTGCTTTTTATACTTTCCAGTGAATCCTTTCCAGAAGCTTTTTCTAGGCGAGTGTTGCTACAGATTGGGCTGTGTTAGTGAGTGCTTCAGCAGGAGCTGCTCTGACTGATGTTTGGGCCAGAGGCACCCCCAGCTCTGCTCCTGGCTCCCACCCAAACCCTGAGCTTGTCCCCTGAACACTCTGTCCCTTTTTTAATCTGCTCAAGGATGATAACTCCAGCCTACCTTGTAAAGGGAGTAAGGAGTTTAATTTACAAATATGAACTGGGTGTAATGTGAGATTATTCTTTTGCTTACTGTAGAAGATGACAGACTGTGAAAGGTATTGGGCTGTGTAAGTAGGCTTACAGTACCAGCCGATCACTTCATTTTCATGTAAAAGGGAGGGGAAGATTTCCAGTCTTCCCCACGCTTCCTCCTTTCTGCTCGCTTCCCCTCACCTATGTGGATGATTTTCAGGTCCATGGGGTGAAGGAATAGGCTTTTAGTTCACTTTCAGCAAACCTTCGGAACTGAATTCCCCATCCACTGCTGTACTGGATGTCTAGCCTCGGGAGAGCTGCAAAAACTTAAGACCTGCACCAGTATACTCTGATGGGCCGTCATTCCTGCCACAGCCAGCTGATTTTTCTTTGGTGATGCTTCTTTTAACACCATTGACTTTACTGAATACCAGGTGCAATCTTTAACGGCAGATGTTAATATTACTTAACAGCACGTTCTCAGTTCAGGGCCCTCTCTGTGCCAGTTTGTGTGCAGGACGAGTTCCTGAGGAGCCAGTACTTGAGCCACGACCCTTCAGCCTGGCAAGTTTTTAATTCTCCTCGACAGCTGTATCATTGTAGTGAGTTGCATATGTGCTTGAACTTTAGTTTTAGAAGCCTTTGGTTTGACGTGAGCTGTTGTTGTAGTAATTAATTTTTATCAATGGACTTTTGTTTCTTTTTCATTGCCTGATGAGAGACATTTGGGCTTACATTTTCTAGGTACTGAAGAAGAAATAGGTTTCTCCTGAAGCTCAGTAGCTGGGGGTTTCAAGCATTTCTTCTCTCTTAGCACTGGTACATGTTAGTGTTCTCATTTTGTATAGCATGAATACGCTTGAAGTAGCTTTCTTAAGTGAATGAATTAGCCGTAAGACTGGGTGTGTTTTCTCCCCAAAGCTCAGCATTCTCGTGCTTTCCATCCTGAAATACAGACTTTTATCTTAGCTTTGAGCCTAGTTAAATCGATGCTTAATACAGGAATTCTTTTCATTCCAGTCCTATATGGAAGATCATCTGAAAAACAAGAATCGGCTGGAGAAAGAGTGGGAAGCTCTGTGTGCTTATCAGGCTGAACCCAACGCCACCACAGTTGCACAGCAGGAGGAAAATATCCAGAAGAATCGCTCGCAGGCTGTAGTACCATGTATGTACACTTTAATTTGGACGATTGCATTTTAAGTTCTTGACACTTTTCTCAATACCCTTTGCACAGTGGTTTGAAAGCTACGGGTGACAGGTAAACAGAATACAGAGTAGCTTATATGTCTACTAGAAAACTGTAGCTACAACTGTGGGCTGGGTGCATGTGGTGCTGTCATGTCAGACACTGTTTATCTCCTTATAAGTTGCATACATGTTACAAAAATGCACAACTATGTCACACAGCACTGCTGCTGCAGCTGTGCTGTCTCATGAAATTCAATAGCTAGGGTGCTTTTCAATGCTGGAATATACTTTCTGTACAAGAGTGGCATCTGTAGCCATTCAACAGAAAGAAGTTTGGCTTGTGTTGAGACAAGTTGGTATCATGTCCATCCAACAGGAACACCAGCAGCATATAATCAGAGCTAGATGGTCTGTTTATCAGATACTCAGCTGTACTGAATGAGCCCCTTTGGGCTTCAGTGGATAAGCTTGCAAACTGGCTTCTCTCTCTGCTAGGCTTAGGCTAAAAAGAGAAAGGAAAAAAAAAGCAGCCAGTGTTTTATTCCTAGAATCTGCTCTTTCCTGTAAGCAGCCACCTTTCTAAGCCTGAAATAAAAGCAACATATTTTTCCTATGCAAATATATGTATCTCATAGATTACGTTGGTAATGTATGGCCACGCATTTTATTAAGCAACCAATGAAACAAAACTGAAACTGAGAATATATGCACAGTCCACAGCAACAAAAATGCTCTCAGTCAGTGTGCCCACAATCCAGCTGGGTAGCTTGGCAAACATATATAGCTATTTTAATTTTTAAAGTGCCCTGAAAACATTATTTTTCCCTATGAGAGCCTTGAGCAAGTATTATTCCTCCTTCAGAATTGAGGAAATGACAGGTAACACATTAAGTAAAGGTCAGAGACAGATTTAGAGTGAAAATTCTTTGGAAGCACATGATAATTTAACTGAGCCCATCAGTCCTTACATATTTGCTTCAGCGGGGTTTGGCTCTCTTGTTTATGTAGTGGCTCTTTTTGCAAAACCTTGCTGCTTAAGAGTACAGTAGTTTGGTGATATGAATTCTCCTGAGTAAATACGGTGCCAATCAAATGCCTTTTGAGGCAACAGCAACAGTTTGGTGACTTCCATGTGTTCTGAGATCAGGTCTGTTGAAAAGTTCTAAAGAAGTCACCATGAAAGTTAAAAGAATGCAAGGCTGCTTTGCTCTTTTCCATCCTGAAAAACCAGCATTTAACTGACATGACAGGAAGTGAAAACTGTTCCATGATAATGTGTATTGATCCAAATTGATCTTCCTGCTTGAAGTGTTCTTTCAATGTGGACTTACAGTTAGACCATCTTAAGCTGTTCCAGGTCTCTGCTCCTAGATGAAGCCATGCTGGTTCTGGTTGCTGCCTGGAGACAGCATGGGAGCTACAGGTGTTGCCAGAAATTGATGCTGGTCATTCAGCTGATGTAGGAAACGTGTCTGCATGATAGAAGGAGCAGTAAGAGAGGGTCCTTCAGACTAGACCTTTCTAGCTCTGAATCTAGAAGTAACATAGCTGCGGCAGTGCTAAAGAGGAGAGATTTTTGGCTTGGGTGTTATGCCACACTAGAGAGCTGAACTATTTTCAGAGCTAAGATAGTCTGTCTCTTTTCATCATATTGTACCATGTGGATGAATCAGCCTACGCTGATCAGCCTGCAGCTGACAAGCCTCTGCCGTTGCTGCTTCCATGGCACATTCTTCCCATCGCTGAGTCTAGACTGAATCAGTACTACCTGGATGTGTTTAGACATGGACAAGGTGGCTGCAATTTGTCTGAAGCTTTAATTAGAAGTATTTTAACACATTTAAAATTCCTTAATACTGTTGCAAGAGTAAAATGCCATTTTTTAGCTTTGTTGCAATGTGGAAGCTTCTAGAATAGCTGTTAGTGCACTGGGAACTTTCCTTTTTGACTGAATTGCACAAAATTACCTGCCCTCACTTTCTGAAGTTTCTGCACACTGGTAAACAGCTGTCACGTTACATCCTGAAAACTACTTTGATGATGGATGGAAAGTGTGGCACAGAGTTTAAACAATATTACATCTTGATAAGGTGGTGGCTACTGTAGACTATAAGATTAGACTGAGATGAGAAAGGGCCCAGTTTGCCCACTTTTTTTTTTTACCTAGTTTGACATCAAAACTATAGCAGAAAGTCACAGATTTGCTTTATAATAAATTAAGAAGCAAAGCTGATATGCTTTTGATATGCTACACGGTTGTTATGCTACATTCAAAGTATTCTCACAGAGTAATGCCTTGTTAGCATTTCCTTACCGCTTTCATATTCATAATCACCTTGACAAGGTAGGACAAGATGGCCAGTTCATGTAAAAGATTTCATCTTAGGAATGCTTCAAAGAAGCTTTAATATCATGTTGTATTTACTTTGCATTTTCCTTTCTTAACCAGTCTTAAAATAATACAATATTATTTTTTACTGATTACATAACTGATACAATTTCTTAGCATTATCTTTAGTCTCACAATTTTATCATAACTTACTCTTATACCCATCTTCTTTATTACAAACAACTTTTTAAAAACATGGTAGCAGAAAACCTTGACACTGCACTTAATTAATTACTAATTAAAAATTTCTAACAATTGAAGTAACTTGGACCTTCGCAATGAATAAAACTGCATCCTTTTATCCAACCAACAACTAGATTGCTATGATTTTGGGCAATGGGATACCTTTTATTCTGTATGAACGCATGAGTAGCTCAATTTGTTGATGTCCAAGAAAAAGCTTTCCAGACTATTTTCTCTTCTTGTAACTCTGCAAAATAAAACCATCTCAATAGGGCAATACTGTATGTTGTTATTTATGTAAACCATAGGTACATACAAGTATTTTAAACATTTGGGAAACAACTTTTTTGCAGTGAACGTCTGTCAAAAGCTGTCTGCTGTAGCTGTGTCCATGGGTCATGGTATATATTAGAGCAACCTGCGTACCTCTGTGCAGTGGTTTTCCTCCAAAGGAAAGCAAAGCATTTAGGGGCAGAGCATGCTCCCAGCTCTGAGGCTTGTGTGCAGTCAGAGCACAGCCTGGGGATGTGCATCGAGGATGGGAACATCTGAGCAGAGGGTACTTGCTCTGGGTGTGTGCATTATCCATATCAGTAATGCATGTACAAATAGCGCTCTGGAATAAATGAACTTCATTTCATAGAATCATAGAATGGTTTGGGTTGGAAGGGACCATATAGATCCTCTATTTCCAACCCCCCTGCCATGGGCAGGGACACCTTCCACTAGACCAGATTGCTCAGAGTCCCATCCAGCCTGTCCTTGAACACTTCTGTGGAGGGAAGTTCATTTCAGTTCAGGTCTAAGAACTCCGTTTTGTGCAAATAGCCTATGGGCAAAATAATCAACAAATCAACAAATTATGATTCTTCTCAATCTTCAGGCTGCTCCACTTTTGCTTCTCAGTAGTTCTTCACTTTCCTACCTCGGTGTAGTTCTCTATAGTACTTTCTATGGAAAAAAAATACCAGTCTAAGTCTAGAAGGAAGAGAGTGATGATCCAGGCAGAATGTGCCAGGTTGGTGGTTGTGAGATTTGCTCTGTTCTGTGATGACTATGGGCAACCCAAAGTCGCCCATATTCCTGGTTTCCAGCCTTTGTTGGTTCTTCTCCTTCAGAAGTATCTGACTAGAAGAAAAAAAAGGCAGAGGGAATTAGGTAAGATGTAAATCTTATTTTTGCAAGCTTTCAATCCCCATCTGAGAAACAAAAGAAGTAATAGATCTTCATTAAGTCACAAGGCCACTGTGAGATAGATGGAAGACTGTGAGATGGCATACTACTGTAGTAGTGAGCGCTGGTTAAATAATCCAGATAGATGTGGTGTTTTGCGCTCAACTCAAGTCATTTAAGCACTGAATCCAGTGCTGTTTGAGACGCCTGATGTATTCAGGGTACCCACACAGAGCTTATAGGTATAACACAGACTCCATGGGAGACCTGTGCCCTTCCAACTACTAACCTGAGTGTCCTTAGGGCACGTCTGATATCACTAGAAACCTACACCGAGGCATTGAATCAAGTTCTCTGAGCACGATTCTGTGAAATCGTAGATTAAGATGCCTAAGTTTGTCTCCGTGTAGCGGCCTCCGTATGAGCCGGCTGTCAAAGCATCCATTACAGCCAGCGAAGAGGTGATCAGTGCAGTGGCATCATGAGAGCTGTACAATGGCCAAAAGTTGGTATTTGATTCACAGTGACATGAATAGCTCTAGGATGCCCTCGTATGTCCTGTGTGAGCTTCAGATGTTGGTCCAATAGGGTACGAGTCTTTAGGTCTTGGGTCCTATCTGTTGTCCTTGTGCAATGTCTCCTCTACGGTTTCTTGAACAGTACACATTCACGTTTAGCCAACTAAATTAAGCTCCATTAATTGTAACCTAGTCCACATGAAGATATCTGTATGTGGACATCTAAACTTAGGTTTCTCAGTCTATAAATGGAGTTTTATATCCTGCAAACTCATGTACATTTGCTTTATATTTTGTCCTTTATCCTCTATATTTGATATGTATATAAAACACAACATTGTGCTATATTTCTCCTCAGTTATAGGTTAGTACTAGCCTTCTTGTTTAGAAAGCCTCTCTCTGCCACACATATCCATCTTTACATGTTGCTTTTCTTTCAGCTGTGGCTTGGCTGGAGCAATGGCAAATGCAAAGTAGTTCAGCATTCAGCAGTAGCTATTGAAATGATGACTGGTTGTAGCTTGGCCAGATTGCAGTAGCTAGTAACAGCATTTGTCTTTCTTCTCAATTCCTTTTTACCATCCCTCTCCTCTCCTATTTTTTCATTCATCTTTCTTTCTTGCTTTTTAGATTCATGTTATATATCTTCCTTTATTGTCATCCCCTTCATTCCTTTTATTTCCTGCTTCTTCTTCTTCTTCTCTTTCCTTGCTTCTAACATAAACGATATGCAGTTTACCAAAAAGAATCTTGTACATTCGGCATTTCCCCCATAGTTGCTTGTTGTTAACATAACAAACTGGTGTCCGTGGTATTCTTTTTTTTTTCTTCTTTTTCTACTTGTTTTTGAAGAGCTATTATGCTAGTTCCTAGAAGCTTTGAGGTGATAACAAGCATAGACAAGCACAATCTGTTCGTTGTCAATATGAACGCTTGATGCTGCAACTGAAGCACACATGGGTGCAAACTCTTGATATATGCAGAAAACACATGTACAACCTTTTTTGCAGACCTTTTTTTTTTCCTGAGCACAAATACAAAGTCTCAGCACCTTTTCACTACCAGAGACGTAACATGTCTCACCCTCTGATAAACCCTTCAAGACAGCAGGATAATTATATGGAACACTAAATCAGAGGGTCTGGGTAAAACATTATGTTTTAAAAAAAAAAGTTCCTGAACTTACTGATCTGACACTTGGCTTTTATTGGAGAGTCACATCTGTTTGCTAAATACTGATGAATCCCTGTCTGCTCTCTCTCCCTCATCCATTTGAAAACATTTCACACATTTTCTTTGGTTTTGCTATCCAATGAATGGGGCTTATCCCGAGTGCTTTACTTAGCTTAAGATACGGGAGAGACCACGTTTAGTGCTTGTAACCTGCATATCTCCTGCATAGCATAGCCAGAAGGTTTCAGAGCTGTAGTTCTTCAAGCACTCTGTGACAAAGCTTCCTGTAAAAAATCTTGGGTAACTCCAAGATCTCAGAAGACACAAATTCATTTTTATGTTATGGTTTTTTTGTACAGTAGTGCAAAAGTAAGGTGGAAATGAATAATGTGCATGAAGATAAGATGTTCCCTTTCTCATCTTCATCATCTTCATATTGTTTTGAAACCTTACCAGAGGAAAACATTTTATGTGAATAGTAAAGAACGACTCTTCGTTCTTTGACATGACTTGCTCATCTCTAATCTTACTCCAGGAGAAGGTTGCTCATGTTGGTAGGTTAAATACTGCTGAAGAGATTGAGTGACTATAAACAACACTCACTCAAGCACACCTTTGTCTTGCTCACATGTTGTACTGCCATGACATTACTGGTGAACAAACCTAAGCAGAGCCCAAACCCCTTGTCTCTACTTTCCTGTGTGGTACTTGCAGTGTTTGATGACTCATATGTTGTTCCTTGTTATTAAAATAATGATTGGTACTTAATACTTTAAAAAGCCAACTTGTAGTTCTGCTGTTAAGAATGGTGCCACAGGCCACTAGACAAGATACAAAAGGGGACAGGGTTTATTCCTGTACTCTTGTTTTGTCTGTTTGAAGAACTGGTGGAAAGATCCTCTCAAAACATCAGTGTCCATGTTCAGCTGTAGAGGGTTACAGAAAGGGCAGCTGCATGACCTCCCACCACAATATACTGTGCAGGGTAGGTTTGCTAAGAAGTATAAGTTGTGCAGGTTGTGTATCAGCTACAAGTTGTTTGAGATTCATGTGAAGACTTAGACATCTCTCACATAAATTATCTGCGTGTGGTCTGGTCTTTCTTTAGTCGATGGAAAGAAACGGGCACTTCTCGCATGCAATTTGGCCTGTTTGAGACAGCTAAATCAGGATGAGATGATTCATGACAGAAATATTTCTTTTCTCTTAGTAGAAACTGAGTCTAGATGACTGGAAGAGATGCAGACATCTGCATTGTCACTGTCTAAATACAGACAAATAAAACCCATCCATTACGTATGTCCTGAAGCAAAAAAAAAAAAAAAAGGACTAGAGTTTGGGGTGTATCAACTCCAGTAAAAGTGCAAACTAAAAAGTGATAAAAGAGCCTTGACTATGGGCAAACAACATGAATAAGTCTTCTATGTCCAGAGCTGCTGTTTTCTTTACCAGTAGTGTCTGAACTAGCTCCGTTACGAGCGGTGTAAGGTATCTATATGTGCTCCAGTTGTACTTTTAGGTGCAGCTGTTATCGGCATTTTCTCTCTCCCACAACCATCCCTAAGTCATATAGTCTCCCCACATCACTAGCATAGCACCACACAGCGCTGCTCTTTGATCAGGATAGATGAACTTACTGTCCAGCTCCCAAGTGTGCTTCGATGTTCCTGCTGTTCATTTGTAGAGAAGCCAGGTGAACAAAGTCCATCAGCTTACTTCTTCCATGACCCTGCAAACACATGTTTTTGATAACACTGTTTTGTGTTTTGTTAGTGGTTTGCCTAGTTTAAATGTTAGACTTCATGGGCAGTAGAGATTCCCCTGTTTCCTCTGCAAGGTTGTAGTACATTATGGTGCATGTCATGAAGACATGCTTTCTGATACTCAGCTTCTGAAATATCTTAGTGCTTCATTCCTGATTCAAGCTGTGAGGCTGTGGCTGTCTCAAGGCTATGCTAGGCTGAAAGTCAAAAGGAAATACCCTTTATGATATTTACCGTTTGCCTGTCTTGAAATGCACATTAATCTGACTTTGAATTGTTTCATTTAAAATGGGTAGAATACTTGTATAGAAACCTTCTTCTCTTATTTTCTCCTTTGCAGATGATCATTCCAGGATATGTCTGAAAGCTGAAAGCAGCCACGACAATTCAGACTACATCAATGCTAGCCCAATTGTAAGTATGGTAACCTATGAGAAGTAATCCAAATAGCCAGTCCCTTCTTTCCTTGTTGTTAAAATATGCTAACCTGAGCCACCTCACTGCTCAGGTGGTGCAGCCACAGGTTGTGAGCATCTCACAACTCTGATATCTCAGGCTGTCCTTTCAAATTGAAGAGAAATAAATCTTGTCCATGTGCATGCAATGCCCTTGAAGTTTATGTACTAAAAAACCAAAGTCACTAGATAGTCATCGTTCTACCTTGTAATACTGTCAGGTTTTCTGTACCTGATATTATTAACTTATGGATTGTAAAATTCAACAATACACCCTTAGCGGAGCTTTTTGTTCTCTGAGGAGGTAAAACTTGCTTGTTCTATTTTGCTTCGTCTTACTAGCTACAGTTGTAGGAGGAATGGTTTCTGTAGGCGTGGAGAGCCGAGCTCCACAGTCTTCTGAACTTCTTCTGCATCAGGAAGTGACATTTCCTCTTCCCTTTCTTCCTCGGTTGCCCTACCAATGCGTAGCTTGGTGTTTCTGTAGCTCTCCTGGTTCTTCTCTGAGCTTGCCGTTCTGAAAGCGAGAATGAGATTCCTTACCACTTGCGTATTCATTCAAACTGCAAAACAGGTCAATCCAATTTTTGCTTCCAAATACTCCAGTGTGGCACAGCTGCCCTTTCTCACCCCACGTAAGCTGAATATGAATTCTTTCTTGTCTGTGAAGGATAACAGGGAGAAAAGGTCTCTGTTTTTAGACACAAAACAGGTGTGATAGAGCTAGTAGCATTGCCCTGTCATAGTGTCTCAGTAGAAGTGTCATGATACCCTTTTGGAGGGGGAAAAAGGCACCGCGTCCTTGCCCTCTGTGAGTGCTGGTACTGGAGTCACTTTTACTCATGGTTCTTATTAATTAGGCACTAAAAAGTTACTGTAGGGAAACTATGAGAAAGAACTTGGGATGGAGAACTAGATCTCACTGCAGTGGGCTCTGTATGCTGTTACTGGCTCATTTTCCTGGGGAGTATCACTCCTCCAGTTAAATCACTTTGTGTGGGCAAGGCAGCTGACAATTTGCAACAGCATGAAATTACAGGCTGCTTTCCTTCCAATGTTGTTGACAATACTTTTTTTCTTAAAAAAACCCCCACAACTACATAGAAACTGTTCTCTGAGCTTTGTTTTGTTACTTTCAGCAGAGTTGAAAAGCTTCATTTCCTGGAACATACAAAAACATTTTATTCAAAGAGTTAAAAAATACACAGAACCCAACAGACATCTTCAGGATGCTTCTGTCTTTGGCTTAGGGCAGACGGGAAGCCAAAGCACCTGCATGCTGCAGGGATTGCCAGCTGCCGTTTTAGAGGACAGGGGTAGATGCACACAGATTAGAGCAGGGTTTGGACTACTTTTAAGTATGTCTCTGACTAGACCAAGCGCTAGGTGGCCCCAGGATCTGGAGCTCGGGGTAACTTGGCACTCCAAGGAATATGTATGCTGCTTAGACAGCTGTGCACAGCAGTCCAGCTCCAGGGCTTCAGTGCTTTGTTTGCCTGTCTTCAGGGCACGTTTGGTGAGTTATGTTTGATGAAGTCTTAATTTGATAGTAGAAGCTGAGAGGTTTTGTGGCAAGCACAGGAGTGGGAGGTGTTAACTGGAAGTGAGATCCTGTATTCTTGTGAGAGCTTGATTGTAATTCGCATGACTACACCACGGTACGGAAGTAGAATTACAGCATCTGTAGGCAGTGCTAAGCCAGGTCCAGCAATGCCAGCAATACAGATGCTGTATTTTTACCAAATAACCAAGATGGGCTTCTGCAACCTGCCCAGAAGTCTGTGTAGACACAGATTAACTGTTTTTAGTACACAAATTTGATTGGGGAAGGGGTAAATTCTTGCATATGTGTTCCATTTGCAATTGTAATTCTGGATTATAGCATATGTATTACTCTGATAAATATTAGATTAAGTGGTGTTGGGGTGGAGAGACAGGACCAAGATATCCCGTTGACATAACTGGGATGAGATTTGCTTTGTCAGGATGCCCAAAGCTAATGTAGGCAGAGGGCCTCTGCTTCCACAGCTGTAACTCTCATGGTTTTACAGGGGGTTGTAATCTTAACTTTGCATCCAGCACTTAATAAGCGTATTTTCTTCTGCAAGGTTAGAAGGTATTTCTTTGTTATAGCTTTCCCAGACGCAAGAGTTTGTTCAATAAAACAAGTCACACTGATGAAGCAAAAATTCATATGGTTGTCTCTATATTGCTTACAGAAAAATTTCTATGCCCGGAGAATAAGTAGGTGCACAAGTGTTTCATTGGATTGGGACAAGAACCCAGTATCTTGCATAGCCGTGAAAAATTGCCAAGAGAAACTCTTGAGTTGCTCTTCTTCATGGTAGGATAGGGACCCTACTGTGTGGGAAGAAGTGCCACAGCCCACATTTGTGTAGATGACCTGTTATTCCAAGGAAAGAGATGCTCCAGATGGTTTTGTGAGTTTGTTTCACTAAATCAGTAGTCATTCTGCTATGTTGAAAGCAGCAGATAAAATGTGTGTTTCCTGAAGGTGATGCAGTGGGAGGTTGGTAGGAGGAAATCACTACTTTGCAAGCCCGTAGTTTGGAAAGATTCCCTGCAAACTGTTTCATTTCAAGACAAATTAAATACCTTCAGGTTAGCGTTACAAGCATGTTTGTTAATCTGGTATCATTTTCGTATAATGAGGTAGAATATAGGAGTGACAGACATTCAGTCTCTGTTCTCCCCACCTCAGAAGACTACTGGAATATTATATTGGGCACTTGATTGTGCAATATTTACTATGGCCGTACAGCTATCGTGGCCAGACCTGGGCATATGTGCTATTACTACTGCTGTTTATTTGAGATCTTTTCTGTTAGCAGACGCACATTTAATCAACGTCTTTGTAAGTGTGCAGTGGATGTGGAGTACCAGTAAGTCTGGCTTTATTCACTCTTGCAAAAATCCTACCATTTCTTTCCTTCAGACTGCTGCCTTTCAACTTAAATAACCTCAGTAATTATCATGTCAATACAGTGATGTTCCTGGTGCATTTGCACCTTGCAGCGCTTGGGTTGGGAGTGAGCATTGTAGTGAGCTGTAAGATGGGCATTAATAGCGCAGGATCAGTACGGTCTGAACTGACTGGAAGAGGCTTTTTTCCTCCCTGCGCATGTGAGCTGTCTGGTGAGCGAAGAGTGTAAAATAATGATATTTGAGCTTCGTAAAGGGAGGCTTCCAGTTGTGTACATGTCGCTGGTTAGCTCCAGCTTCTGGGTCAGTGGTCCAGTCTCCAGCTGGGGCTCACTCAACCTGAACTTAAGTCTAAATGAGTGCAGCAGTACACCATAAAAAAATCCCCGTGCTAGACAATGAACTGGCCACCTGCCCACACATTTCTTCCTTTTAAAAAATGCTACCTCCCTCAAGACCTCCTTTCCCTCCAATATGTTGTGAAAACTGGGGTTAGATTGATGGCCTCACCACGGCTGGGAGTGGATGAGGAGAGTCAGCAAAGATGTAGTCCGAGTTCTTCCTGTAGGTCTTTAATTTCACTGTAGCATGAGGCCAGGCAAAATGAGTCCTTAGGAGGAATTTGCAGGATAAAAGTAAGGTAGAAATCTGTTTCCCTCCTCTCTGAAATAACATAAAGTACTATGATAATAACTCTGCTATCGGCAGCTGAATGAAAGGCTTGCAATTACAGCACAAGAAGACCCTGACTGTGCAGAATAAAACTGTGATAATTACATCTGTCATATTTGTACTTAGTCCTCATTAAATTTCGGGAAAATCATCCAGTAGTAAATAATGTGCAATCTTTGCTTTTAAATCAGAGGTCATGAAAGTAAATGGGAATTCTGTTTTTCCTCATAGGGTGTCTGAGAGAGGAAAAAAAAAATCCCATCAACTACATTTAAAAACTCAGTTTGCTTATTATTGAAGACACCAGACTGAGGAATGTCATTAGCGTGACAGTTTATTCAAACACAGCATACAAATTTCATCACCAAGAATAGACTCTGAAACTCATAATGGCATTCACAACCAGATTTACTTCTTTCATTCCATTAGGGGTTTTAAAGGAAGGATTTAAAAATTGTTTTAAATTTTAATTCAAACATGAATATGAGGACTCGTCTACCTTTTTAATTTTAATGCTGAGATGAATGTGATTACAAAGTTCATCTGCATTTTCTGGATATGCTTTCTTTTACAAAAACAAATATACTTTTTTACTTTGAGGGACTGTCTATATTCTGTGTAATAAATACAGGCATGAAAGTAGATTTTGTTAGTATTATAAACACATTGAATCTGAAACCTACACAGTAATTTGAATCCACATGAATTTTTAAGGTATTAATCAGAGTTCAACTTTCTTTCTGTCATATTTGGTCTACACTGGATCTCATTCTGATCTCATATGATTTAGGAATATTTCAGCAGGACTCAGAGGATTTAGATCAAGGTAAATATAGTGTGACTGGGACCAGATCTCACCCAGCATCTTTCTGTGTGGAAAGTAAGGATCTGACGAGCTGAGAGGGAAGGCAGAGGGCAGGAATGAATTGGTGTATTGTTTACATGAGATTTCAAAATAGTCATGGATGCCTATTGACATTTTCACTTTAGTTGACAGTTTTAGAAGACTACGTGAGGAGAATCTATATGTATCACTCTCAAATCCAAATACAGTAAATTTGAGGATATACTCCCGGAATGTATTGATTTTGCTGTATCTCATCAGCATTATCAGTGAAATCATGCAGCAGCACAACCTCTATCTAAAAACTCAACAAAATTCAGAGTTCTTCAGGGAATCCTTGCAAAGTCCTAGGAAGGCAGCTGGATAGTAGAACTCATGAAGGAGAACCTAAAGGAGTAGCTTTTGTTCTCTAGTAAAGCAGAGGTGGAATTGTGGTCTGATATTAATTTATCGAAGGTGCAACTAACCGTGATACTGTGTTCTTCATATATTTGCCTACTTTAAGATACTGTAAGTCAATTTATGTTACAAAGCCCTGTAGAAAAACACAAGTATTGCCACTAAATTTTTCTGTAGTTTTTCTTTTCCAACAAGGGATCTGAATGCTCCTCCTTTTTGTTTGCATTTGCTTTTGATATTGGTAGCGATGGAAATCACAACAGTCTATTGCATGGTCAGTTATAGTAATCCTTGATCCCTTTCTTTCCCTAACACAAAATCATGGGAAAATAGATTGAAACATTTCACCAGACTTGCCTTTGTTGTACTGCAGCAGAAAATCAGAATTCCACCATAGCAGAACAGTTGTAATAATTGCAGCTTTTTCTTTCGAAAAATGGCTGTTCAATCCAGTTCTGATGTAAGCCTTGTGAGCACAGTGCTTTGATGGGGACAGAGAGGGAAAAATCTTGTTCTTTTTGAACAATTACTATTAGGATTATTTCTGAAGGTTGTTCCAATGTAAAATGTTAGCAAACAGTCGATTTTTGTTTTAATACTTGATAGTGTGGAGCGTGCTGTTCTCTACTCTTCTCTGGAGAATACGCTTTCTGTTTTATTTTCGTGAAGTGAGAAATCTGTGGGATCCTTGAAAGAAGATAATGGCTACTGACATAAAAAAAAGCCTTTTACTTGATCCTTGATTAGTTAGTTTAAAACCCATTACTGACTTTATTTCTTTGTTCAAACTTTTGTTAACTTTGATAGATTAAGATGCCCTTGGTGTTCTTGGTGGCCTTGAGAGAATAAAAAAGAACATAACAAAAACATTCAAGAACCGTCCGTTGCAGTCACCTTCTCACGCCAGAGTAGTGATTTTTCACACTTTTCTTGAAATACGTGTACATATAATAGAAAATTAATAAAATCAGGAATTTGGTTTAATTAGGTTAATCTTTGGCCTTATTTTTGTTCAGTTAAAGATCATTTAATAGTGTGATAGGGCTTTCTGCCATCTTCTGTTTGCTCCAAACAAGAAGAGTTTCTGCTCATAATTGTTTTCTGTGTAACACAGTGTGCTTGGAATGTAATAATTGTAATTGTCTTTTGAATTATTGTTAAACTGCTGATACACTTCACTACTATGTGCTTATTGTAATGTTTGCCGCGTTCCAATAGCACCTTTGTGACAGAGGTTGATTAATGCTGAAATTCCAAGAATGGCCTATTCCTGATTTATCAGCTAAATGTTGAGAAGTATTTCCTCCACGACAGTGCTATTTGCATCATCCTTGATTTTTTGTGCCTTTGTGTTCTAGCATGTCTACATACAAAATAATTTAATTTATGAAGAAACTCAGGGTAAATTGTTATTTTTCGAAAGTTTGGTGCATTCCCTGTCAGTTACATTTCTAAGGCAGGCTCTCGCCTGCTAGACAAGTGACATCATTTGCAAGTGGATGCAGCCTGCAACAGTTTCCACTGGGAGTAGCAAGTCCTTCTTGGTGCAGGTCGATTTTTCTAAGCTAAGATTTTTAGTTTGAGCTTAGGAAAACATTTAAGCACATGATTAAACCTGTAGATCTCTGTGGGATTCAAACCAGAACAACAGAAATTAGTTCAACCATAATGGAGAAAAAAAAGCCTTTAAGCCTGACTTCGCTTAATCGCATTTGCTGTTGTTTTCAGCTGTGTTTAGTTCAGTGTCTCAAGTCTTACAAAAATAAAAAAAAGTTGCCTGTTTTGAAATGGTTCCTGAGGTTTTTTTGCTAAGACTGCTTTCTGAAAACAGCTAATTTTTCTGTGATCTCCAAACACCCACAGTAGTAAATGTCCTGCTATCAGAATTGCTTTTGTCAAAAGGCAAAGAAGGCAAGGTTAAAATTTGTTATGAGCAATTGCTTGTTGTGAAGAGTTACTCGCTGATGAGAGAAACATCTCAGTGAAGCTTAGAATAAAATGATGGTATTATAGACATCCTGGTCAAGGTTTTTTTGTAACTATGGGTGGTGAATCAAAAGTAGGCTTTTATTCTAAATGGATTCAGTGACTTCATTTTACCTGTGTTGTATTGTCATGGAGAATTTTAATATTAAGTCCAGCTTAATTATACATCAGAAAATTAGAAACATAAAAGTGCTCTCTTCCTTTTCGCAACATTCATCATATTGTTGTTCTGTTAGAATAACTTACATCTGTTCTTTTATGGTTCTTCCCTCTTTTATGTTGCACATAATTATGAGGTGCCTTCTTTTACGCTGACATGTACCATCACTGAAAATTTTGATAGGCTATGAATAAATTCAGTAGATGTCTGTTAATGCAAATGTGACTCACATTCATTCTTATTCAGAACTTCGCTTATAGAACAGAATCGTGTATTGAAATAAATTCTTCCTTCAGCTACAGGGGTATAAGTTAACTCTCAACGACTTCAGTGTCACTGAGTCACACCCGCACATCTGAGAGCTGAACTGGGTCTCTTTTCTTTATGTTCAAAGTTTTGTCGTGCCCAGTTCAGGGTTAGAATGAGTTTGTTTGTTTTCTAATCCTATCAGCAGATCTTCTTTTTCGGCAGAATGGGTCCTAGGATTTAGAACCAAGAAAACCACCCATCAGTTCGAAAACATTCATTGTAACACACTAATCCTATTTACTCTTGATGGCTTTGTTTCTTAGATTCTTTATTTTTTCTGCTCAGTGAATTTTCTGCTCCTTGAATTAAATGTAATAATTAAGGTCTTTAAGCAGAACTTCCTCTATAGAGGCCAAATCCATGCATTTAGATAAATCAGCTAACCAGAAAAAAAACAGAAACTGAAATTGTTCCCCATTTTTGCTAGTTTCTAGTTACATGTGCCCTTGACAGGCATGGTGGAAATGGAGAACATATTTAGATGTGTGGAGCATTCTTAACACTCCATGTAGAAAATTGTTTCAGATGGCTCCTAGGTTGCTATGAAACCACAAGTACTGATCTCAGATAAATGCCTTTGTCAACCACCATAAATGATCTTACGCTGCATGTTGAAGACATAGGACGTTGCTCATCGTGTGTGCTGATATTCATCTGGTAGCATCAGTCTTTTGTGGAAGAAGGTCTCCTCTGAGCTTGTAAACAGAAACAAAATTATTTGCTTGCCAATATAAGATGGAGGGACGCGACAGTCCTTTAGGAAGTCCCTTGTTTCTGCCCTCATGTACTTTCTGTTTCTAACACAGCAGGGGATTTTCTTTTAAATAAAACCAGTCTATGTTCTCTCTTCTTATTCCAGATGGACCATGACCCCCGAAACCCTGCATATATTGCCACCCAGGGCCCTCTCCCAGCTACTGTTGCTGACTTCTGGCAGGTAAGTTAAACATCTCTTTGAAAACCGAATTTATGTTACAAGTCAAATGTTTTCCTATGCTTCTAGAAATGTAAGGTGTATAAAAATCTGTTGTACCTGAGTCACAATAGGTGCAAAAACCTTAGTTCAAATGTCTTTTTAAAATCTTGTAGGTGGATATTAAAGACATTTATGTATATGACAAGCGCTGCTAAGAAGTAGTTGATCTGGAAATTATGTTGAAAACCTCAGGCCAAAGTGTTCATATTTTAGAGTCAAACTAAGGTCAGATCTCCGTAATTAAACTGCTGCCAAGGACTGGACGATTTTCAGAGAGCCTGACCTTCTTAAGGGTGTAACTGGAATTCGTTGTCATGCTCCAGATCAAAGAGGACCTAACACTATGTGCCGTGAATTTTTCCATTGAAACCTACTTCTTGCACACCCCACTTCCCCAAAATGCTTAAATTCTTATGCATTTAGCCTACCACGGGTAGCTGAGTTGAAGGCTGAGTTAAGACCCTCCTGCATAAAGTTAAGTAGGTGCATGGTTGCGCCTACATGTAGTAGTTACTAATGCACAAATATGAGCTTACTGTGCATGCAGTTTTTTACATGCTCGTGTGGCTCTCAGATCACGCCAGGCTAGGTGTGTGCGAATGTCTGATGGAGATGCTGCATTAGATATTCCTTTCTAAGTGTAAAAATGTGCCTGAAAGCTTACTGAAGCTACGCTTGCATCACCTGAAATCATCTTGTGTCTTCATCTGCATCACTTGGTCTATGATTAGAAAGTGTTGCCTGTCCCCATTAAAGACACTTTTCATGTCACAGTTTCCTATTGTCTCTGATGAGGAACCAAGACATTTTCAAAAAGTTTGTTTGCATTTGGGTGCCTGGATATTTAAATGCTCAGTCTGAGATACTTGGGGCCTGGTTTTTGGAAGTCCAGAGCAGATTCTTTCTGCTTGACGTCAGCTGAACTGTTGTTCTGGCTTAAATTTTCAAGTAACTTGTGATTTTTATCTTCAATATCTTTTTTCCTTTGGTGGGTAGATTCCTTATATTGGGCATGATACTTGAAAATGTGTTTCTTAAGTTAAACATGCAAAATCGACTACCTTGTTAGCTATTCTATAATGATATTTTCCGATTCCTAAGGCTCAGGCTTTTTAATTGTATGTTTTTGCATATTTGTATATTTATACTTCGGATATTTTTACGTGTAACTGCACCTTTACATGTTGAAAAAAATGTGTGTTCTCATTTTTAAAGGAGGTATTTAAAGAACGAACTTTGTATAAGTACTGCTACTGACACAGAAATCAGAATTAACCATACCAACATAGTAGGAATGAATATTTTGTTCTTCTCTCTTCCTAATTTGAACAGCAAGGCAAACTGTTTGCACAGACATAGAGTGACTAGAACTGAAGCGTTATTTCTTTGTTCTGTGATCCCATCTTCCTCATTCCAACTTCTTAGTCAAAAGGTCTCTTTCTTGACTTAATGTCTTCATGCTGTTTGTGAGTGGAGAGTCTTCACTTTCTTCACTTTCCTTCTGCTCTCTTTAGCTATTTCTCCTTCCAATTATCCATCAGTGAAAGTTCCCTTCATCTTCCCACCGGATTTGCTATATACATCTCCACGGAAACCATCTGGCAACCCTGGTTCAGCTTCTGCTCGAGTGTGGCTATATGTCCATTTCTGATGTGACATTCTTCTGTTGTTTCTTGTATTAGGTTCCATAGAAAAGTTTATTTCCTCCATTTATTTTGATGATGTCTGTTACTGCAGTGTAACAATCTACCTATGCCAGATTGGTCCATCACCTACTTTTCTTAAACTTCCTGCAGATCACATGTCAATGTGCCAGTTCCTGTCTCAAGCTTTTTACATGGCCCACGGTATCAACCAGGTGTAATAAACAAGCCAGGAGAGATTAACTCCTGACAGAACACTGCGTCCATAACTGCTGAATTGTAGTAGGCCCATTGCACAAGTAAAGAGCCATGGCTTGAAGTTGCTGTGGTTTGTGTCCAGATGCAGGAGCAAAGTTCACATCCATTTTCCACTTAATAGTACATGTTTTAACTTAAAGCAGGGAAACCTGAACTTGCTATGGAAAATAGAGTATTAACTCCGGTCAGGGCAGACTCTTTTGATGTTTAGTTGAATACAGTTTTCTGTAGTTTATGCAAACCGTGGGGCTGCCACTAGGGATTGTTTAAAGATTCAATTATTCATTCGTGATACATCTTCTCAGTGGTTCTCCTCCCTCTCCCTCCTCCAATTAATACCAGCTGTTGCTGAGCTGTGTTGCTTTTTTCCTCTTTCATGTGCTCAGTGAAGTGGTTTTCTGACTGATAGTGAGAAGAGTGAGTGACTCCAAAGAGACCTGGGACTATTCTGCTGTTCCTTGTCTAAATGCACAATGTCATGCCTTAGCAAGTCCAACAGAAACTCTTGGAGCTTGGCATCCCCTTCTATGGCAATATTTACTAGATGTATTGCTTCTTATTTTTGCAGAGACTTAGCTGCTAAGATTCCCAAGAGCCTAGTTGCGTGGTGGGCATCAGCCACTCCGTTTTATCTTGGCTAAAAGGCTACCCCAGCAGGAAACTGTTATAATTGTTTCCACTGCTGTAAGCATTTCAAGCTGATTTCTAGAAAACACTTGTCTACAAAGTATTTGTTTTGCTTGAAAGTGTAAGACAGCTTTCTTGGCATTTACAACACAGCTGATATCTGTAATGAAATCCAAACTGCTCCTGATTTGTCCTGACTGTCTGGATTTTATGCTCAAATTCAAGACATAGTTTCTAAACCGAGTTTCTCTTAAACTTGCATTGGATTCTACCACCAATCAGTGACTACGTCTACATTAGCCATCAGTGTGGCCCACTAGGAACGAATTTGTAGAGTATCACAGTATTTAATTTGTCAGTTTTACTTTAGACCAACTGTTCAGTGGTCCAATGGACCAAATGCCTGATGGCAGCGGTGAAGGCTACAGATGCGTCTGGAAGATACTTCTTCCAAAAGGAACCCAGTTCCTGAGCTCTAACGCTGCCCTGCAGTGTCTGCTGCTCTGTCATCTACGTAGTCATGTGGTCACATCTATTATCTCTATTTGAGACCAAACAGATGATTTAGTTTTGGATAATCTTTTTTCCTATTTTATTGGCAGGCCCCTCCAAAACCTGTTGTGTTGATCCAGTGCCCAGTATTTTTGTGCAAGTACTATTAGACACTCAGCAAGCAAATCCCATTTAATGTTTTCAGATTGCCCAGATCTGAACAAAGATTGTGGTCAGATCAGTGTCTTCTTTTTCTCAAACTGGGCAAAGCTTTCTGATAAAACATTGATGATGCTTTGTCCGAGCTCATCTGTTTAGCATTCTTGCTACTGGTAGGCAGATCCATGCCTAGTACCACTATGCAACTGAGGAGGACTAGTTTCAGTCCTCTCACTAGTAACCAATTCTTGGAAGATTATGTCCTTTTTGGTAAGGTGAGGAAGAAGAGCAGGTATTGTTCTTCAGTACCACCTACGCTGGATCACTAGAGCCGGCCGTTAGACTCAGCATTTTCTGTACACCTTCCAATTAATTTGGGTTGTCATGTTGACCTGAAAGAGATTAGCCTGATGAAAAATTTGCTTTCAAAGGTGCAGTTTTTGAGCTGGAGATAGTCCAAACTCCTGTGTATTGGTCGTTTTCAAATGGTATTCAAACAAGTTTTGTATGTATTGTAAAAATAATAATGATAAAAAAGGCAGGAATCTTACTCTGGCTTTTCTAAAGGTATAAGGCCACTTCCAGGCATCAGCCTTCCACGGTTGCCTGCGTCCTTCAAGTTTACTTCTCCAGCTCCTGCTACTCTTGGCATAGCTCCTCTAAGTCAGCAAGTGCCTAGTTCCAACTTCCCTGGCTTACCTATTTCTTTCAAAACTTTGTAGCCTGCAGGAGTTGTGTTGTCAGCCGTCTCATTGATCTGTTTTGCCACAGGGCTTCCTAATCTGTCTGGATACTCTGTGTTTGCGGCTCAAGCAGAGATTTCATCTCTGCCTGCATGTCATCTTGTAGACCGCTCTGGAAATTTTCCAGCTACTACTTTAATTAATTCTGAAAACCCTCCAGCTGATTTAAGTCTTCTTTTAATTTCATCTGGTCTTGTTTTCATCTCTTTTTACCAATTACTATTTCTGAGAGATATCTCTTTCATTGATTCTATTTTGGTTCAGTGGGAATTCCACCTCACGATTCCCTTTCTTGAAAACTGGATGCCTCTCCTCACATGGTATTAATCCATTTTTACCTGAGTGGTTAAACAATTTGCCAGGTCTATGGGTTGTTTTCTTCTCAGCTGGAAAGAGATTTCATCCTCAGGATAGGGTTTTGCTTTGATATAGTTCCATTTTATTTACAAAGAAAGTACAGAGTTTTGTTTCCGTGAACAAAGACAGAATCAAATAAGAGGCAATAAATTCTTTTTTCCAAACCTCATTCACCCAGTGTTTTACCCCCAACCTCTCTTTCAGCTTTTCTTCTACCAGGATCACAATGCGAGTTTGTCGAGCTGTGCTGGTGGTTTCTTTATTCCTTTTACACATTTTTGCTGCTTATCGGGATTAATCATCTTGCCTTGATTAATGCCTCTCGCTCTGCATTAAGCATATCGGTTTCTAGAGAAATTCATGGGTCCATATGCTTCACGTTTCTCTTGGTTTTGATGATAACTTCAGTAATTTCAGTTATCAGGCTCCATAAAAGAGTTTGCTTGTTTCTTACATTTATCTTGAATGAAAGGTGATGATTTTGTCCAGCAGCTTCAGTGAGATTTCACTCATCTCTTTCACATAATGCTATTAAAATTCAACATCTCTTTGAACATAATTCAAAAGAAAGAGGATGTAGAACATTTCTGATCTATAACAAGTTTTCGCAGCAGGAGTTCCATGTTGTGAATAATTCTGGAGGCATAAAATTTTATTATTTCCTGTATGTGCTAGGTTATAATTCCATGAAGTATTTGACATGAAGTACATGTCTTAACTTGCAAAGTATTCTAAGAAGCAAGGGATGATAATATGCAAGAAACTATTCCTAAGAGTTAGGATATTTAGAACCAACTGTCCTTGCACTGAAAAATTGTTCTTAATTATGCCAGTTTTATAAATTGCATGTCTGCTAAGGTTCATCATCTCCAAATGGAGATTTCTGTAGGAGGCCATAATTTCTCTCTCTGGAAAACACCCCACGTTATCCCTTGCTTTCATAAATAATAAAAAAAGGGCAACCACATTTGCCCTTCTTTCCCCTTCCCTTTTTTGGAGGGAGGTACATTTTCACGGTTTTTTTATTTTACCATAGAAAGTGAAATAGAGGGAGGGATCAGGCAGCTCCTGCCAAGTGGCTTAAGAGGATATGCTTCTTAGTTGCCTTAGAAAGTCAAATCACGTGTGATATATATTTATGTCAGTACTTGCTGTCGTTCTGTGATGTTGTCTCTGCATGACCAACATAATTAAGAAGTGTATGAACATTTTGTAACTTCTATGGAAGGAATAGAGAAATATAATTTTTCTCATTTTGCTGATGTTCAATAAGGTTCAAAGCACCTATGATAGTAAGTCATGAGATTAAATACAGTCAGTTCTTGTAGTTTGGACCAGAAAATTCCCTGGCTTTTGCCTGAATAGATCTGTAGCTCAGGCTAGATAGTTCCCCAGATGCCTTAGTCCCTGGAGGGCTCCAGTCTGGCAGGGATGGCAGAGCACATACCACTCACGAACAGCACTGAGTCGAACGCAGGACCAGGAAAGCAGACTTCGGGTGCTGCCACTTTGTGGTTCGGATGCTCCTCCAGGAAGCAAGAAGGAGCTTCATCCTGTGTGTTCTGAATCAAACCCATACTTTTCATTACCCTGTCTTTCCTCCACTATTTACCAGTGCATGAAGAAGTCTTGAAATTGGGAGTGCTCTTCACCTTTCTTGTTAAAGGTGGGCATTGCTGACAAACAAAAAGAAAGCTCACTAGAGTGGAGGTTTACACTGTTGTGATTATAGGGAGTGGGGAGAGCTCATCTCTGCTTCTTTATTTTCTGGTTTTATTGCAAGACTTTTAAATATAAAGTGCAGAAGGATTCCCAAGAGTAAAGACCGGCGCCCTAGTGTGAGCCAGGGAGTTCAGTTGCCATCTGCTTTTTGTTGCCCCCAGTGCTGCATTTCTTAATCTAAAACTATTTTTAGAATAATTTTTCTCTACCCATATTCAGGAGTATTTTATCAGCCTGAGTTCAAAAAACGACTGTTGTTTTCTTCCCAGATCACACTAACATGTTAAGAACCCAGTCCCTGAATTGCAGTCTTGAGGACTTGATAAATCTTTGCATGTCTGTTTGGCAACACTTGGTTCTCTCTTCCAGTTTTCGAATTCAACAAAAGAAATACAAAATACTGACAGTGGATTGTTTCTTTTGTAAAAAGGATTAGTCATCAGTGATCTCCAAAGGCAAATCCCAGTGGGCAGAAGACCATGCCCCTGTAGCTGAATGAGTCTTCCTGCAAAACTGGTGTTCCAAGCACATGGGCTGAGTACGAACAACTGTACCAAACCCTCCCCTACTCACTGGTTTCTGCACTCCCAGTTCAGCGTGTTTTGTGAGTGCTGAAATTAATTTACAGTCTAAATTATTTTTTCTGCATTTTGTTCTTCTGTGCAGAACACAGTGCTTTCAAGCAGTCTTGATCCCCAAGTTTTATTTTCCTTGCCTGGAATGGGACTGCCTGCATGTCTAATCAGTTCTCACCTTCAGAAAGAAGAGCAGATGAGAAGCGACACAAAGCAATTCAATCTATAAAATATGCATATTTTAATTTAATAAAAGAAAAACAGCAAGGGAGACATAAGCACAGAACAGTAGCCCCTCGAGCTTCAGTAACTTGTCAAACCATGTGAAATAAATACAGCATTAGGAATTCCATAGGCGTTCAGTAAAGGAGTGTGCATTTAACATGCTCACTTCTAATTATGGCTCCAGTTGGAGAAGGTACTTAGAAGTGGTCCTTTTAAAATTTCTATCCCTTTATTGTTTAGGTTCCACCTTTCCAATACAGAAGTGAAAAGCTAATTACTGGTGATTTTGGTGTACTTTCCCTCCTTAATGTGGTTTTGTCAGCACAGCAATACTAAATAGTGCTCATATTTACATTATTTAATAATAAGGCTTGAGTTAGGAGTCTACTGAGAACAACAGTCTGACAACCACGTACTTATATGTGGTCCTCTCTGAAGCCATCTTTTCAACTGCAAGAGGCAGATAATTTTTTTTAGTTAGAGATTGTTGATCATTAATTTTTCAACCTATAGATTTGCTTAGCTGTCTGACACAGCTATGACTTTGCAAATGGCAACTCTGACTTTGCCACAATTGATTTTCATATCAAAATGCTAAGTCATTTTCAACCAAAATGTTTTGCAGAAAAGCTTGCTTTTGTATTTTTGTATTTTGTATTGCTAAATACATTGTGAAGTTCTAGATGATAACAAAAATCAAAATTCCCTCCCATTTTTTTTTCAGTTAAAAGCTCCCCGCCCTTTTTTAAACCCATTAAAGAATTGGAGTTTGGTTTTAAAATATTGCAGAAAATGCCTGTCTCTATTCAATAGTGTTTCCTATTTCCAGTGGAGATCTTGAAAGAAGCCATAGTTGAGTTAATTGCTTTCAATATAGGTAATGGGATTAATATTATCTAGTCCAAAAAGGGCTAGTACCTTGCTTTATTGTTGGTTTAGGAGTTGTGTTTATTCATGCTGAGTTTTGATTATCATTAGAAATTATTTGGGTTTTGTTAGCTCGTTTGTCTGCTGTTCCAAATACTTGCATTTACCAACTATTTGGGAAGCCTAAAAGGCTGAAAAGATGGCGTCTTCAGTTTACTGGAGATCTCTTCCAGAATGCAGCTGGTGTGATTAGCCTGTTATTTTTAGTGAACGGGCTGGATTTAACTTATTATCCTATCTATTTACTACTTGTAAATCACCACATTTTAGAAACTTCTCCACCCATTCCTTTCAAAAAAAGAGTGTCTGGTCGGTGCACATGTCTTGTCATTTCCCCATCACTAAACTTAAAGAAGAAAATGGCTGGGGTGGATCATTCAGTATAAAAAGAAGCTTAGAAATGATAAAGTGTCTGAAAAAAATAAAAGGATTCATAGCAACCATTTTGTTTACAAGCTTTTTGTTTACAAGCTAGTAAACAAGGAAATTTTAAAATATAAGCTTTCAAAAACGGGTGTTATATTGGGTTTGTGGCAGTGTTGTGGCACTGATTCTCCTATTTGTGACTTTATTTTTCTCCTAACCTGAGAAACCAATTCTGTGCTCCTTTGCAAAGAATTCGTACTAAATGTAATTCATCCCAATGTGGAAGTCCTTTGTATGAGACTGGCACGCTAGATAACCACAGCATGAGGTCTCTACACGTGGTGGATTTCATCAACAGGGATCCCTGTGGATATGAGACATGCTGCTCATCTGTGGGTTGCAGGATTCAGCCTTTACTTTGCAATAAATGGAAAGGAATAGTGTTGTTCTTGTCCAAGTAATGTTTTGAGGATGATGCATACAGCAGAACTTCATTAAAGATCATTAATATGTTACTCTCTAGGCACATAGGCTGGAGGTAGAGGCGTCACACGAAATTATACACGGTCTTCCCTTTTCAGCAAAGCATGCACTGCAGAGCTCCATGGTGAGCTCCTGTGCGTCACTCAGACTTTATCACTTCCCTTCAGAAGACTCCGTTCAACATTTCTTCTTCTCCTGGAAGTGTTACTGTAAATTACAAACATGAAACTGCCTGTGCGAAGACATCTAAAGAAGTGTAGTTATATATGGTAATTTCCATAATAGTAGTTAACACTTGGAGTCTAAGGCTTAATTTTGCTGGGCGCTACCTAAAAAGAAGAACCTCTGCCCCGAGGACCTCATGTTCTCTTTATTCTTATGTCCTATGCATTGAGTTACTCTCTATTGTGCAATCATACAAAGCTCAGAAGTACGTGAATTGCCGTGAATTTGCAGCTGAACCTCTTCCTTTGTTCTCCGAGCCCAGCTGAAGTGTCTCTTTGGTAACCAGAGATGCTTCTCTGAAGGCTGTACTGGGATTGTGTAGACCAAGTCTGTGCTACCTGTACCTTCATTACAAAGTCACACTTCCTGGGGCCACTTTCTAGTATGTGGCCATGTCTGAACACTGAGCACGGCAAAGTGTTAAGTGTTGGAGGATGTAGCTTCTGAAAAACCCACCACCAAGTTAAAGAGGGGGCGGTGAAGAGGCGACAGTATGAAAGTCTGTGAACTGCCTTTGACTCATCCCGCTTCTGCTTTGTTTGAAAAGAAATCCAGATAACAGCCTGATGGTCTAATATTTAAGTTCTCAAGGAAACAATGAAGATGCTGTAGTCCTCCAGTCACAGGCTGTGAGTCTTGGTGAAAATCCCGTCTCAATGGTAAGCACGGGAGATGCAGTGACAATTGCTTGTAACAGGGATGATGGCACTAGATTGTATTGCCTGCTTGATTTGGTGGATTTGACTTCTACATTTTCACACAATGACCTAAAAGAAATATTATACCCCAGAGTAACTTTGAAATTGTTTGTTTAAATTAACTTTCATTTGGATTTATGCTTAATGAAATCTTCAGAGATGCAGACATCCCCTCTCTAATGAAATGCTGTATCTTTGAACCAATGAACAGGGTTGCCAAACTGTAAGGATTCCTCTCTAAACGAGTGGGCTTTTATAATGTTACACTTGGGTGGCACAAGCAGAGTGCTAGATGATTAGTTTATGGTCTAGATCATTGTATTTTTATTACACTCATAAAAACTGTGTTTCTCCTCATTTTCGTAATGGCTTCAATGAGCTTCTATACCTTCTAGAGGGACATTAAATTGTTATGTGATGAAAGTACTGATTTAGTAGGGCTAGTTTTAAAGTAAGATACATGTTTTGAATTCTTATCTTTGATTGCTGACTGAAAAAGATGAAACTACATTAGAATGAATGAAATCTGTATGATCTTCCTTACATACAAAGAAGGTTCCCAGCTGTGGCCTAAAACAAATGCAATACAGAAAACATGCAAATGATAAATCTACATCTGTCTATAAAATAAATTCTCTATCAATTTAAAGTATTTTTGCTGATTTTGTGCCATTATGAGTATTTAAAAGGAGGGTGAGTGGATTACAGGTATCTTTATTTAAAAATCTTTTTAAGAGGAAAAAAAAAGAAGAAAGATTATTTTTATGCCTTACATTCAACTGTAATTTTTTTTCCTGCTTCTGTTCAAAATTATAAATAACCCTATTCTGTGCAAACCCTAGAATCATTTCTCTAAATAATTCTAAGCTGATTTTTAAAGTTGTTTTAATTATGTTGCAACATGAAAAAAAAGAAGAAAAATGTTATTTGTTTCTCTATATGCAAGCTATTCTTAAAAGAGAAGACAACATCATTATCTATGAATGGGAAACCTTTTTATTTGATATGTAATTAAAAAAAAATAATCCTTGAATTGAATGTATCATCTCATCTTTGCACAGTTTTGACAAAGGCCTTTTTTGTTTACAAAATTTACATGTCAATACAGTTGCTTATAAATATTTCTGTGAAATAAACATAACCCTTCACAAAAAGAGCAGTTTACTCTTCATTCAGTAATTTTATATGCTAGCAAAAAGACAATGAAAGTTGTATGCAAATATAACATCAATGTACAGCATAGTAATAACAGTTTTTAGTGATTATGCTGCTTGGTATTAATTCATAGGAGCTTTTTTGTTCAGCCATGGGCTGTGTTTGGAACAGAGATATGCCAGACCAGAGCATCTCTGCTTGTTCTGCTGTGTGGGAGACATCCACAAATCCTTTATCTGAGGATGCACTGGATTCCTCTATCCTGCTCGGTGGCTGGTCTAAATCATTAAGCGACCGTGCTGTAGTGAAGATGCACTGTTCTCCTCCATTCCTGCCGTACCTGTGCTCTGTGAGTGCCCGGTCTGCAGCAGGAGTCAGACTTCCCTTCTACCTCCAGGGGAAAGAAAAGGAAAGTAAAAGGGGAAAAGAGAGCTAGAAAAGAGAAGGAGGGAGGGGAGCGAACCAAAAAAATAAGGAAAGAAAAATAGAAAAGAGAAAGAGAAAATAAAAAGGAAAAGAGAAAGAAAAAGTAAAAAGAAAAAAAGAAAGGAAGAAAATGAAAAAGGAAAAATGAAAGGAACAAAAGAAAAAAGAGAGAAGTAAGAAGAGACAGTCATGCACACTTGCAACAAATCTTTTACAAACGTGCATTTGGAGGGACGATTTCTCCGTCTGAAATGTTTCTGGAAGAACAGATTTGGTTTGGGATTTCCCTGCATTTTCCTCATTACTCTTGTTCAGATGCAACTTTTATGGTTGTTTCAGCAGCGCAGCAGTTTAATAGCTTTCACTATGTGGCAAACCATAAAAAGAAAGAGGGTTGAGGACACAAACAGGTTTCAGTAGATGCGACTTTAGTAGCTCCATGCTGCTTTAGTATTGAATATCAAATGTCAAGTAGTTGTGTGTTCTGCAAGCATTGTTCAGTGTTCCCTTTGTGGATCTGAAAGTTTGACAGAAAAGCAGCTGAACACGGTACCAGGAACGAGGAGAGATTTTGTGGAAGACCCGATCTGAAATCGCTACAAATTCTTTAATATTTCATGGATGCCTGCAAAATATGGTGCCAGTTTATTCAGAGATTTGAAAGCAGCTGCAGAGTAAAAGTGTCTAATGAAAATGAAATAAATTTCTTGTGAATGGAATAAATTTTGATTGTGTGTCTGAGTGCAGTAATTATACATGTCACGCAGTAATTAGGCACTCACAGTGTGGCCACGGTGTCTTTCTTTGTCTGCAGATGGTCTGGGAGAACGGCTGTGTCGTTATTGTCATGCTGACACCGCTCGCAGAAAACGGAGTCAAACAGTGCTACCACTATTGGCCAGACGAAGGGTCAAACCTCTACCACATCTATGAGGTACCCCCACAAAATACCTGGTTGTAAACGTGGCAGTAAGTGCACGGCTTGATCTCGTACGGGGCAGAATGGTGCTTAAGCCAATCTCACCTGGAGGCTGAGCTCGGGGCTCTTAAATACTCTTCGTGTGCCTTCGAGTAGCTGTAGGTTTGTGAAAAAAATCAAGTGCGGTTCTAATAGCAAGGTAGTTTCTGCTGAATAAAATCTAGTAAATAATGAGCCAAGTATTACCATGAAAAAAGGACAACAGTTTTGTTTTTCAAATGGCTTTGCAAGTGGTTGAAACGTGAAACTGTGTATTTATATTTCATAAGAAAAATGGTTTTTTTAGAACTAGTGGATTTTGCCTTAGGAAAACCATATGTATATCTGTGTAGAAAAGCCTTTATATAGCTTTAGTAATTTACGCTATCTATTTTTACCTCTTGCCTCAGCCACAACAACAAATATATATTTGTATTTTCTGCTTTACATTTCTAGCTCAAAATATCATATCACCAGTTTTGTCAAAGTGTACCATTGACAATGGTTGTCAGATTTTTCCAGTTGTCCAGCTGAGTAGAGGAAGAAAATACTACCGCAATGCCAAATACGAAGAATAGGATAATGTGAAGAAATATTGTTACTTAAGCTAAAATGTGAACAAGCTCATTTTCCGAAAAGGTGAACTCTGCAGATAAGCTGCATTTTTTAATGCTTATGTTTCTACGTAGCAGAAGAAACTGACGTTTCGCTTCTCATGTGAATGCAGCTCAGACTGTCCAGAGCACTGAGAGCAGCCTGGGCAATGCATTGTGGGCGTTTCCGAATAGAAGGCGACAGCCAGGCCAACAGATTTTCAGACAGTGTCTTTTGTATTCACATAACGATACAAAGTTTCAATTTAGTGATTTTTTTTTTCTTTTGCGTTAAAACTGTCAAGATTCTTTATGTTTTCAGTAAAACAGCAGTGGCAGCTACTTCCTTCCTGACAACGACACTGATTGCTAAATTAAAAAAAAAAAATTTCCCAGCAATGGCCAATTTTCTAGTAAAAATAAAACTTCTGTGCGATTCCTTCATCCCAGACCTCTTACACCTGCCATCCTGGAGATGTGGCTTGCAACCGAAATGGCTGATCTCCGTTTGTTCCTTCCTGTGGGGTGTAGGTAAACCTTGTCTCTGAGCACATCTGGTGCGAGGATTTCCTCGTGAGGAGCTTCTACCTGAAGAACCTGCAGACGAACGAGACCCGCACAGTGACACAGTTCCACTTCCTCAGCTGGAACGATCAGAGGGTTCCTGCTTCCACAAGATCACTCCTGGATTTCCGCAGGTAAAGCACAAAGTATGACAGCTCCTTTAAGATGATACAGATCTGAGGAGCTAAGCTAGTCCTTTTAATTGTCCTTTACGTATTTCTGGTTTGGAAGGGGGTTCCTCAGCCGGAGAAGCCACAATGCTAAACTAACACAAAATTCTGCAGTTGGTTGATGTTTAGTGGTGTCTGACACATAGATATTGCCTGGTTTTAAGACATACTCATTTCCCATTTAGAGATCGATACTTTTCCTCCCTTTTTACAGCTCTTCGGTGCTTCTGTATTTCTTTGTTTTCCAAGTATATATCCATTCTGCAATTTCCAGGCTTTTTGTGTGGCTCCCCTATGATCCTTATTGCAGGAATCTCACAAATAAATTGTGTAGTATAAACATCGTTGCGAAAAAAAAAATCACAGTGGAGTCATATGGCAATAATGGCATTCCCGTGGGAGCATTTGGATCATTTGGTCATAAGGATCAAACAGTGAGGTCTCTAGACCTTCTTTGGTTACAGGAGGGTGGAAATTTGAGAAAGCAGATGAAAATGTTGACAAAGCATGCCCCCTGGATTTTTAAAGAAAGTCAACGTGGCTTTAAAATACAAATATACAAAGGCAAAACCTGCAAAAGTCCTTGCCACCTTCTCTAATGTTTGCTGTGTCTATCTAAATTTTAATTTGAAAATTAAAGCCATGCATGATAAATACTGGAGCGAAATAATCTTCATTTGATTGCAAACCATGCCCAGCGCATCGTGTGTAGGTGTTAGCGCGTATCAGCTAATCCACAGCGATGCGCTTATGACTAATGAAAAGAATCTCCGGGAGGGTTGGGGAGTTGGTTCTCAATCCGCAAGCGGCCTCTGGGATCACGTGTTTTGCTCTCTGTAGTGCAATATTATCCACAACCCCCCAAAGTGATTATAAGGGGCTCAGTGCTCAAAAGGTCCAAGCTTGTTTCTTTCGATATGTGTTGGGAGCTCTGACTGATGCCGGTCGGAGCTGCGCATCTGCATCTGGGGGGAGAACCTGGCATATATGCAATGGGACCTGGTTGCACAGTTCTCTGTTGGCAAAATTTTACTCTTAAAAATGTAGGGCTAAATGCCACCCTTCATCCATCTGTATTCTTGCACGTATTGCAAGGCTGTTGAGAGCAGAGAGTTATCCCAGGCGGTGCAGGCGGTCCCTCGAGGGACAGAGTACAGCCATACTGAGTCACGAGGAGCTGTGGCTAGGTGAGAATGTCAGACTATGCTACAAGGGCTGCAACACAAAAGCAGTAGCAGAGGAAAGAAGCACAGCCATAGGACGGAGTTGAAATCGTAACTGAATTGTCAAGGTTTTCTTCTCTGGGTTCAGACTTTAATGTGATTTTTATAGGTTGATTTCCCTTTACTTGTGGTACCGAGGAAGTTGCCTGTAGTGGATTTCTGTACTGAAAATTCTGAATTGGTTCCATTAAGCCATGCGAGGCTGCAGCACAGAGCCAACACAGCGTCTGCTTTCGCTCTTTTTGTAGTTAGTGAGAAATCCCCTAGCAATTCTAACTAAACTATAAATGAGCCTGTACAGCCAGGACATCTGAAGTTCGGAGCTCCTCAACTCCGGCTCGCTTCAGTAAGAACTGAGGTCCCTGCGTGAACCGAAGGATTAGGTCTCCAGTAGATCGCAGTTCACACCACTGCTTAGAGTGACGTTTTGTAAGGGTTAAAGAGCCGTGTTGAAGAAGTGTTGTGCAATACTTTGAAAAAGAAAAATTAGAACTAGATGAGAAGAGTAGTGGAGCTGCCATTCTTTGTATTTAAAGCCAGTATGGGAATGAACCTGTTAAGATTTAATTGAATTCCGAGTGTTCATTTCATATGTATTCACAGTCCAGTGTAGGGTACTGTAATCATTCGCTACGTGCAGATTTTGTACAATGAACTCATAATACTGAATGCATAGTAAAATTCCGCCTGGAAAGGAATTTTGGAATGCATAATAGCTGATCTATGAATCTCAGTTTTCTTGGTCATCTGATGTTGCTGGTTTTTTAATGACAAAAAAACTATTGCTAAAATAAAGTATTTGGAATTTGTTTATACAATAAATGTTTTGCACCTGAAACTTCCTATTTAAAGTACAGACTGTGCTGGATTACAACAGCTAAGTCATAAAGCCCCCAGAATAAATGTCTGTCAGCACTACCATACTCATAGTAGGGTAGTGCTAGGAAGGGGCTGCTCTCATTTCTTCTAAACTATCTATGTTTTTATGTGCATTCAGTGTGTTTGTATATATATATGGATATGTGTGTATATTTATATATTCACATACATATATGAAATTAAGCATATACATAACCAACCCTCTATTTTTTATAATTCATCACCAAGAAAAATTGGATTCCCAAAATTACCTTGCCCAGAGTCTGTGGAAATAGGGACCTTAAAATTTTTATTGAAGTAAATTTTGCAAGTCTCTGTGAAAACTGAAAGCTTACATTTCTCTTACTATGTATCAGACAATGCTTTAGATGATTTTGCATTTAGCAGATACATTAAACCTTGCGGAATAATCTATCATACTTTCATAACGTAGGTATAAATTGCCAAAAAGAGATTATTCTATATACATATAAAAAATCTGTGCAAAAGACAGTCCCTGAGAGGTGAGGCTACTACAGAAACGCCTGGTCAGTTTTAAATGCTTCTGGAGTCCTAATTTCATTTTGAACAATAGACCAATCATTATTGCTCTGGACTAGCTTGTTAGTCATGCACTGATATGTGTAATTAAATATTTCTTGAGCCCAGAGGGAGCACATTTACACTTTAAAGAGGGACTGCTAAGCTAAAAGATAATTAGCATCACATGTGAGGGCTTTGCTTAAAATATATATCTATTATGCTATCACTTCTCGCTGTGTGCAATGGCATTTACTAACACTGCTCACTTTAAAAATGGACAAATTCTTATTTTGCCAGCTAATTAGCGGTTGCCAGTGTCATTTTTGTGATGTTGCAGCTAGTAATATGAGCCCAGTTGCATAGTCACAAAAGTGATCATTGGAAACTGTGACTCTGCTGCAGGGACAATGTGGGAAACCCCTTTTCTGAGCCTCTAACGACCTCTGACCTTTGCTTGCTGATGGTTTGCATGATGATTTCTTTTTCACTCAATGAGCCAAGGGTTGGTTTGTATTACTAATCATTCTTTCTAAGTTAATTCTTCCTGTATATGTGTATATATATATAAAATATATATTTTCTGCAACATTCAAGAACTTTGCTCACTGATGAATTTTCAGCTCACTCTCATTAGCCAGAACTAAGAATGAAATGAGATGTTGCTGCACTTCTAAATATTTTCATAAACTATATATAGACAAAGCTATGAACCAGCTGGATGGAAACCCTTTGTTTTAATGTGTGTTCTGAAATGTGTGATAATGAAACTGTTTGAAACGCCTTCAATAAAACTGACAAACATAAGGTGTCTTTCCCTAACATGTGTCTCTGGCTGTCTGATTTACTGATAGGTTTAGATCAAGTTTGGCATTGAAATTATATTAGGACTTTGGTAGATGGCTAGTCACAACATGCAGCTATCATATTAGTGGTGCCATACAAGCAACAAGGGAACCACACAAGCAGAAAAAGAAATGGTAAATACCCCTCTGTAGTTACTAGCTTTTATTTAGTACTTTAAATGCAGAAATGACTCTTTACGAAGGCACAGGATGGGGGGTGTGGGGAGCATGGCCAACTGCACGTAGGGGAATGCAGACTGACTGTATCAGATGTTACAGACATTTCAAATATAATTTACTGTACAATTAAAAAAAATCAGGCTTTATATTGTATAGAAGGAGTTGATCCTCAGATATGACCATCAAGAACTGAACAATTCATTCATGTGAGAACTACTGCAGCTTAAGTCATTCAAGTTTTGCTTGGTAGTGCCTGCATGTATATGTATTTATGGACATATAATGGTCCATTTAAATTCTAAAGTCGGGTGCTTCTCGGTGACTTACCACTTATTTTATAGAATGTTGTTCTACTGCATTAATTACTTACATCCAAGGAGTATGAATAGAGACAGAATGTCTCTGCAAGTATGATTTACATCAGTAAGCAAAAGAGTGAGAATTGTGAAAAATTCTTGAATTCTAATGTTTAAAGGGAGTCATTACAAGAACTTAATATTGTTACTAAATTTGATTAGAATCTTAAATAATTAAAAGCAGAATGTGAAAACACGGTTTCATGGGACATCACCAACATCTCTGTAACCTGTTTGGGTTGAGTTCCAGGTATCCTGACTCCCTGTCAGATGTAGAAGTTTAGGCATCTTCAAGCTATACTATAAGCAATGTTTAAAGATACATGCATGTTTTCACAGCACAGATGTTAGTGAATAGTTGAACAGCCAAGAACTAAATGATTCAGTAGGTTAGTTATGCTTTAAAATTCGTAATAACACTGTACCACGGTTGCCAAATTCCAGCAGCTCACTTCAGTTTAGTAGTCAGCATCCTATGTAACGCTTGCACTGACCTGGGGACTATTAGAGTGTCTGGGCACCCCCTGAAACCTGCCCTGTGAAATGGTTTCATAGAGACCTTCTAGCTCCAGTAAAGTCAAACATCTCCTCAAGAAAATTGAGTGAAAGGTTTTGATTTCTTGAAGCAATGCTTTCCCATTTTAGCCTTTGTTCAGCTTGCCTTGTTAACATATGTGTGCATATTTTACGGTTTTTTGGGCCTGTAATAAACTTGACATGCAAAATACATCCTAGAGCAGAAGAGAGGGTTTGGGATTTTTGTTTTTGTAAAGCAATTTAAATAGGTTTAAACCAACTTTGTGGGCTCTGTTCTTAGACTGTCTTGCTTTGCTTCAGCCCTAGTTACTTCCTTCACTGAGTTTACATACCAGCAGACCTGTTCTATAGCTGCACTTTCATTGATTGACCTCACATATATTTTCTTGCCACTGAGAATGTTTAACCAGGAAGCTATAGGAGACAACAATGTGTAAATATTAACTATATAAGACTTCTGCACTGGATCCAAAGCAGTAAAGCTTACTGATGGTTTTAGTTATTTTTACCACAATAGATTACATTTTAGAATTTTGTGAGAAGCTTTTCAGGAGATTCGGTATTTGCCTGTTTGGGGAGAACAAGTTTTACAAATTGACACACATTGCACAAAGTATACTGGAATGGCCATTTTTAATTTTGGATTCAGTTTGATGGCCGTTAATATTTCTTTGAGCAAGCTCATGAAGTCAAAGCTGGCTTCAAAATCAAAGCATCTCAAGCTAGTCTTAGTTTTGGAGCTAAGACATGAGACGTTTGAGATAAAAGATTGTTTATTTTGCCTAGCCCACAGCGATAATGAGATGTTGTCAGGGGTTTCTACAGCAGCAAAGCAGAAGCAAACTTTAAACAAGACTATGTATGTAACAACTGCTTGTTGTATTAGGAAACTATCAACCTAACTGTTTCTTTAAAGACTGCAATATTTCCTTTTTTTATTGCTTATTTTTGACAGCTGGCTAAGGAAACAGTATGTAATATGCTTAATTAATTTTTTGTGTCTGTTTTATTTCAGAAAAGTAAACAAGTGCTACAGGGGTCGCTCTTGTCCAGTAGTTGTTCATTGCAGGCAAGTACAATTTCTAAAATAGCTTTAGAGAGATTTGTATGTTTAAGAGTTTAATATAGATGTAAACAAAATGGGCAAATTAAAGCTTTAGATGAATCACTAAACAGGTAGTGAGGTAGGCTGAAGGTATTAAATGTAATTGAACTGGGTTTTAATGCTAATTAATACTCAGCATCTGTTTTCATAATAAAATTATCCTTTCCTGTGTTTTCGTAGATGTTGTGTCATGACTGAACAATGTATGGCCACCCTTCCCAATACAAATAGCACTTGAGTTTCTTAAATCTTCTTCAAAATGTTTAGTGGTTCCTTGCATTCACTCACAATTTAGTCTATTTTATGAATACTTAATTATGTTTTATTTTTTCTTTGCTTGCTTTTAGTGATCATGGTAAGAAGAAGGCCATGTCAGGGAGTGGAGATTGAGTAATCCTTTAAACACAGATTATTTTTAGGATTGACAGTCTGATAGATGCACATGAGAGCTCTCGGGCAGGTCAATGGAAAACTTTACCGTAGCGTTCACGTTTTGGTTTTGCCATTGGAGAGTCTGTTATAAGGTGAAGGTTGCACTTATTTATTGAAGATACTCTTGTAGATAAGGGAGATAGAAAACTAGCCCTGCATAGAGAGGCAGGTTTTTTGACGTGTGGCACTCCACTCTGGGTGGGAGCAAGGAGGGAGGGGACACGTTCCTCACCTGCGGCTCCACAGAGTCACCTTCCGCTGGACACGGGGAGGCGAATGCTCTGGGGCAGGCTTGTTTGCATTACGGTCGGGAAGCCTGAGAAAAGAAACATTTGATGCAGCGTGAAGGACCTTCAAGTTTCTTCCTCATTCCTTACTGTGATGGATGGAAATGTCTACCATCCGCTCAGTAGTTTTTGTTTTTATTGTGCCTGATCGCTGCCTTGTCTCTCATTATTCAGCTTAACTAATAAGATTGTGTCTTTGTTCCCTTCATAGACATAGGGAAAAAAAAATTATTACCATTACCTCCTTTTCTCTAAGCAGTGATCTAGTAACGGAAAGAAAAAAACCCTCTGTCTACAGAGACTTAACAAAAATTAAGTTTCATAGCCTGCCTGTAGACAGAATGTAGTAACACGCTTCACGCTGTTCTATTATTTTTCCTTTCATTAATTCTTGTACACAAATTGAGCTATCAATAAAAATAATGGCTTAATTAATAAAACTACATACCAGTCTAATTGGTCACACATGCACCTTTGTAAAAATTTTGGGGAGGGAAAGATAAAAAGCTTTTACTTAAAGTCTTAATTATGTTTGCTAACAGCAGCTCTAAAAGAGCATCATGCTGGCAATTACACGTTGCTCTCTGAAAAGGGCACAAGCTGCATTCAGATCAGGGAGCTTTCACCCTCCCAAGGCTTGGTCTCACATCTCTAAGGAAGGGCTGATGATGCATGAAAGTTAAAGCTGTTTCTTAGGAATTACACGATAATACTTTTTCTTGAGGTTGCAACTAAAGAAGAATTGAAGGGGAAGGTAAAAAGAAAAAACAAACCACTCATGATCTGTAGTGAAGAAAGATTGCAGTCCCTCAGTAATCAAATATTTTGGTTCTTGGACAGGTCTCTCAATGCATTGCCTCTGACTGCTGTCTTTAAATGCAGTCTGCAACATTTGGCGACCATTCTGGATAACGTTCTGGTCTAGCTTATTCTGTGGTTCTTGATCTCATATACAAGTGACTATAAGCTCACAATATGTAGGCTTTTGGAACAGAAATGGTACCCTGTACTAGGATTGCTGATTTCTCCGCTGTTGTTTAAAATGCTTTTATTGCATAAGCACAACTTGGTTTAAAAAAATCAAAACAGAGCCCTATTATCCATGCAGGGTAACAGTTAATGTTCCGTGAACAGCCTGTGTTAATTCAATGCAAGCTTTTTCTCCCCCTCTCAGTATCCTACTTTAGCCCTTCGTTCTGTCCTCTCCCCTCATGTGTAACAGTATAACATTAAGGGCAGGTACCTTCATGTTGAATCCAGATGCACATTGATAGGCTTTATTTTTTCTTTTTCCCTTTCTGTTGGCAGCGATGGTGCAGGAAGAAGTGGAACCTACATTCTAATTGACATGGTTCTCAATAAAATGGCCAAAGGTGAGAATGGAAAGGCTTGTTACTTCCTCGGTGCTGAAAGATGTGCTTGTGTTGCCATGACAACGCGGGGAGCAATATTCACAGAAAATCTGAGAATAAATTGGAGGCAAATTGTACTATTTCCTGAACATTCTTAAGTTTTATTTTCATAGCAATTTTAAACAACAAACCCAAAAGCAAATGCTTCATGAATGTCTTCGTGATGTTGAGAAGTATATGATTTTTTTTAATTTATCATTTTAAATAGTTATTATAGTTTTTAGAAGAAGATACCTTGGGGCTGTACAGTCCTTATTTAGTGGTTATATGAGTTAGGTCCTGGGCTGCTTCGTGACTATTGCCCAGTCTGCTGTCACCTACCCAGGCACGATGGTCAAACGCAATTACTTTTTGTTTTGTAGCTGCATATTGCCATCATAGCACCGACAGGGCCTCATGTGCGCCACACATTTGTCTTTTAGGAGGAAAAAGACTGTAGTGAACAAGACAGAGGACTGAAAATAAATCAGCTAATGGTCTGTTCCCAGCTCTGCACTGTCTGTTCCGATATTAAACGATTTATTTAGCTTTTGTGTTGCTTAGTTTCCTTATCTGTGAGATGTAATTTTATGAAGTGGGAAATCATCTGTCAGCATAAATATATACTGTTGTTTGTTTAAAATGAAGTCTATATTCTCTAGAGGTTGGGGCCATTCCTTAACTTTCTGTTGATCGGTAAATGGTTCATGGTCGGAAGTACTTGAGATGCCCTGAAATAATCTTTGTATGTTAGGACGTAACCAAATTTTTAGTACTGATGCTGTCTTCAGAAAGAAGGAGGGTAAAAGTGGGCATGTAAACCTGACCATATGTTAAAAAGACCATAATAGTCCGCTTTATTTGTATACTGTACCTTTTTCCCATGCCTTTGGCCATCTTTGTATCACATTTTCATAGAACTGCAGTTTAAGAGGAAGAGAAATCTTGTGAGATTGAAAATAAACAAAAATATAGCTATTTGCCTTTCTTAAGATGAGTTCGTAAGCCATCTTGATTTGGCATTATGCACATATGTGTTTGTATTTAAAGAAAAAGGATTAATTGTAAAAACATGTATTAATTTACATAGTGAAACAACGATTAGTCCTTTAAGTTCTAATTGCTTTACAGTTGTTTAAAGTCTTCTAAGATTGACATATTTTTATATGTAGTTTAAAAATACACTCCATACTTTGCATCCTGCATATCCCAGTCCTGTAGGACATAGTGGTGTCCTGTCCCTTTAGAAAGAAGAGTTTAGTGGTTTTTTCTCTCCATATTCTGCTAACACATCTCATCAAACACGGACTTAATTTTCTGCCTGCGAGCATCATGTGGAACTTGCTGCTGATGTTAAAAGAAGTTGTGTGTTTGCCTTCTACTTGGAAGTGTACTGAAAATAAATTTTTCAGTGGGATGAGATTAGTTTTTCAGGCTGCTTGGAAAATAGGTTTTTACTCTGTGAAGGAATACGGAGATATTTTCAATGCTTGTTATATGCCACGTGACAACCTAGTCTTTAAAAATAGAAGCAATAGTACGTCGTAAAATTAGTATAGACCTTTGTTAGGTATTTGTTCGTCTCATTTCAGTCATCGGCAATGAGAAGCTGTAATAAAAAATAGATTTAAAGTATATGCAATTTACTCACATAAAGAAGTAAATGAGAAGTATTTTCTAGCTTGGGGCTTGCAGCCACTTAAGGGAGGGTTGACTTTGTTGTAAAAGCACTGAAGAATGCCATTTATTGACTCCATTGTACCATGTAATGTCAAATTCCATTTTAAGTGTGGGCTTAGCGCCTAACAATACCAGACAAGTCATGTGAAACTGGCCAGAGAAAGGCGTCACAGGGCTTTTCGGAGATCGGTCACCCCCATTTTGTTCTTGACCTGCTCCCCTCTGCCCGTGGGGGTGTGCGGCGCGAAATCCCCTGACCTGGTGCTTTGGCTGGGGTTTAAATGAGAGATCAAAGGGCAGAGCGGGCATCTCAGCCCTGCTGAGGTGGGCCTTTCCCAGGCTGTCACACTGTGCGGCCGCCAAGGGTTTTGTTCGGGCGGGAACCGGGGCCCAGCCTGTGCGGCCAGGGCCCTCTTTGTCTGGCCTGAGAAGCTGGAGGCCCAGGTTGAGGATCCAATGTTCATCAAATGATCAAAGGCCTGAAGCCCTGGACATGAAATCTTTCTTTCCATTTCCTTTTCTTAGAGAATGAATTGCACGAGTGGCAAAGAATGCCCTTTCCAAAGCTTTTATGTGGAGTGCGAGGGCTAACTTCAGAGTCCTTCAGCGCTAAACATAAAAATGTAAGTGCACTTTCAATCTGGGCCCAGCTGCAAGGCCAGCATCTAGTAACATTTCTTTCAAAAAGGCTTTTAAGGATTAAGGCCTTCAGTCTTTCAAAAAAAAAAAAACACACCCCAAAAAAATGGACTTTTAAGAATAAACTTAGAATAATTTGAGTTTCTTGTTCCACTGTGTGGTTTATTAGGAAGTAGACAATAATGCATTTTTAAATCAAAGTAAATAGAGGAGTACTTAGTTTCGGCAGTGGGAAAGTAGAAAGCAATCAATAAATGCCTTGGCTCTTTAGTGGGGTTTTTAATAGGGTAGGTTGGGAAAAGGAGCTCCTTTTTCACAGAGTGATTTACTTCCCTGCATTCTCTTAGACAGTTAACTCTAAATGCCTTTGTCATTTACAATTTCTTCCCCTACTGCTCATTGAATTAGTGCTAATACTTAGTCTATTAAACGCATTATAAATTCATATCTTCTACTGTCTTGCCTGTTGCCGTCCCTCGTATTAGTTTGGATGCTGAAAACCACCAGCAAGGGGCCTGTTCCCAAGGCCTAAAGCAGGGGAGGAGAAACCAAGCTGGGGAGGATTTTGTGCCTGACACCCGCCACGTCGGTCTGACAGCCCCAGCCCCTTCGAGAAAGCAGGAAAGACATTTCTGACAAGCACCCTGTTTCAGTGCCCTTGCAAGACACCGGCCTGCCAGACTGCCTTTTGCCTGGCACAGCGTTGGGTTTTTGATGATTTTTACAATCCTCTGTGCAGTAAATGTAATGGCTGCGTCTGTGCATTCACTCCAAGCCACTGCATTAAATAATCTTATTAGATACTGAAACAGTCAGGGAACAACAGTGTCTATTCAGTGCTATCGTTCCTGTGTCATGTCAGCGGAAAGTTTTGAATGCGAGTGTATCCTTTTGTTTAGTTGTTCCAGTAACTTAGTGCTGCTATTGATCATGTAGTTTATCACTATAATTATTTTTCATGCTAGATTCATATGCAGAGCAGTTACAAGACGCTGATCCTACACCCATCAAAGTAGTAACAAAAATGAAACAGTGTTGAATCTGGCCTTACAGTAACACGTTTAAACACCATTTAACGTGATTTAACTATGATAACTATTTCACTATGATACTACTTTTACATGGGAGTTACAATTTTAAGACAGTTACCAAGAGACCTCTCATTTCCCTGACAGCTTAGGACATGCTTTAGTTTTGAGTGAGAAGTTGCAAAGTGATTTGTTTCAACTCCACGTGCACTTCCACGATTTAAATAAATACAGAAAATGACAATGGATTGTTTTTGTAGATAACAATGCTTGCTGGATTTTTGACAGAGACTGTTCTTCTGAGGCTGATTTTTGCTGACAATTTCAGCATTTTTGTGCATTTAAAGTTTTATCTGTTGTTACTAGGGAAGATAAACCGATGTAGATTTAGTCTACTTGATAGTCCTTCCTCACCGCAAACTCACAGTAACTCTGAGCTGATCAGGTTTTTTTCTTTTTGCGTGATCTAGAGAAAATTTGAGAATTTTCTCATTTCTTGTCTTTCCTGCAGGCTTATTGTAGTGACTAAAAGTTTGATATATTGCAAGATATTTTTATTGAGTGTTTCTGGCATGAAAAAGAAAAAAAATTAGATTATGAGTCTTCCCACTTTCATTTTTCTGAACTGAGAGTCTTGGATAGTGTAGATAATAGTTTGATTTTTAGATATTAATCCAGCCAGCAGCTGCCTGGGGTTTGCTGACCATCCATTTTCTTGTGTTTGAACTAGCTGGAACGAGATGAGTCAAAGGGAAGGCGAATATGAATTTTAAAATCCTTTCAAAGTATTGATTTCCAAATTCTAAAACCCAGTAAAAAGATTTGATTTAGCAAAGCCGAACCAACAGTTTATTCTCTCGCATTCAAAAGCTTGGATTATAATTGATGAGCACACACGCTCTGGCCTGGGCTGGTTGCGGAGGTTATCTCCCCAAGTCCTCGCCTTGCCCCCGCTACCCTATTGTCTGCGAGTCTTGTGAGTCAGCTCCTGAGCAGATGCAGTTTATACCGTGACATTTTAAGCCAAAACAAAAGATTCCTTAATTCGCCTTCTGACTCATCGTGATCAAATGATTTTGGCTAATCTGAACCCTTGCTGGGGTTTTGCTTATCTGCTGTGTGGATTTAACAATCATAATGAAGTTGTGGGGCTAGCTCCTCTCTGAAGGGATTTTATGAAAGAAAATACTTGCCCATATTTGTGTTAAAATGGATTCAGTCTGCTTATTTTTGAGTCCTTATGCACTGTCTGAGAAAATTCTATTGTTTGGTTGTGCTAATACAAGTCTAGAGCAGACTGTTTCTGACATGCTCTTGGTGAACAAGGGAATATTTCTTCAGCCCAGGATCCAGTTCTCCCATGAAAATATAACTTCATGTACTACATGTCATACAGTAGTTGAGAGAACATAGTGTAAAACAAAGATTACTTCTTTTTTAAATGGTATTTAATGGTAAGAGTGCAAGAAGTGGGATTAGAAGTAGGTGGGATTCTGTAGAAAATTTACAGCAGAAAAATTCAGGACTTAAAAATTTAATTGTTTTCATGATCTAAGGTTGAATTGATCACGTTGGTGGTCTTTGAAATTTGGGTGAGATAGGTTATTATCTCTAGGAAAAAGGAAAAAAATTCAGGCTGGCAAAGGCAAAAAATTAAGTTTTGCTTTGTGCACTCTTGTGCTATCCACAAGACCACCTCAGTTCTCAACAGCAATAATGCTAACCATGTAAATCTGAAAGGCTGCTGTTTCAATTTCTGAAGGACGTTCTTAGTGTCCATGTAAACATATCATATGTTATAAGGCTGGTTTTACAAACGAGCTGCATTTATGTATTGTAACTTTTATGTAATGAGTTACCCTGGAAACACAATTAGGCAAATAGTGCTCATTCTTGCAGCCTTTCCCAGCAGATAATTAATCACAATGAGAGCTGGGCCCCCAGCTACATGCAAAAGTGCACAGGGAATGTATAGGGCAGTTTTTTACGGTCCAGTCTGTGATGCTTAGGCAACTCTCGCCATTTAAAACAAGCTGTTTGGAACAGTGTTTGGTTCCTTTGCAAAACACATTTTGACACATAAAGCTTTAAAGCTTTCAACGCATTATTGACACTATAGAGTCATTAATTAATAGTTCATAAAATGAAGATTAAAAACTAGCGTGTTTTACAAGGTTCTGTTGTGAAATGAATTAGTGACCACGGGGAAAGTGTTGCTGGTTTATGCTTCCTAGCGTATGTCGTATGGACTGCATTTTTACATGATTTCCTTTATGGCATATAGAGATTTCACACAAAAAGCAGATATTGTTGGTGTAATTTCTCCTCTTTTTTCTTTAAATAGTTTAGTGGTCAAGGATTACTCTAAGAGAGACATATTTCTTGAGTTATTTGCTGTTCTGGGGATTTTATTGGAAAATAACTGGGACTAGGAGAGTGTGGTAGAAAGCAATCCTAATTATTCAGGGTTTGGGGCAAATGAATTGTGAAGAAAGACTGATCAGACATGGGCTATTCCTTGGGAAAGGGAGCATGAAGGGGGGTCCCCATAGAGCGTTAGAAGACCCTGAAAGGAATGTATTGATGTCAGTAAGCAGCTTGAGATAGTGACTAATTTGAAAACAAGAGGTCATTGACTGAAACTAAGGAGGACACAAGCGGATACGGAATTTGGGCGGCATTTTTTCACACAATGGGTAGGTTAGAATATGGAAAAGTGAAAAAGCTGGTCATATAAATACTGTGTTATCAGTTCAAGAAGCAGCTGGGCAAATGTTTGGAAAAGGAGGTTTATATACAGAGTGAAGAACTACTTTTTTTGTAGCTAATCTCATGCAGCAGTCCATAGAAGGTTTTGAAGAGAAGTGTTTAATTGACCAGATGGTAGTCTTCTGGCTGTAAAGGGCACAATGTATATTACCTAACTAAAGTATAATTATTCCACAACTTCTGTGGTCGGACCAGTTTAGTCATTTCTAAGGACAGACTTTGTTAAAGAATGAATCCGTCATAGTTGCGTCTTTTATTCAGGTCACTCCATGTACTGTCTTGTGAAAGCATTGCCACCTACGTGCAACATAAAATGAAAGTAATGTAAAATGTAGTTCTTACAATTTGATAGACTCATGTGGGCGAGCTACTTCTGTGTCCCCTGTAAAGAAAATTCACATTTTCCAAAGGGGACTCCCAAGATTTTTTAGGGCAAACTGAGTTGCGTTTTCAGAAATGTCATTTTTGCAATCAGCGTTTTAGCTTTGTTCATGTTTGATTCAGCACACGGAGGTGAACTGCCTCTCAGGTAATTCACCTGCAGTTTCTGGAGGAGGTACTACTAAAAGAGGCAAATTGTGTAGAACTCTGTGGGAGCTGATACTGGGGAACACCTATTAGTAGGCAGTAGCAGCACATCCTCAGTTCTTGCGATCATTACCCTTTGCATGTGTGTGCATGCGTCTGTAAGTTAGATTTGGATGCATGCACTGGTTTTTTCTAAAGTGACCATAGGTGATTATGGGTTATCTTACCCTATAAGGAATGCAACTCATTAGCTTCTATTTCTTGCATGCAGTAATTAAGGCATATTCCTATTACTTTTAACTGGTGAGGCTGGAGGAAATCGAGATGCAAAAGAGAAACAATTACTATATGGTATAGAATGTGATGCGATATCGTCTCATACATTTTGGAAGTGAGGAAGGATTGGCCTCAAATTAACATCCATTTGCATTCAGTTACAGTGAGTAGTTTCTGCATGTTTTTTCTGCACTGACAAAGGGTATTAGCTTAAAAGCTGACATGTCAGTAGCAAATTTCTATCTGTGCAAGACTGCTGAAATCAGTGTAAGCTTAGAAGCGTTCTTTTCCTGTAGCAGTTTTTAGAATGTTAGGCTGTTCCTAGGTGTTCCATCTTCAGTACAGCCTTCCTTTGGACCGTGTACTGACAAAGCCATATCACTTACATTTATACATTTATAACATGCGGTGTTCAAGTATTAATATAAATGTGCAAACAATAGCACATTATGTAATGTATACTCTGTGTGCATACGGCTGTCACAATCATTTTCATTACTTCACTTATTTTAAGTACTCCCTTCTCCATTTATGTGCTTGCTTTGCCCATTGGGTCTCTTTGTTGTGGTTGGTTTGTTGTTATTTTTTTAATAAAGCTAGTGAAATTTTAATTGGAGTCATTGTTAGGTGTATAGAAGTGCTTAGGTATTTTGTCTGACATTACACACAGTTCACAGATTCAGGTATATGTTGGGTCCATCCCTAACGACATACACACATGCACACAGATTTTGTTCATCTCGGAGAGAATAAGCTTTTAATGAAAATGCCAGCCTGGATACATTTATCTTTTTTTGTTATCTTTAAAGTGTATCCCTCACTAGGTTTTTGCTGACTCTTTTCTCTTTGCCTGAAAAGCACCAAATGATCCTCCTGGCCAATAGCAGAACTCCAGCAGCTACAGCAGCAGACATCTGGATAACTACAAATGAAAATGGCTTTTATTTTTGTATGCTGTAGCTGTTATTCAGGTCCGCTTTTTAACTGTAATATTTACAAGTGTTTTTATTTAATGGACACTCAGACAATGCATGTTGAACGAAAAGAATACTCTTGTTTCTTTGCAGCTGAGCACTGTACAAACAGCAGTTGCTCTTACATTTTTCAATTCCATAGTCTTCCCTACATTGTACTGCAACAGGTTTATCTTTTTGTTGTGGTTCCATCTTGCTTTGTCTTTTGTAATTTCCATTAAGATTGCCAGCCTGCGGGGTGAGGGAAGAGGGGAATACAACAGACACAAAACACAGATCTCAAACACCCTTAGATCTGGCAGATTCTAGCATTTGTGAGCCTGAAACTGCAGAGCAGAAACTCAACTCTTTGCGGCCCAGGTGCATTTCAGCAAACTTTAGCCATATAAAGCATCTAGCGTTAAGCTTCTCGCCTAACCTAGTTGTCTAGGTCTCCTCAGTCATCAGTGGAGAACGATACGCCCCTCTGGAGGGTAATTCTCAGGCAAGTGAATTGCCCATCAGAGCTTCCTTTCTCTCTCTTAGCTATTGGGAGAGGAGATGACTAACTCCAATTCAAACTTCAAGGATGGCTAGAGTAGATGAGATGAGACTGGGCCTTTGAGACTAAGCTAGTTAGTAAATATTACCGGTATGCCATTAAAACTAATGGTCAGTGAAGAAGTGGTGTTACACTCCCCCCAGTTATGACCCTTTCTTCTTTAATCAGATTGAGTTTGCCCCTCATATGGTGTGATTAAATGTTTCGCTGCAACATTAAGTACTCAATGGGGCAAACACTTGCTGGAGCAGCTACGCGAGCCATCCTTTAGAAGCTGTCAGTGGGAAGCTGGAGGCATCTCGAGCTTTGGGGGCATTGCAAATCTACAGTGTGTCTGTGCTACGTCCAGCCTGCTTGAGCACTGAAAACAGCATAGCTGTGACAGTGTAATAGTCCGTGGGCACTGATACACCCTCCCAGCTCCCCAGAGAGCCCGCTGCTGTTGCTGTACACTGTCACAGCCAGCAGTATAGATGGGCCCTTTCTGTGTATTGGGCTCCTGGCAGGCCTGGCTCTAGTTACAGTCTGTCCTTCTTATAGGAGGTTTCTGTCCTTGGGTCTCCATGGTCGTCTGTCTTCCTCCTTCCTAAGGCGCAACTGAGCACAGAAAAGGGCCAGAAAATGTTATACAAAACCCAAGAAAGCCTATTTGTCAGAGTCCTGGCATGGGGAGGGACGAAAGGCAGCATAAAGCCGCTGTGCATGGGTTAGCTTTGACCGTGAAGCATCACTTTTAGGCATGAGTCATGCAGTCATCACCCAAACATGAAAAATGCTTGTATTCTTCCTAAGCACAGATGCGCTGTGATGAGACAGGTCGTTGTCCTTGCTGACACTGTATTTTTGCCCTCATTTTCTTTCTCACATGTATTTTTGCTATTTCGTAATATTACAAATGCTTCTTCCACGGCGCTCCTGACTGCCTGCGAATACTGCGCCGTGCGTGACTCTGAGGCTAAAAGGCTGCCCATCAGCAGCATCTTGCAAATATTAATTGGATCTTTTTCAGCTTTTAGCAACAGCAGCAGAAAGAACTGTATTAGGGACTCTTCCTTTGAGATTTCAACAAGCCAGTTTTTAATCTGACCTAACAAGTCCCTTTGCCCTTCAAGGCCTAATTCAATATCTTTACAATATAATAAGTATAAAAAGATGCATTAAGCAGGTGATATCTAACTAGAATGAAACTGAATACTTACTGCTGCGAAAAGAAAGTCACTTGACAGGTCATTTCTGTATTCTCCTTAGTCCTCTGGTTTTTTCTGTTGGGATAAATGCTTATTCCCACACAGATCATCATCATCTCCTTAAGGAGAAAAGGCAACAGTGCTAATAATCCCACATTTACAACTGCTCAGCATGACTCCTACATCATATATTCAGCTTTATGATCAAGTGGAACAGAAAGAGGGCTGAGAAAGGTGTATTGGAAAAAAAAATCAGAGTGTCTGTCTAGGTCCTCACCTTTCTAACATCCAAGTACCTTGTAATCACTAATGGGTTTGCCTTCATAACAACTTCTTAGGTAGGAAAAAGATAGTTCATTTTATAAATGATGGTGTGAAACAATGGGTGAATTTAACAATTAACCAAAGTGGTGTGGGAAGTCAGAGTCTCAGTCTGGAAGAGAATTCAAACATATCTAAACATAGCAACCTAACGACCAAGCCATCCTTTAGGAGTCACAGTAACAAACTTCTAGCTGTTCTGCAGAGTTATAATCGTATCTTTCTGAGGATATATGCTGGTAGATCTGAAAGTTGTTCCCAGATAGAAAAATCCTTTTTAATTTAATATTTATGAGTGATATGTATTTGTGAAACATCACAAAGAAAACTCTTCAGTTTGACTTGTTTAAAAAGAACCGCCCCAAATAACTGCTTTGATGAAGTATTTAAGGATCATTTTATTTTTATAAATACACAGAAAAATCAGAGCATCTAGAATCTAAAATATTCCTTTTAATACAGCCCTTTAATATAAAATTCTGTCAGTCTCACAGAATCTACGCTGCACTTTTCATTAGTAATGAATAAAATAGGACTTTTGACTTTGCTTTCAGTGCAAGTATGTTCAAGCCTATTACATAAAAATAAAATCTCAAAGCTTGACTTAATTAAGCCAAAATTTTCATATATTTATGTAACAAATGCTGATTGTTCTTATAACTGGAAAAAAAAATGCAGCACGTTTTCAGGTGTACAAGCTCTGTGCTGAGCCTGAAAACCACTTTTTAATGATATAGCTTCATTTTTTCTTCCTAGCTGATATAGTAGAAGATGTTACCCCTTTCAACAAACTTCGCCTGTTGTATTCCTGTACCATCACAGTGACAGCAATGCTGCTACAATGTGGAAGGGATTATCATGTTTCTCACGTGCCTTGTGTTTATCAAAATACGTCCCCTGCCATGTATAGGGGGAGGAGAAGAAAGGGAAGATTTCACTATCATAGTCATAAAACTGAGGTAATTCATGATGATTTTAAATATTGCGAGCTGCTGCTGGTCACCTCATGGAGCCTATTGCAGCAGAATTTGGCTAGCTCGTTGTATATTGCGGGAGGAAAAGGGAATTCAACTTTTGCCCACGTTTTTATGACGTGCTGGATACTCCACTTATGCCACTATCTAAGGGCAAACCCGTTAACCCCTTGAGATCTGCTAATCAGGAGCACCAGCTCCTCCTGCGTCGGTGCCTGCGGGGAGAGAGAGCCTTGCGAAGGATATGACCCTAAACTTCAGCAACCGCTTCTCTCCTTGGGGGCAAAATATCGTTCAGCTTGCATCTCCTCTTGGTTTCTTTTAGTTTATCCAGTTAGTGTTCCTGATGTGGGTTGTTGTGAACGCTTCAAGCCTTTAGGAAGATGGTAGTTCATTACTGAAGTTAAAATCTGGCTCGCACTGGTGTGGAAGTGCTTTCGGAGCTACCTCACTGAGCTGCAGAGGGCAGGGGGAAGGCGAGGAGTATCTGGCTCACAGTGAATTACTGCAAATGCATGTTCTGTTTAAAAAAAAAAAACACATTGAACATTGCATGGTCATTTTTCACAATACTGCTGGTACAGCATTAGCTCAGTCTCACACGAAGTTACATTCGTACGTTCATTTAAAACAAGCAATGAAATCCATTGTGAAAGAGGAACCTGTCACAAACACAAACCAAATTTATTCCCTGCAGAGAAAAATACAGTCAGAAGGTGAAAAGGCAGTTCTTTATTCTTTAAATGCTTCCTCTGCTATCCCCCTCTTTATTTTCTGAAACCAGTAGCACTGTTCAGCAGACAGGTACTTATGAATGGGGAGAAAAAATAGAAAATACTGCGGTTTTGACACGTTTTGTGTTCTCTTTTCCAATTGTCAGTGCTCTCCAGCCTAGTATTTTTAACCCTTCCTCTAAATTATTTGTTGTATGACAATAAATTGATGTCTTCATCTATTACTGGACTTCATAGTTTAGTAGCCTGAGCAAAACACTTCATAATGGGATATCTTTGGAATCAGTGGATCAAGTTCTTCCAGTTTTTACTCTGAACCACTGCTTCAAATTTAGTTTGTATGTAGGCTTTCCAGATAAGCAATATTTAAAATACCTTTGCAGTGTGTGGATATTTTGCAGCCATCTCAGTAAGAGCATGATTTGTCCCTAATGTCCTTAGATGCAATATCCCTCTCTCCCAGTGTCATGTAGCATATGCTATAATTTTTGTCACCTGAAATGGCTCAAAAGCATAAATAAAGTGTTATTGGGTACTATAGAACATTATGCCCTACTGTTGTGCTCTCAGATTAAAGAGAAAGTCTCAGCGTGGCAAAGAAGATGTTGGATTTGTGTCAGATTTCAACAGAACAATTCCAAAGAGAGTTGAAAGCTCACACTTCAGTTAAACACTGAGCTCCTCTCACCTGTGAAGGCAGGCTGGGTTCGCAACTCCCTTTGTACATCCCTGTCACCGGAGAGCTTTCTACAGACTATCACACACATAAGTGGAAGTGAGCTGAATTTACAGAATGTAACAGCAATCTAACGTAAGTTTGAACAGAAAAAAAGCCCTCATCACAAAATGAGACCTAACAGTGCACTAGCAATATACATTGAAGTTCATTTGGTTTAGGCACAATAAGGGAATAGATGCAGAGCAGGTAGCAGTGGATGCAGAAGAGGAGGAGAGGTTTGCTTATGTAGAGAGGAAACAAGCCATGCTGGCTTTATCCTATGCCATTGATTTCATCCTTCTTCCTGTGAATTTTGTTGTTCCAAGATATTTTTCTTCCAAAACAGCTGCCCATCTTTACAGCACTAGGTGTTGATCAGCCTCTCTAGGCCCTTAGGTAGTTCCCATCACCATAGTACCAGAGGCATTCAGAAATGGAAAAAAGAGGGTAGCAAACCAATCTCTGCCTCTGCTTCACTTTGCCTCTAACCCTCCTGTTACAGGTTTGCGTGGCAAGGTTTTGGTAGCAGGGGGCTATAGGGGTGGCTTCCTTGAGAAGCTGCCAGAAGCTTCCCCCATGTCTGATAAAGCCAGTGCCAGCCGGCTTTAAGATGGACCTGCTGCTGGCCAAGGCCAAGCCAATCAGTGACGGTGGTAGCGCCTCTGGGATAACATAGTTAAGAAGGGGAAGAAGAAACTGTGGTGAGACGACAGTTGAGAGAGAGGAGTGAGATGATGTGAAAGAAACAACTCTGCAGACAGCAAGGTCAGTGAAGAAGGAGGGGGGAGGAGGTGCTCGAGACACCAGAGCAGAGCCTTCCCTTGCAGCTTGTGATGAAGACCATGGTGAGGCAGTTTGTCCCCCTGCAGTCCATGGAGGTCCATGATGGAGCAGATCTCCACCTGCAGCCTGTGGAAGGGACCCCACACCAGAGCAGGTGGATGCCTGAAGGAGGCTGTGACCCTGTGGGTAGTCCGTGCTGGAGCAGGCTCCTGCCAGGACCTGTGGACCTGTGGAAAGAAGACCCTGCACTGGAGCAGGTTTTCTGGCAGGGCTTGTGACCCTGTGGAGGACCCAAGCTGGAGCGGCCTATTCCTGAAGGACTGCACCCCATGGGAGGGACCCATACTGGGGCAGTTTGTGGAGAGCTGCAGCCTGTGGGAAGGACTCGTGTTGGAGAAGTTCTTGGACAACTGTCTTCCGTGTCAGGGACCTCATGCTGGAGCAGGGAAAGAGTGTGAGGAGTCCTCCCCCTGAGGGACAAGGAGCAGCAGAGACAACATGTGATGAACTGACCGTAATGCCCATTCCCCATCCCCCTGCGCCGCTCGGGGGGAGGAGGGAGAGAAACGGGATTGAAGCTGAGCCCGGGAAGAAGGGAAGGGTGGGGGGAAGGTGTTTTAAGATCTGGCTTTATTTCTCACTATCCTACTCTGATTTGATTGGGATGAATTAAACTCCCTTTTCTCCTCAAGTTCTGTTTTGTCCGTGACAGTAGTTGGTGAGTGATCTCTCCGTGTCCTTGTCTCGACCCTCGAGCCTTTCATCATATTTCCCTTCTCCCCTGCCCAGCTGAGGAGGGGGAGTGATAAAGCGGTTTTAGTGGGCACCTGGAGTTTACCCAGGCCAAACCAAAACACCTCCAGCCTCTCAACAAGACACGTGATTTGGGTAAAATCATACTTTGCTCTCCTTTTCCTTTTAATTACCTATGCTGAGGACATCAGAAGTGCTTGTGGGTGATGTGCTGATCACAACCCATGGGCTGGGGACACTAATCAGTAAAAACTGATGTTTCAGGGACTTCTACTGATAAAACGCTTCAAAACAAGCTTCCTGTGAAGCACGCTGGCCCACTAGGACTATTCTTATGTTCCTGTGAAACCATATGCTTTGGTGTTTTGCTAAATCAGGTTTTTATAATCAGGCATTGTTCATACTATTAGGCATGTCGTTCTGTTAATGATGATAAAAAAGCAAGCATCAGTTTGCTAGTAAGTGCCTGCAATCTGCATCACAGAAACGGAGGAATTAACTCTTTCAAAGGTAAGCTCAGAAGCCTGTCTGGCCATTAAAGAGTGCTATTAGGTCTAGTCATGAACCTTTTCCCTTTTTGTCCCGAGGCTTGAGTATTTTCAAATAAAGACCGTCCCTCACTGGAGGGGGGACGTATAGGTTCACAGCCGTGGGGAAGCCCACGTGGCCCTGGAGCTGCCAGCCCCGCTGAGAGGATGTCTGGTTCCATCCTTGCAGCACACCTCAGAGGCAAGGTTAACCTCATCCATGGATGTCGGTGTCCTAAATTCTTCTCATATCTTCATTTTCAAAAGAGATAACTCCTTTTATGTTGAGCCAAGATGCTACAGGGACATTTTAATTCTTGGTAATCTAATGAGGCCACAAGTAAGGCTGTAAAGCGGGTGCGGTACTCGCACAGCTCTGCTCCCATGGACAGCTATAGTGGAACAGGAAAATCCCACCGAATTGCACGTGCGTGTGTGAGACCAAACCCTGAAATGAGCTACTGTGTTGCACCAGTGCTAGGGTTCACACAGGGTGTGCCTTTACTGATGCCTTCCAGGTTAACTGCCGCTGCAAAACCTGCAGCAGACTTAAGGTGTAATTACTGCCACTGTTACCAGACTTTATAGCACATGTGAGTACGTGTTGTTTTGCTCGGTTGGAAGGAGGTTTGGGGGGGGGTTATTTTAAAATAAAACTTTCTATTTTTTCCAACCTCATCCCTGTAAATTGCTATACAATATGGGAGGGGGGGGCGGGGAGCGATGGTGGAGGAAACAAAAGCTACACAAAGCCCTAACACCACGGTAATTAGCAAAAATATCTGTCAGATATCTTTTGTAAGTTGTCACTGACTTAATTTACTGAATTAATTCATTCCATTTCTGATACAGCTGAAGAACATATTTTCATTGATATGAAGAACATATTGCAAATCAGTTATTCTTGTAGAGCTGGTGTTATTTTTGAACATCTTCTTGTATCTTTTATCAAAGAAAACCAAACTAAATATTTCACTATTAGTTGCTTCTCTGAATTTTTTAGTAGATGGTGCTGGATTATAAAGTTGAGTTGGGTAAATGAGGAGGTGCATGTTGTTTACATTAACATGAACCTAATTACAGTTAGACTTAAGCCCTTAAATTACAAAAATTGTAGGAAGAGTGGTAAGCATAGGGCCTAATCCTCCGAATCCAGTCCTGGGAACTAAACAAGTATATGATGTAAATGTGTACAATGTAGCTATTGCAGCAGCCATGCTTTAGGTGCATGGCCCACGAGGTAGGCACCAAGACCCCTGCGAATAGTTGGAGAGATTTAAATGCCTGCAGAAGGAATTCCCAAATCGGCACAGGCTGTGCCAGGAGATTCCTAGGGCCAGGCAATGGGAGATAGTTGTCACATCACACATCGAAGGGCGATGGTCTTCTTCAGAGCACACCACTGAGTATGGTTCAAAATGGAGCAGATTTCAGAATGTAGCTGATCCCTGTCCTTGCTAAACTGTCTAATGATGAAAGCGCATGTACAAGATAGAGGAGACCTGAGGTCAGCAGGTCCCTCAGCTGCAGAGGCTGCAGACCCACATCTGCCCTAGAAGAATGTGTGAACATCAGGAGCAGAAGGGGATAGGGAAGCAGAGATGGGGAAGTGACACGTGGTCCAGGGTGACCCTGTGCCCATCTGCCTGATGCTTTGGCATTGTGTAATGTTCATGCAAGATGCAGAAGGGGACGGACACAAGAGAGACAAACTCTGTAGCTGAACTGCTCAGCTCGAAGGGTGTTCAGCTGGGCTTCTACTCTTGGAGTTCATGCAGAGACTGACAGGAGGGACCAAAATCCCAAGTTCTTCTCAATGCTTGTTAGGCACTTAAGGAAAATGAGGAGGGTGGTTTTGAAACATCTCAAACTGGAGAAAATTGAGGAGGAAACAAGCATCTCCCTGTCCCTTTCAGTTCTCTAGGCTCTGGGTTATTAAAAGAAAGATGAGAGGCACAAGGACTTGCTTTGCTCTCCACAGATCGTGTATGGAAAGAAAGTACCTGCATTTGCACTGTGGAAGGGAGCCCGTTCCCCACAGCAGTCGGGCTCTGTGTGCCTATTTTCTGCATCCTGGTGCTGCCGATCACTACAAAGCAGCAGTGTCCAGAGACCCAAAGTATAACCTAAAGAAAATGCTGTAGATTTGCCGGCTGAACCAGTGATCACACAGCAAGATGGTCTGGCAGGTCCTGAACTAGGAAGCCACGAACAGGTTTTTTCTGGATCTCATAGCATGGTGACAAAAGTTCACCTAAATCTTGTTTTAACAGCACAAATCTTTGTGTGGTTCGGGCCCTTAATTCAGTGCATGCTCTTAGAAGTGACAAAGGGGCACTCGATGGCATTGCCACGACAGACCCTTAGGTTCTGCAAAACATATTCTGCTCTAGGTGCAAAGGCATTGTTAAGAATTTGGGTTTTGTCTGGCTTTTCTTGAATTAATGTTAATAAAAGCTCCCCCAACCTCTTATTTTTCTATATGAACACAAAAATTGCAGCTGCCTGCCAAGTCTGCTGAGAGATGGATGTAATAATTTTCAATTGGACTGTTAGCCCAAAGGGAACCCGATAGCAAGAGATTGACAGATGCAGCATGGATTATCTTGTGCTCTGAACTCAGCCCAATTTGTGGTTTGTTGCAGGTGCTAAAGAGATTGATATTGCTGCTACCCTGGAGCACTTGAGGGACCAGAGACCAGGCATGGTCCAGACAAAGGTACTGTCAATAAATCCCCTGAGATTTTAAATACATTAAAGGTCTTTCACAGTAGTTGTTTTCATGACAGAAGAGAGAGGGTATGACCTAATTTAACGCAGGTCGCTTGCTGATTACTCTGTTTGGCTCCCTACCAACTGAGGTTTATTTATGCTGAAGATTTATCTAGGCTACTTTCTTTGGTGTTTACTGCTCTTTCTTGTAACATCTCCAGCATCTATCTTGATTACCATATATGAAGGACAGTCAAAACAGAAGTGTATAGCCTACTAAAGAAAATGTGCATTTGAAAGAATGTTTGTGCTTTTATCCTGAAATATGGATTATTTTCTTAGACTATCTGTGCTTAACTGTGCATGTAATATTTTTTAAAAGCTTCAACTCATTAAAGAGAATGTAACTGCTGCATTTGATTTTTTCCCTGAAAAAAAAAAAAGTTTTGAATTAAAGGAAATACAGTTCTGTAGGAAATCGAGTCATTTTTAGTATCTTTGAACTGAAGAGCTTACATCGTGCCTAAAGCCATGTCCTTTATGGATGTAGCATGGTAACTATATTTGTACCCTTTGGTGAGGTGAACATCTTGCTCTATAATTTATGGCAGTTTTGACGTTTTTCCACAGTGTAAAACTTTTAAAGATTGCTGATGGTGTGATTGTAGTCCCTTAAATTAGAAATTAAACTTTCTATTATTAGCAGTTTCAGTAACATATGGAATGATTTTTGAGGGTATTTGCTGCAAGTTGAGAGCTGCAAATATGACAATAAAGAAGCTTGTTCACGGCATGGAGACCGAATAAATCTGTATACGACATTGTAAAATATCAAATGAGAATTATAGCCCTGAAGAGAGTAACAAGAGCGATGTGACAGCACTCTGTCTTGGCTGGGCTGGAACCGATAGGAAAGTCTGCAGCATTTAGGGAGCTGAAATTGCTGAGGGGCAAAGGTGAAATAAATGTGTGTCGCAGGAATCATTGGTTCGTAACCTTTCTTCAATCTCTTCATAATCATTTTATCTTCCCGTTAATACTAGGAGAAGTGGGGCTAGAGAACAGTTGGGAGAACGTTAATTATTATTTACCAATTAAGTAAGTGCATGAAAAATAAAAGATGAGCCAGGCAACTCTAACTAATCTTCAAGACATAAATTTGCATAAATCTTTCTTCTGCTTTGATTATTCAGCTTGGAAAAAAATGCATATAGCACACAGTATCCAGTGTCACATATGTTTACTCTGAGGGAAGATGCAAGTCCTGAGCTACTCTGCAAATGCATCCAAAATATATGGCAGCTCTGTAGAAATACAGAGCTCAGATTCCTGTTTCCCTCTCAGGGCAGAGAAATGACAGCTTCTTGCCTTCAACAAAAGAAAAAAATAATAGCTCCAGAATCAAAGAATGAGGTTATGCGAACAACTTCTATTAGTTAGCTCAGAAATAGTTATCAGAGTCCCACAAAAATCTCGCTCAAGACATGGTTTTCCTCTCCAAACATTTATCTGGAAGAGCTCCAGAAAAGAAATGTATCCTGTGTTTTCATCCCCACGATGAAAAATTTTCTCAGGATATTGCTTATCTCTCCTCTTGCTCCTTCTTCCATCATTGTCATTTTCTCAAAACCACCCAAATCACTTATTCAAGCTAATGTCTTGCAAATTATAAATATCTGGTTACGTGCTAGCAATGCACAATCCCCAGAGAATTTTTCTGATGGATTTAAACAAACCTCTGTGCTTTCCCAGCTGAATACAAATGAGGAATATTAGACTCTTGGAGTAATTTAAAACAATGGATTAAAAGTCAGGTTAGAAATGCCAATTACAGAATATCCCTAGGCAAAATAAACACCAACTTACTTCAGCAATGTTATTGTGTTTCCAGCAGGCAGCGCTCCACATTTTCAATAAGCATGTGAAAGATTTGTTTGCAACATTTTGTCTTCTGGAAGGGATCTTTAATTCAAAAGCACTGTATATAATAAATGGTAATGAAATTATCATAACATTCTGCATTTCTGAGAAGCATAATAGAGAGTTTGTGGGTTTTGTTATTTTTTTGCAGGGGAATCATAAAATAGAATTGATGTGCCACATGTGAGAGGAAACAGTAATGAAGGAGGAAGCATTTTCTCTGTGATGGGAAAAATATATATTTCTTTTTTTTCTCTCTCTGCATCTATCCTCTTGCAATCTGTAATATTTAGCTAAGGTTCTTACTGTGTCATATATGCTACATATAGTCTGTTTTCCTGAGAATTTTTATTTACAGACTTAATGAAGCATAGCTTATTATTTTTTTCCAAATATTTCCTTGTCACCTCCGCATTATAGATGGACTGGCACCTGTGTGGCTCTGTTTTCTAGGCAAAGCTGGATGTTTAGGTTCATCTCCAGTCAATCTTGTATATGCAAATAGCGTGTGGAAATGACAGTGTAGCTGTACAAAAGAGCAGCCGGAGCTCCTTTAACAATTACTGAAATTAATTTGATCCGACTGTGATTGTTCTCATGGAAAGGTGTGGGAGGTGTGTAAAGGCTTTTTTTTGGGGGGTGGTGATACACATCAATGGAAGCTGCACAGTCTGCATTTCACCTGTGCGTATTATGCAGAAGGAGGGAGGAGGAGGAGCTCAGCTGCACCATCCCAGAAAGACCACGTCCTCACTCATCTCGTGTCTGCGCTGCTGTCCGCTTTACTGCAGTGTCTCGCAGTCGGTTTTGAGCTCTGGCTGTAAAGATTATGCTTTGTAAGTTGTTTTGCCTCGGTAATTTAGAGTCACACCTAATGTTAGCTGGTGGTCTCCATGGAACTTGTCTCCAAAATCCATATCTGAACTTTGGAGTTCATGTTGATCAGTCCAGGGTCCTCAGGTGAGACAGACGCTTTCCCTCAGGCGGTGCGACGATGCCCTGTGCTCACACGTAAGGGGTACTCCTCCATGAGGGGTAAAGGCTCTCACAGGTCAGATGGTCTCCAGCCTGACAACTCTTCACAAGGAGGGGAACACGTCTCAGACAAACAAGGTTAAAGGGCAGATTTGCTCAGTGAATAATTTTAAAGTAATACAAGTTCTTTTCAGCAATGGGACTAATATGGTAGTCTGCAGTCTTACGAGCTTTTCTTGACTGTAATGTACTCAGCTGAAGAGCACATTAGGTAGCCTCATTACCATGGGCAGCTTCTCTTCTTCCAACCTGACACCCACATCTTGGAAGAGGCATCTGCACATCTCTGAAACTTGGCTGTGTGTCATCGTGTCAACCCCATCGTGCTCAGATCAGCCTCTTCTGTTGTTGTGCTCCGAGGACTGGCGGCAACAGCGACCAGCTGTCCCCCTCACATCTGAGCATCAGCATCCCAGAAGCACCTGCTTTGCCCCTGCCCGCCCCAGCACAAGCGTCTCCCACCCTGCCCAGGCTGCTCTGCAGGTCTCTCACCTCACTGGGCTGCATCGATGGGGGCCAACGGCTGCCAGCTCTTCCTGCCAAGGCTCTTTTTCCTGGAGACAAATACTTCTCGTGCATCAGCCCAAATTTCCTAAGGCTTTTTGAGCCAGTAAAGGCACTGGGTTTTGTTCTGGTGTGGCGTATCCAGATGAGTGTCCTCTCTGCCTCCGCTGCCCTCCAGCTCCTCTCACGCATTCAGTGTGCTCCAGCTAAAATATAACTGCTGCCCCTGGGTGGCCACCAGCATTTCCAGTCTTTTGTTTAATTGCAGAGACCTTGGGGAGTGCGGGGAGGCATAGGCAGGCATATACACCATTTTCTGTGCCTAATGAGGGTGACTGCTACTCTTTAGGGTGAATTTGATGTCTGATTAAAAGCTATTGGCTGCAGTCCAGCAAATGTACAAGGATGCCACTTTGACAGCACCAAGCAGACAGCAAAATTCTTGAATGTCAGTGTCTCTGAGAAATTATTCTGAGTTTTGTTCTTCTTTTTCTGCTCAGGAACTGTCCCCATCATTGCTTCTCTCTGAGGCATCTCCACATGGGAGATGACTCTGCAGTGGGGTAAGACAAGGCAGAAAAGACTGGCACTGAATTGCAGGAAATAGAAGTCGGCTGCCTTTCTGGACTATGGGTTGCACATCTGTAGTTTGTTCTTTCATCCTTCCTGCAGATTTCCACAATAAAGTGAAACACTCTGGAAAATGAATGCTATTAGTCCGGTGATCACCTCTGGGGGCTGGCCGTGTCCTGCAGCCATCCACCACTGCTGCCATCCCGCACAGCCCCTGGCAGCGCGAACTGTGGGGCTGGAGGTACCTACCAGACCACCAGTTTCCTAAGGGGAGACACAGACAGTATCCCCGCAGTGATTTCGGCATGCTTTGCAGGGTGCATCTCAGACCTCCATTCTCAAAGTTGGTTCTTCAAAGGCTCGTGACCCTGTCTGGCTTAAACCACTGGAGTACTTCTAGAAAATCCAGAAACTGCTGCACAGTCCTTGTCTGGTGTCCTTGATTTGGCTATATTCTGAGTAAACTTCCCACATTTCTTTTTTAATCTGAAAAGTTGGAAACACCAAATTGTCAGACATTTCAGTAAGCTAAATCTCTGAGAAAAATTACTTGGAGAGAAAATATAACACCTGTTAACCTTGAGGAAGTAAAGCTCCTTTGTCCTTCTGTAGGACAACACAGTTCAGGAGTGCATGAGGGTTGCACGTAGATGAGGTGGCCATTTGTGGCTGTGTCCTTCACTCCTCTGCCAACCCACCACAGAAGCTAGTTAGTAATTTTGGTTTTATGCTGACAGTAAATTAATAGCAGAGTAAAGCCTTCCCAAATATTTCTTAAATAGGAGTGGTCTAAACATCACTAGGTAATTTGTGGGTGTAGAAAAGCTGTTAAAAAGGAAGGCTGAAAAAGAACAATAAGAGGTAAACCAAAAAGCAGATATTGTTTTATATAATAGGTAGAAGGTGAGGAGATATTTGCTCTGGCTGATTTCAAACAGTCCTGAGAAAAGCCAAAGGCTCTGCTTTGCAGCATCTCACCTATTTCATATCTCAATTGTGTTAATGAATTTCTATCTCTGTGTCAGAAGGAAATGGCCGGTGATCAACTACTCCCAAACCCTTTTGACCACGCAATTGCAATACATCATCATGTTCCAATCGCTTCGTTTCTGCTACCAACATTTTTCTCCATTAAAATGACTCCGGCTGCAAGATGCTGTCAAACATGTTATATGGCATCAATAATCCCAGAACATTTTGTTCCTTTCCGTTGCAGTGTACAGTTCATCCTGCATATTCATATTTTTAACAATGTCTTGAGGACGCTTGGCTGCAGAACAGTGCACCAGGCTTTTGGGAAGCGTTTTGGTTTGTTATTCAGAGTATGTGTTTTTTCTCTCCGCAGGAGCAGTTTGAGTTCGCTTTGACAGCGGTTGCAGAGGAAGTGAATGCAATACTCAAGGCGCTTCCCCAGTGAGCGGCTCCGTCTCCTGAAGGTTCCCACAGGATCCGTCCCTCGTTTTCCTCATCCTCAGTCCCTATGAATGTTCTTGGAAACCGTGACCTGACCTTAACTGTGTATCTTCTGTTGTAACCACATAGTGATAGGGTCCTTACAAACTCCTTTAGCTGGTACAAGTTCAACAGTTAAAATGTGTATTCTGTTTTTTCGGGTTTTAAACAAATTTTTAAAAGTACATCAAAGCCTCGGATTAAGTGACAGAACAATCCATCTGATTCCTTTCACATCCTCCAAGCCCTGAATGTCACACTTTGAAAGCACACATTCATGTTCTTAATAGCAAATATACAGTATTGTGGGTAATTAGTGCAGTCAATATAGTCTCAGAAAACAGTGTTCTGTTATATTTTGTAACTTCCACAAGGCTGAATAAGGGAGGAGGGCCTGAAGAGGATGGTGATTGTTCCTATGCAATGCCGAGCAAGAGCGTGAACCGGTGCTGAGGGTGTGAGTAAACACAGGTCCAGGCTCTGGCGAAGAGAGCTTGCACCTCCTCGTGCTGGGCTTTGGCAAGCAAATGTTTTCTTAACTGTTGTTTACTTTTCAGCTTTGTGCCATGAATGGAAGAAAATCTGAATTATAAGTAAATAGGCCCGCACAGTTGTTGCAACTGGGGAGAACAAGTTGGTCATGTTAATGGGAACCCGGGGGATAATGAGCACAACGCTGACCGTGTCCCTACCACTGACGGCGCAGAAGAGGAGAGCGTAGACTCACCTCGGGTGATGGGGAAAGGCCCTGCCAGCAGTCAGGTAAATGTCCGGAGCTGTTATGGAAACAGACTGTTGATTTTATGGGATTACTGAGGAAAAAAATGGGACTCTCCTCTTTCTATTTTTGCATTTGCCTCTGTAAAACTGTGCTGTGCCATCCTTTTTAGCCGGGAAAATATATTTCTGTCAAAGTCTGGCTGAAGGAGAAATCTCCAGTCTGTATTTTATGATTCTCATTGAGTTTGTCTGATCCAGACGTTGCACCTTTCTGCAGAGGCTCTGCTCACTCCTTGTTCTGAATGATACCTGTTTCAACTAAGCGTTTAGGGATGAAGAAGCACACAGGTTGAATTTCAGAGATTCTTGTGTTCTCAAAATCCTCATGCCTGCTGTTGCAAAGTGATGCTAAAACATGTCTGTAAATGGTTTGATTATGCAGTCTTGCTTACGTGAATTCACAGGTCTAGTTGTGCTACTCTTCTGAAGGAGTTTAAATTGTTGATAGAAAGTACTCTGATATGTTTGGATGAAGGATCTGAGAGTAAAATTATCAAAGGTATCTAAGTGATCTAGACTCTTGATTTCATTTTCAAAAGTGAATACTTGGATGCTTTTTCATATATTATCCTACATCTCCGTGATTTGAGAATTTTGGGGTGCTTTTTTCCAAAATCTTAACAGTGTTGTATGCTTGAAGCCATATTAGGCTAATCATACGACTTCAAGACTGGGAAATTTTTCACTGAATTTTATTTGGGAAGGGGAAGCTTTTATAATCTTCTAATGAGTGAAACGTTAAAGACACAATATTGCAGTTTTGCTGGCACAGAGGTTAACAGGCACCTATTGAAATCAACCATGTTGCAATTTTTTGTTGTAGGTGTGGGTATTGGTGATTTCTTCTTTTTAGGATTTACAGAGTTATTCTGAAAAAAAACGCAGAAGGCTTGTTACTTTTCGCCATACATATTTGTATGCTTTACTTGGTATGTGCTGTTGCCTCATTTGTGCATCCCATTACTATGGCAGTAGAGAGCAGTTACTGCAGATGCCATCATCCTCTTAAGTACACATACTGTACATTAAGCCACATGTTTATTTTATGGCCTAAACATTTTAGAGCTTTCCTAGCAATAACTAAAAAAACTAATGGAGTATGAATGAGAAAATTGCCTTTTTCATTTGATAATTTAGGTTTAACAGGATTCTTTTATTACTTCAGCTAACACAAAATTGCAGATCAGGGCAGATGAGATCAGTTTGAGCAGTATCAGCAATTGTTTGAAGTAGATTTACTATGAACCAAGTACTGCAGCTCTCTGAAAATACAGGTAGTTATATCCAAATAAACTGTCCAAAGAATCAAAATTAGGGCATCCGAAGCCAAGCCCTCAGATTATTGGGTAGAATTATTTCCCAGTGCAAGATGCTGTGCCATTACCTGCTACCAATGGAATAATGGGTTTTTAGCACAGATTTCTGCCCTGGGATTCATTAGTGTTCGCCTTCTGACTGTCGCTGTGCATACCACAAACATGGCTGACAAGCCTTTTGTTTGCACTTCAGGAATATTTTTTAATTGTTCTTTTGCAAATATTTGCATTTCATAATAGCAGTTTCAGGGTGATCCCTATTAATTCACAAGCAGCTGAGTGTAGGACTTAAATATTGGTCTTCATTCTTTGGAGTTTATTTAGCCTAGATTAGAGGGCATTAATCTTCCCCAAGGCTAATGGGGCAGGAATGTATTGTTCTATTCATACTTGTAGACCAGTTTACACAACAGAAAGATGCAGTCTTACTCAGAGAGTTAGGGTGTCTCCCACTGAATCTCATTGACAATCCTGTTATTTCAGCTGTGTTTTGTACAGTTCTTCCACGCAGAGGTGCCAGACTTATTCTGTTGACTGTCAACTATCACGCAGAGTATTTTGTCTGTGCAGGTAGCATCCTGTTCGCACCTCTCAATAAACGCCCTGCTTCTGGGGCTGGTAATTTGCTGCAGGGCCTATTAGTGAAACGCAGGTTTCAGTTGCACCCGGGCGATCCGGAGGGGTTTGACAATCCATTTCCCGGGAAGATGCCAAAGCCATGGATGAAGCCACAGAGATGGATTTCTCATGCAGGGCAGGAATTTCTTTACCCTTTTCACTGCAGTGAACTTAGTCCTTGTGATTCGGCGAAGGATGTTGTTCAGGCTGCTCCCGGTGCCTTGCGCTGGACATGGGACCTGCCCCGTGCTCACTGGCGGGTTGAGGTGAGCTTCTTCCTGGAAGCCAGGATCACCTGAGAGCCCAGGATCGAATGAGACTCACCATCCTTCCCTGTTAGATATTCTACTTGATCTTTAGTAAACTGATTGCAATTGAAGCTTGGGCTGGTGCCTGATGCGTAGCCATAAACAGCATGCATTTGATATTGACCATCCTCATGTTCTTGATAAAGACAAATTGAATCCATGGGTGCTGTCTGTGTGGTTGAATCTTTGAATGACATTTAAGGGGGGATCTGCAGGAGGGCGATTTAACCCGATGCTCATGGTTTCCATCCTCGATGGTCAAAAGCCTGCAGCAGAGGGAGCTTACATAGTCCCAGTGGGTGCAGACATGAGGGATGGAGAGGTGGTTGTCACCAGTGTTGATAGTTCATAGGAGTGACAGCACAGTCGCCCTTCCCATGACATGGACCAGGATTTAGAGGGATGGAGGGGCCGGACAGCACTGTTCCCCAGAGCCCAGATCCTTGGGATTCAGCCCTAGCCACAGGGAAAACAGTGTGGGGTTTGCTGTTGGCTTCACGTGTTTCAGGTGTGAGCTCTCCTGACCATCATCTGTGGGACCTGGTGCAGCCCAGGTAACATTCAGTGAAAGTCTCTGGCAATTGTGAGGGCCAAGAAGAAATTTCAGCAGCGAATCCCATATCCAAATCTCAATCCAGCAGCAAAATAAACAAGATTATTTTTATAGATGCTGCTAAACATTTAAAACATTATAAAATATTGTTAAAATCTACACCAGTGACTGAACTTTGTTCCTGTCTCTAGCACGCATGCAGAACCAATCTCCACCCATCCCCAGGGGAGTGACAGCTATAGTACCTGTAAGGAGTTCATGCTTTATTAATCAAATGGAACATTAATAAAACCCAGGCCACTTCATAATTTCCAGAATCGTCATTAATTAAAAAAACTGTTTATCGGAATAGAAAACAAGTATTTGATTAGCTTTGTTACAGAACAATAGCTCTCCTAATTTTTATTCTGCATATTTTATTCTTTGTTTAGAAAATTCTCTTAAGAAGCAATTGAGATAATTCACTTTTTAAAACTGTACAGTTTCTATGGTTTTGCTTTTTAAATGAGAGTACACTTTGTAGATTTGATTATTATATTTTTCTGTTAAGGTTACATTGGGCATTACAAAAGCATTCCCCACCACAGTGAGAAGAAAGCGATCCTGTTGGTTTATTGTAAAAGAAAAAAAAATAATTAAAACAAAATTGCAGAGCTGTGGCATACTCAATCCAATTAGAGCATGACTCTTTACTACTCTTCATTTACCACATTAGAAATAAAATAAAGTTACACCAGCAAGATTTCATTTGAAGCTGTTCTTGCATGCTGTTTGTACTGTATTTGATGGCATAATATTGTTTTGTTTACAACCTTTTCTTTCTTGTCATTCTATTATATTCTCTATATGTATATAGATTAAAAAAAAAAAAGATTATACAAAGTATTTTGTTCTACCTCTGTAAAAATCATATTTGTGAATAAAGTCACATTGTCTGTGGAGTACAGTATTGTGAATACAGCATGACCAGCTGTGCTTTGCTTTTATTTGGGGGGGGGAGCGATTCCTCCATCCGTTGCTGGAGGGCTGGATTCTGCCTGTCAGAGGTGGGCACGGGGGGCTGACAGAGAGGGGCACGGGCGTCCTGCCCACGGCTCAGAGGTCCGCAGTTCATCTGCCCCGAGCAGGAGAGATGGCAGCCACCTCTGGCTTGGGTGTGCGGCCAGTGATGGTGCAGCTTCCAACGTTCTGCTCAAGGCAGACTCCTGTGTTCAGACTGGAAAGTGAAGAAGGAAGAAAAACTACTAGATTATGGTGTGTAATGGGGAAGTGAAAAAATATGGCCTATGGTATGTGTCACAGAGCGTTCAAGTTAACAAATGGAATAAATTATATGCTTTTTTGGGAAAATTAAAGGCAGGAAAATGTTTTTGGGGAGAGAAGACTAGTGGATCAGAGCATCACATAATGGCTGGTATGGGCTGCCCAAGGATTTATAGTTTCAAAATAGTAGCAGGATTTGCGGAAGGATTTGAATAGATAATGGAAAATATTCACTGTTATATTAAATAACGTTAAGAGGAATAAAGTCTAAGGTTCCCGTATAAGCAGAGCATAAAAGAATCAGTCTTTTCCACGAAGGATAGGAACTAATTTTCCCATAAGCACTGTCCATTATATGAAAGTTTGTATTTTTCCATAAAGTATCTATTGTTAGCTGTTATCAGAGGCAGTCTTTAGGATTAGACAGCCTTGGTGTGGCAATTTTTATGGTCTTGTATTGTGTGTTAAAATTTCACTTGTGTGTTGAAGAAGACTTAAAATAGTTTGCTACTTACCTGGAAATAACTAGAAAAATGTAAATAGAAAGGTAGAAACCGTCCTGATCCAGCTCACTCCTTTCCCATCAGAAGAATCTCATTTTACATTCTTTAACCTTGTTTATGTAGTTGTTTTAATATCTATGCCTTTCTCAGTGTAAGAAGGTGACTTTCATCTCGGAAGCAAAATATATGCACCATTACAGCTATTTTCCTGGTGGTGTAATTTAGGAGGTCTTTCATCTCCAAGATGGCTTTCTGAAGCCTCTGGTAACATCAGATGGAGAACAGATAGAGAAATACGTTTAACTATAGAACTACTGGAGCATTATGTATCTTCTGGACAAACACGAAAGCCATCGGTTGTGCGTACGTTGGTTCACCCAGCCAGCGCTTGCTTCTCCTTCGTTCTACACAGGTACACTCGGCCTCGCCCTCTGGGTGCTGGGGCTGCAGGGCAGTGCCTCAGCTGCTGCCGAGGGGCACTGCTTCGCTGCCCTTACCCTTGGGCTTGTGTTTATGGCTCTAGCTCGTGATCAGTGCAGCAGGCTGGGCACTGGCTTCTGATTGGGCTCAGGAAGAGCCGGGTTTCCGTACCAGCTAGCAATACTGGGAGCGCATCCCAGCAGCAGCGTGTGGGAGCCGTGGCAGCACCCCGCTCCCGGTGCCAGCACCCCGCTCCCGGTGCCAGCCTGCCCTGCCGCAGCCAGCCGTGCCGGCAGCATCCCCAGCCCGGCTGCATGCTCCTCGCACAGCCTGTGCTGTGATCATGCTCCCGCACTGAGCCTGGGATGCTCACGCATCGGGGGAAGCAGGAGGACACAGCTCTCCGCAGGCCAGGGAGAGGAGGAAAGAGCTGCCCATCTGCTGCCCTGCTTGGTGCCGGCGTGATGGGGAGAAACCTGCTTCTGCTCCCAGCTGAACCACTGCAGCCCTTCAGGTAGGATAAAAACCAGGAACTTTTCAAGTTGCTCAAAGTTCCTCAGGGTTTTGTTTTTAGAACTTCTAGAACTTCTGTGCTGGTGGGATTGGTATTTCTGTTTTGCATGCTGAACAAATACAAAGAACTACGCACCACAAAGAGTGGTAACTGGTAGGCTGGGTTTGTTTCAGGGTTAGTGATAGGACAGGCACATTGCATGCTTGAAACAACTGAATCCTTGGGGAAATTCGTCTTATTGTGGTGGAGTTAAGCCAAAAATTATTTTCTCCCCGTGAGAATGCACCAGTTATCCCCCATATGCAGGTAAATCGGCAATGCAGAAACAAGGCTCTAGGAGGATGACCATCCTAGGAGATACGGACTTAGATGAAGTTTGGGGCTCTATGACTGCTGTATTGCCCTGCACCAGGTGTTTTCCTGCAGGAGTTTTGGTCACAGTTCTCGAAGATACACAAATGTGTTGCTCCATCATTTCCAGCAGAACTTAGAGGCAGGATGCATCTTCACCAACCTCTGCCTAGCTTTTGCATGGACTTCTACAGACGATCAATTCATCATGAGCTTCCTTTATAGTCAATTAAGGAAAATAAGCATTTTCAGGGTGTGGTTTATCTGATCTGGTTCAGGTATCTACTTTACAATAAGGTGAATCATCCTATTCACCCCATATCCTGAACCAAGGAGTTTCAAAATTCAACTATGTATTAGGTAGACAAGCATTTCCTTTTGATACTGCAAACTTGTTCCCTCATAAGTGCATTGGATCACTTGTGAGAAAAAGGGAAGTAATTTCTGATTTTACAGACCATGAATTTATAGATATCCTTATCCTGTTCCTCCTCAGTTTTTCCTGTTCCACACTGCAGACTCATTTCTCCTCTTACAGAAGTTGACCCATGCCTTTGATCACATTTGCTACCTCTCACCTGACCTTCTCCATTTCTGTTTCTGCTACGCTTGCTCTGAGGCGCACAGGGCCCAGGCTGCGGTCCACTGTCACATAGTGATGATTTTTGTATTTTTTCTTCTCTTTGGAATTTCTAACACTCCATTGCCCTTCTCCACTGCTGAGCACTGAGCTGACACTCGCAGACCACCTTCAGCAATACCAAATCCTTTTCTTCAAGGCAATAGCTCACACAGAGGTCATCCTTATGCCTTTATTGTTTATTTATTTCATGATGTGCATTGCTTTATGTTTATCATCAGTGATTTCATCTGCCATCTTCACAGTCCCGCATTATCACAAGATCTCTCCATGACACTTCACAGTTACTTTTGGTTTTAGGACCCTAGATAGTATCTGTCATCCATGCTCTGCCACCTCACTATCACCTCCTCCTTTTTTACATTGTTTATACTGGGGAATCACCACCACTGCAAAAATTGTCCCTTTCTTCCCAACCTGTTTCTTATCTTTTAACCACTCATTCATCTACAAAAGAACTTCCCATGGCAGCTCAGTTTCTGTAAGGACCTTTCATGAGACAGCCTTTGCCAAACGCTTTTAGGAAAGCCAAATACACAACATCAACCAAATCATCCACATCAACACTCTCCCTGATTCCTTCAAAGCCTTTTAGTTGACTTTTGAGACAGGACTTCCCCCTGCAAAAGCCTTGTTTCTTCTCCCTCCCCTTTACGTCATCAGTTATGTAGGATCTAGACACGAGGGGGTGGCTGCAGCTTATAGAGTAAGATACCTACTAAAAATAGCTTTGGTATCCTTTTGGAGTCAGTGGAGAGCTACTGAATGGACTTTAAAATGGAGCTCTGCATCTCAGCTAGTGCAGCCCCCCACTCAAAGCAGCGCTTGGACCACATTGCTCAGAGTCATTTCCAGATGAGTTCTGAGTATCTGCAGAGATGCAGTTTCCTCTGGATCCTCTTTGTGAAAAATATCTTTTCAAGACCTAATTGAAATTTCCCTTGATGCAGATTGATTACTAATCAGCTTCCTGAAAGGAGACACCTACACTTGGACAGCCAAATCCCTCTCTAGGCTCCATCAACAAGGTTGGCTTTTATTGTAGCGGACACTCAGGCGTGTAGCACACATGGAGGCATTTATGTTGAAGTGTCTTAATCCACGAACTGAATCTCAGCCTCCAGGCAGGATTCAGTGTTTGTTTGTAAGTGTGTGGTGTCGCTGCAGATGCTGTGGGTATCCTGCCTAGCCTCCAGCACTCATGCCAGATGGCTGAGGGTCTGAAGTCTTGTATTTTGTTTGCCAGCCCTGTGTGGGCGGCTTAAATCTCCTGAGGTGCCTCATATGACGTTGGATGCCTACATTCAGGGAACTGAATCCCACATCATGTGTCTACCACCTGGATTCTGTAGCTTCTACTGAAATTCAAGGTATGGGTGTCCTGGTGGATGGCAAGCTGACCGTGAGCCAGCAGTGTGCCCTTGTTGCCAAGAAGGCCAATGGTATCCTGGGGTGCATTAAGAAAAGTGTGGCCAGCAGGTCAAAGGAGGATCTCCTCCCCCTTTACTCTGCCCTAGTGAGGCCCCATCTGGAGTACTGCATCCAGTTCTGGGCTCCCTACTTCAAGAAAGATGAGGAGCTACTGGAGAGAGTCCAGCGGAGGGCTACAAAGATGAAGAGGGCACTGGAGCATCTCTCCTATGAGGAAAGGCTGAGGGAGCTGGACTTGTTTAGCCTGAAGAAGAGAAGGCTGAGAGGGGACCTTATAAATGCCTATAAATATCTGCAGGGTGGGTGTCAGGAGGATGGGGCCAGACTCTTTTCAGTGGTGCCCAGTGACAGGACAAGGGGCAATGGGCACAAACTGAAGCACAGGAAGTTCCGTCTGAACATGAGGAAGAACTTCTTCCCTCTGAGGGTGACGGAGCACTGGAACAGGCTGCCCAGGGAGGTTGTGGATTCTCCTTCTCTGGATATATTCAAAACCCGCCTGGACAAGGTCCTGTGCAGCCTGCTGTAGATGACCCTGCTTCAGCAGGGCGGTTTGGCCTAGATGATCCCCAGAGGTCCCTTCCAACCCCTACCATTCTGTGATTCTGTGATATAGCAGGGAATCTCCCAGGGCAGTAGTTTCTCAGATATAACTCACTACTCCCAAACTGGCAGGATCTTTTGAAAACCCTCATTATGCCGGTCTGAATATCCATCAGTACTGGATTCAAGGTAGGGCTACAACTTCAGCAGCAGAAACCATCGCTTGAGCACACACCAAGCCTGGGCTTGAGGTGCTGCAGTGACCGCAGCAGGGCACAGCTGGAGAGTAGCCTTTATACCAGGAAGCCCTTAATGGCTTCATGTACCTCACAGCCAGTGACAGCGTTGTGTGGGAGCATAGGCACTGTTGCTTTCCAGCACAAGAGGGGAAAAAAAGGAAAAGTAGCCAAAAACATGGTATTTAGACTTTTGAATTCATGTAAAAAAAACAGCGAACAGCAGTGTTCTAGTAGCAGTTGTTTCTAAATGTGGCATCCATTTCCTTCATGCAGGAAATCTGCTCCATTTTCCAGCAGATTTCATTTGTGTTGTCCAAGTCAGCAATGTTTGTTCCTGCATACGGATATTACGATAGTGAGCAGTTCTTTCAGTGTGACCGATGCTACACCTGATCTGTTGGGCAGAAGCCAAAGTGGACCCACAGCTCTGTGATCCTGATAAAAGCATTGCCGGTGCTGAAAGGAAATCAGTGCTCTCGTGAGTGGTTGAAGGGGAAAAATAAACCACCATTTTTTCCAGAATTACCTTTGGATTATTTACAGATTTTTTTCCATCAGCAGGAATACATATCTCTTTTTGAAAATGGAGATTAATTGAACATCTGGTGTGTCTAGCTGTGCATGGCTGAAGGAGCTGGGTAAGTCACCTGACTCAACGAAACGTTCCTTGCAGAACAGAAGGTCTTTTAGCATTGACTTCTTTATCTGTTCTGCTGTTCATTCTAAGTAGAGCCCACGATTTTATTTTATTTTTTTAAATAAGGTATTATAGAAGCTGAAGTAACAAGTTGAGACTTATTAGGATTCATCTGAAATGAATTACAGTTCTGCCCATCCCATATAATTCCACTGCAAAGACCCACAAGACAGGCAACCAAGCCAAACAGTGTTCCTAAGCGGTTCAGTAGGACTTGGCCTTCCTTACAGTTTTAGCACTAGATGCTGAGCCTTTTGGAGAAACTCTTAGGTTATGTCTATTATGTTAAATCACCTTCTTTATTTTTCTCTGAGGTTGAGGGAGTAAAGACATGATAACAGCATGATGAGATAATGAGATGACTTGGGAAAGAAAACAGTTTTTATGCACAGCGGGCTCGTACATTTTCAGTTATTTTCTTCTGAAAGATTTTGTTATAGCTGTGTTTGCCAAACCAGACTCTGTACCACATCTTGCCTGGAATCTCCATTGTGCCAAATTCCTGCCCTACTCGACTTCCACCTCCCTTATCCCCCATGGCCAAGATGCCAAATGGAGATGGACATGGTTTGTAGGCTGAAGTGAGGATGCAAGGCATAGGAATAGAAATCTTGAAGACAAGACTGCTGTTGACATGGTCTCTGCAGGAAAAATGTGGGTACTTGCTCCACAGCAGAGAGATTACAGCAGTAACCCCGTATCATCACGTTTGCCAAGGAACGTATGGACAGACTCTGTTGTAGTGATCTGCCAGTGTGGTCCTCTCACTGCCTGGGCATGTTCCAGTCTCTAATAATCTTGCTCTTCTCAGTAAGAAAAAGAACGTGTTTTTTGTCAGTGTTGTAGGTATTTACCCTGGGACACCTTCACAGCTCTTCCTTTTCTGTATCCACCCAAACTTGCTTTTCTGTAAGTTGCCAACACAACATCTAATATGCACAAAACCACATAAATGTCCACCAAGCTTCTTTATAGCAGAATGCTGGCTTCTAAAAGCTTTTGCAATTTTCCATGGTGAATTCCAGTCCTGTAAAAGCAGGACTTATGTAAATAGCAGGCACAAACAGCCCTGGCATATATAACCGATGCTATTCCCCTCATCCTAAAGCAGGCTCCTGCCGCTATATATGCAAGTCTAGCTGGGTCTGACTGGCATGAGTCACTGAGACTGTGACATTTTAAAGGTTTGTTCAGAATAGATGGCTGATGCTGCATGTGTTACACTATTTCTAATGTATATCAATTAATTAACAATTTAATGCTGGCTGAAAAAGCCATTATAGCTTTTACTTTTGGCATCTGTGAAAGTTCATTTAATATTATTTTGTTTTTTTAAGTCATGGCAAAGTAATTTAATTAGTTGTCTGATTTTCCCTTTAATGTACAGTGAGATATGGCAGGTTGGGCAAAAGGGAAAGGAAACACCAGGATCTTGATAAATTCATCCTGCCCGTTACCCAGGGCCGGGGAATGCCTGGTGCCTCTGTGCAGGTCAGACCTTCCAGGAGATGACCGATAATGACACAGCAGTATACCACGAACAGATATTTTAATGAACCCTCTAGTAAGTATTGCTTACACACACACTTTCCTCTCCCCATCCCATCCGCTGCCCAACACTTCAGTCTGTCATGTAGGCATGGAGGGTGGGATTTGCTTCCCCTAATCCAGCCAGCTAAAAATTAAGCGGTAGTCTCCACTAATCCTTTCAGTTTCCTCCCAAATCAGCAGGGAGAGCTAGGCAGTGGTGAGTTACTTAGCCCAGAATTGTTTGGGGGCTGAAAGTGGAAAAATACTGTTCCTGGTGGAAAATACAGGCTGACATTAAGTCTGCAGGACGTTACTGAAATCGCTTCTCTCGCAGCAGGAAAACATTCCAAGGTGTGGAAGGACTACGACCTGGCCATGGACTTTAGGGCTGACCTGGAAGCTGCCATTCCCCAGCGGGCCCAGGGCTCTGGGCAGGGAAACTGCCTCTCTTAGGGAAGCGTTGCACTGCCGACAGGCAGCTGCCAGCCCCAGCTCCCCAGACCCTCCCTGACGCACCCACAGCACCCGGCTGAGAGCGGGGATTGTCCTTGTGTGGGTTAGGTTTGTGCGAGGATTATGACTCACAGACATTTTTAAGTTGCACAGGAAAAAAACATGACTTTTGGTTTTCTTTCTTAGCCAGAGACTACAAAAACAAGACCAGATGGTGTTCCAGCTCTTAGGGCTGTCCCGTGTGCTATGGCACAGCTTTGCTCTTCTGCCATCTACGAACTTCCATTTGCCAGATATTCGTGATGGGGGTGCAGGAGGCGGGCCGTACCTCTGCGGTCCTGAACCAGAGCCGAGCAGCTTGCCCTGGCATGGTGTGAGATGGCTCAGAGATAGGTGGGGATGGAAGGCATCCTGGCTTTGACAAAGTCTGAAGCCACCTGAGTGATGTTGCAGCCATACGGGTTGGTACCCTGTCCACATGAGAAACACAGAATCACCTCCTGGCCCAACTGCAACCAAAGTCCAGCCTTCTTTTGACCACATTTTGGCCAAAGTTTCACCCTTGTTCAGTCTTTAGGTGCAGGATGTGGCGTCTGGGGCCACGGGGGAGCCCATTTCATTCGGACTGCGTCCAGGTTGAATCAATGAAGGAACTTTTTGCACTGTACCAGAGTAAGCAGCTCCTGATCTGAGAAAGGACAAAGGTGTGGTGTTTTCTGATAGCACACCGTGGTCCCTCCTGACCTCAAAAACTCTAAGACGGGGCAGGAGCCCTTGAGCAGAGCAGCATCAGAGCTAAGCAATGACCTGCCCTCTTACAGCACTGAGCACAGGAGGAAGGAGAGACCAGCACCAACGAAGCTGAGCAGGGATTTCTTTCCCTGCCTCGCCTCAGCATGAGATATGCTGATAACAGCATAATTTTATGAATGACAAGATCGTCTGCCCCTAGAGAGAGGGGCATAAATTCATTAGCCAAATGAAGGGCTCGGAGGTGAATCATGACAGGCCTGGTAATATGATAAAAAAGAATGTTTCCTTATTAAAATACAAATGGAAAGCTTTATTATTGTTATTTGAAAACCCTGTCTTCCCCACTGAAAGGCCAGCAGGTAAAGGATGTGCTGCTGACCACTTTTGTTGGCTCTGGAGCTCCAAAGGGAGCTATGGAAAGGAGGCGACAAGACAGAGCTGCACTTTTCACCTGGCTGGTCTGGAGACTTTATTGCTTCTGTTCCTGATGTCTTTTCTCCTTCCTGTCCACCTGCTATAACCAGGTCTACTTTCCTTCTGTATTTGACCTAACAGAAATAGCTCCACTGTCTCTGAATGCCTTCTGGCACTTGAAGGGCAACAAAATGAGTTTAAAGTGCCTTGTTAACTTTCTGCCTGATATTTTAATGTTCTTAAGCTTTGTTTATTTTTGAATATGCATTTTGTTGGACAGTTGCAACTAATAGGACTCTGCCTGTGACTTCTGACTGCAGATTTGTTAACTTCTCTGTTAACACAGTGTTTTCCCCCACTGTGGTCCACACCTTGCCTACAGATGTTTATCTGTGCATCTCTGGATCTGTGGGAGAGATATATATATCACAGATCTATATATACATAAACATCAACAATAGAAAAAAAAGAAAAAGGAAGAGCGCAGCTATGTGGATAGCCAACAGATGGGTAAGTGTACCTCCAGACATTTGTGCTGGATAAAATAGCGTCACAGCACTCCTACCACACACATGTTCACTTACTCATGGTTGGGCATCTATAGTGTAGGAGCCGTCCACCCCTTCGTGCCATCTTGGCTCTGCTAGGAGTTTGGAGTCATTTTGCCTGTACTGGTGTCCCCGCATCTGGTTGGCAGCAGTGCCTCTCCCACCAGTTCACTCCACTGACTCCACCAACACAAGGCTGTTCTAACTGGTAGGGAAACTGCAAACACAATAGCCTCCCAGTAAGCTCTCTCTCATTGTAGCTGTGGTTTTGGGTGTGTTAAAATTAATAAAAGGGAGGTGGTTAGTGACAAAGTTTTAAAAAGGGAGCCAGTAAATTTGGGTTCCTAGTGGGACTGCAAGGATTAACAAATATTTTCATTGCACCATATGTAAAATAAGGATGGTGATGCTCATCAGTCAATCTGCAGTTGATTTTTCTCTCTGCCTTGTGTGGCTATACAGAGCGGGTCAGGGTGCAAAATACAAAGCCAAGATACCTGACATGCTCTAAGGATTCCTGGAGCTAATTTAAGAAATTTGGAAAATATTTAATTGTTTGGTTTTTTTAAAGTGAAGATGCCCAGTTTCCAACTAGCTTGAGAGCTGGCTGCAAAGCTGACAGATATATATTGAAAAAAAAATCCAATATTTGGTGAAAAAATTGATGGAAAAAATTTCACTGAAAATTTACTCTTCCAGACCCTCTGGCTCAAAGGACCCTTTCCTGAGGCTTGGCTACCCCAGACTGAGACTTCAGCCCAGTCCCCATAGCTGGTCTGAGTAAGAAACTCCATTTTTGTTTTTCACTGCATAAAAATTCAGGCCGGATTCAGTGCAGTTGACATCTGCTGTGTTCTGAGGGCAAAATAATTACCACCTACTATGTCCAGAAACGTCAGATCACAAAATCACCTCAGCCTTCAAGGAGCTTCATGGTTGCAGAGATAGTCACAAATAATTTGCCTACCTTTAGCCTTAAAGACAAAAACTAGAAGGTAATTCAGAACCCAAATGAGGGAAACCTCTTCAAAAGTTTGTGACAGATGCCATTCTAAGCACCCTTATCCTCAGGGCTTCAGCCCTAGTGGTTCCACGCCTGGAGGCTGACGCACTTCCCCTGATTTTCTGTCCCACATCTGAGAATCTTGTGTCACCTGCCATGTCCCAACAGGCCAGGCCAGCAGCGGGCATTAAACACACCAACGAGGTGCTTACGGCTGTAGCTGGCTGCTGGGAGGACCATACCCCAAGCAGGACCGTACCTCGAACAGGACTGTATCCCGAGCAGGATCATACCCCAAGCAGGACCGTACCCTGAGCAGGACCTGCATGAGTTTTTCTCGTTGCATCCTCTCCAGGAAGGTCCTGGGGCTGCTGGCCCTGCCAGCAGATGCAACAGGGCAGGTACATCCCTGCCAGCTGAGCCCAGGGCTGTGCCTGCCTCTCCAAACATCCCCTTCTGAAGGGGCTCGTGCACCCACCCCAGTGCTGCTGGGGTGCTCATGCTTCACCATGGACACAGCAGGTGGTGGAAGATGCTCTTTACACCATCCTCCATGGAACACATTGCCTGTCAGGTGTAGTTACCTTTTATTTCCTCCTTTTTCTGAATGTTTAAGAGAAGACTTAGGATTCACTACAGTACTTGCTGTCTTCAGAGCAGGCAGGATGAAGAGCTTGATTACTCCAGATCCAATCCTGAGACTACCTAGTGCCGCAGAAGGGACGTTAAGTGTCCTATTCCTCCCCAGCCATACTTCTCAAGAGGGCTGGCCTCTGCCCCGCCGCAGGTTTGGGATATTGGGCTCTTTTGTCTTGCCAGCCCCTGCCTGACCCTGCTGCCTGCCGAAAGTGCATTGCAGGGTGTGTGCAGGGTGCTGTGTCCCCTCGCTCGTCAGGACAGCGTGTGCTTGCACGTGCTGACAACCCTTCTCAGCCAACGCTTGGGAAGTGGCCCCTGCCAGCTTCAGCAACTGAGGTCCTTCATCTGTAGCACAGGGACAGGAGCATTTTTAATAAGGCTGGAAGGGGACTGGCCTGCCTCTGACAGCAACCCTCGCCCGGGCGTCGCTGACGGCCCATACTGCAGGCACCGGGGGAGGTATTCGCACCAGCCTCCTCATGTGTCTAAATGACAGGCCTAAATTAGCAGGCTGAAGTTATTAGCTCATCAGTGGTTGGAGGTAAATGCTCTGGCTGGACGCTGTGGCTAAGCAAACCCACTCCCGTTGCCACAGAGGGAGCTGAGATCTCACCTGCGGCATTTCACCGAGATGACGAATTTTGTGTGAACGCTGCTCCTCTCTCAGAGGCGGGTGAGCCTTGGCAAGTCCCTGCCAGTCCCCTGACCAGGGCACGCTGGCTTCGCCGGCCTCAGCCCCTCCCTGGGGAGCGCAGGGACAAGGCACGCTGCACCACGGGGTCGTTAGAGCGGGAGAGTGAATAATTTTCACAGATTGAGTTAGGAGCTTTCAGACAAATTGCTAAAACGTATCAAATGTATGTGACGGAAGACTAAAAGGTGAAACTCTGAAAACATAAAATTATTCTTTGTCTTAGCTCCCCTGGGCCTTATCCAGCAAATGCTTGACTTGGCTTTTCCATATAGCGCTACTGGTTTCAGGAATAATGCTCACAGCGTGTTTTATAGGACTGGGTCCTTATTTTATCCATCTGCATTTCTCCTCTAATTTATTGACTTCTCCAGTTCTGATGATTAGGTCAGGCAGTGTCACATGCTTCAAGTACCGAGGCCAATTAACACTCTTTCTGGGTGACCAGGATTGCTGATCGATTAAGCTGCTCCATCCCACTGAGAGTCCTTGCTGTTGCAAAGGCAGACACATGGCCATATAAAATATGTTGAAACAAATTTAATGAAAAGGCAGGCCCAAATGACAGCCGAAATGTTTTTTATTTCTGGAAAGAAGCCAAGGAGGGCTTTATCGGATTCCTCTTCCCAGCACTTGGAAAGAAATAACAGCTGTTATTAAAAAGAAAGCCTTTTGGAGAGGGGGGAGTAATTCAGTTCAGCAAAATGGACAGAACCAGCTAAAACACCTTCTGAATCAAATTTCTCTCTCCCTTCCACAGAATGTTGAAAGTGGGAAATCATAGCAATAATAAAATTGAGGCTCATTCTAAAAGGTATCCACATTTTACATGTTCCCATCTACCCAGGAAAGATACAGTTTTAAACAGCATTCTAAAGCTTCATAGCTCACACTCCTCAATTTGTCAACACCCAAATTAAAATGAAATTAACTGGGTATAAGCATGTACATGACCCTGAAGAGTGACACCGACAGTATGTCTCGCTTGAAATCTGACCCACATTCCAGCTTGCACAATGCTACGAGGGACAAGAGTCTGCTGGATACCCTTGTCACGGGTAGCAGGGGCGGGGGAGAAATGTGTTTGTCTTCCGCTGATGGCAGAAGCAGTGAATGAATTCCTCGTTTTGTTTCACTTGTGTGAGCAGCTCTTGCTTTACCTATTAAACTGTCTTTAGCTCAACCCACAAGTTTTCTCACTTTTACCCTTCCGATTCTCTCCTCCACCCCACCAGTGGAAGAGTGAGCAAGCGGCTGTGTGGGGCTTAATTGCCAGCTGGGGTTAAACCACAGCCCCTAGCACCGGAGACATCCCTGGGGCATCGATCCAGTTTTTCTCACTCCCAGCCAGAATAGCTAAAAAGCAATCCACACCATTGCATAAAAAGAAAACTCACAGCATTCTTCTGACTAAATACATCTTCAAAAGAGCACTGGGCAGTTGAAAAGTCAACACACACTTCAACACAAGTGAAACCTGGGTGAATAGCCCTGCTAACTTCTAGTCTGCCTCAGAAAGAGTTCCTGCGTGTTTTGAGTCGCCCACGCAGAGCAGGGCCAGAGCCTTGGTAGAGAGGGGAGCTGAATCACCGGATGACGGCTGCTTTTATCAGCTTTTTCAGGTAGCTGGAGCCTCAGGCCTCTCAGAGAAGCTCAGCACAGGTACTCTACCACATTTCACATTAAATAATCCTCGACTTTCCATTTTCCCTTTTGTAAACTGCCAAGGGATACTTCTCTGACACTAATGCGAGATGAGCTGACACCGAGGTTTACAGCCTCTGAAAAAATATAATCGGTGAGAGCGCAGTCAGAAGTGGGGCTTGGGAAAGGCAGAGCAAAGCCGGTGTGAGAGGTGGGCAGAGGGTCCTTCCTGCAGAGCAGGGGTCTGGGAGCGCTAAGGTGGGAGAAACAACATGGAAGACATTCGCATTTTCCTTTCATTGATAACTGTGATTCACCCAAGGGCAGCCATAATGTCCCCAGCTCAGATCAGCACCCTCTGTACCGGGCACAAACCCACCACATGGGTCTGACCCAAAGGCTGAAGCCTAACTGCACAGGACAGGTGAAAGCTAAGGACAGAAGGAGACGAATGACTGATTTAGCTGAAGGTGATGTACAAAACCTGAAGATGTTCCCAGTCTGATAGGCTGGACTCGCTTGACAGAACATCTTTCTGTGGGACAAGGTCCTGTTCCTAATCTTGACTCAGCCTGGGATTTGCAAGCACGGCAAACTCAGTCTCAACCTGGAAAGACCTGACAGGGTTCTGTCTATGCAAAGTATCCTGTAAGTACCACCAAAGATTTGGATATGCGAGCCCCACACAGGGCACTGTGAAAGCAGGATTGCGTTGTCTCCAAACCTTCTCTTGAGCGTGCAGATGACTTCCTTTGTGATTTGCACCTTCTGGCTCCTTAGCTTAGATGGTCTCTAACGCCAGTCAATTCAGCAGCTTTCTGCAAAAAGGGAGTAATTTTGGAAAGTTGAAACATGGTCTTAATTAACATGCTATTGTGGTTAATCTGTTTTGCGAATCTCTTAATACAGAGAATCAATAGTTACAGACATCAAAGTTGATGAGTTCCCTCACAGGAAAAGAAAAATCTATAAAACATGGATGGTTACACTTCTCAAAGCTGCAAATTAAAACAATGAGTTCCACTAAACCTTACCCCAAGGTGAAAACTGCTGGTGTTTTACCCCAGCATATAGCTGGCTCCCAGGCCAGAATTGTTCCATAGACCTTTGAGCATCAGGGGAATAGTGACAACGGCCTTCATAAGCATCCTAGCTCAGATTGCACCTCAGTGCATAACTTGGTGGATTTGCAAAAGTAATAATATTTTTGTTAGTACAGACCATCCAATTGTAGGTGGCTGTGGCAGTTATCTAGATACAATAGTAGAAACACTTAGCCTTGCAGGCTTGTTGAGAAAATTTCCCAGGCACAGCATTAACTGCCCTTACCTGACTTTTACTGTGATTGATGAAAGTAAAATGTGAATCATAAGATACTTACCTGCCAAAAAATTCTCTGCTATGAAGTATATTTTTCAATTTCAAAGTATGCAAGAAAGATTTATCTCTGCAGTAATTTGGTGACTTCTTTAAAATTCTACAGACTGAAAAACACTGAGACCTGGCCAACTTCTGCCTGCCTTGGTGGAGTGGAAACCCAGCCACTGGGGGTAAGAGCTTCATGGGTCTTTGCACGTGGTGTAACTAAGTTCAGTAGCTCCTGAGTTGGTCATCTGTATCGGGGTTGCTCCTTCGCCTCTGACAGACATATGAGAGAAAACAGCCACATCACCCAGTAAAATGTTCTTAAATGTTTTCTCATAGCAGATCATATGCATGGTTATTCCTGATGTTGCTAGAGGGTGGGATAACCTCAGGAGGGCTAACTCACATGCCGTACTGATAGGATCCCTATAAATATTAGATATAGTGGAATGGCCAACCCATTAGGGAAGGTGCTTTCAGATACGGAGCCTAAAACAAATCTCCACTGGTATCGCCTTAGATGTTCTTGTAAGAGGTATACATTAGCTTCAAAACAGCATTCAAACCAACCCCATGTTTTGTCATAGCAACCAGCGGACTTTGCATCAAGGAAATGACTACCTTGTTCTTGTGTGGAGGGTACTATAACGTGACACACATGTGGAGACAAGTTGAGCTGCCAGAACCTGTGAGCTCCAGCTGTGAGCCCTTCAGGTCCTCCGGGGAGTAGCTGTATAACGTGCGTGCGTCAGTAAGGCACGCAGCTGGGCACAGCCAACGGGATAGCTTTAGGGCATAAGGGAGGAAAAGGACTTCTCCCAGCCTGCAGGAAATATGCAGGAATTGAGTCTTACTGCCTGTGGCTAATTACATTTAACCTCACACTTACAATTTATTTTATAATTCTTTTCTCTACAGGTCTGCTACAAAAGACTAACAAAATGCTCATACTTCTAAGACAATCTGAATATTGGAGCATTTACTGTGGGGGAGAGTTAAAGTTCTGGCTCTGGGAAGACAAACAGCCATTGACTAGCAACTTCCAGTCTCAGTGCCAAAGTCTTACTTCATTGCTTGTAGCCTCCCTATGCTAAAAGCCATTTCCATCAGGTACTTACAGCTCCCAGAAAAGAGGACTTGATCAGGCAAGTTTATTTATGGGTCATATGATGGGACACAAGGAGTCTGATGGTACCTTTCCTCGGACACTGGCATTGGCGCGACCCCTTTGGGTGTGAAACGACCAGATCACAGCACAATTTACCATAAAGATCTAGGTTGTAGCAAGCACAGGTTCTCCCTTATGCTTGATATTTCTCATATAGGAATATTGCAATTTTCCAGCCTTCAAGGTTTTTATGTTATCCTTGGAGAATAAATTTTACAGAGGGGCCCAAAAGCCAACCAAGAATAGAATAAGGCACATTGAGTCAGTGTAGGAGTCAATCCCTACTCAGAAGAGCTTTTATAATCTCAGATACCATTTTTTAAGCCTTTATTTATAGCTATAGCTGTCTGAACACAGCTTTCACTCAGGAAGCTGAGCAAACAAGCTACCTGCTCTGTAAATGAAAAGCAGTCTTTGGGGTCTCAAGGCCTCCAAGCAAATACCCGAGTTCACGGTTGGGATTCTTGCTGCTGCACACAGGGCATCCGAGTGATGTAGCTTTTGCTGCGCATCTGCCTGGGGAGACACAAGGAGGGGAAGGTGCACCACTGCGAATCCAGTTATCAAAGTAGACCCTTCTCTGTACATCTCCTGTTATCGCAACTTCTGTGCCACTAATGTTCTCTTCCAATTTTCTGATAAATCCTGGCTGCTGCCGGCCTGAGTTACTGATGTGACTTTCCACCTTTTGAGTAGGTCCTTCCCAAAGAGAGCTGTTTTACTGGACTTGTATAAAGATTTTGGTTTTAGTGAAACTGTGGTACTGTGTACCTTGATCCACAATGTTATTTCCTGTGATTCTACAAAGACTGATGTCATCATGACAGCGTCTGAACAGGGCGTCCCAAATGGTCCCGCTCCCAGGACTGTGATATCACTGGGGGAATCATAGATGTCCAAAGTGAAAAATAGATTTTAAAGAGTGAAGTATGGTTCCTTCTGGCACTAAGAAACCAAATTCCCAAAGGTTTTTTTGTAAAGCATCCGCCATATCTGCTTCTCTGTCTGATTAAAATCTCTTCTTTGTTTAAAAATAAGTCTCACAGTGTTTCAATTTTCTAAAAATATTCACAATTCTAGCTGAGATGCTGCTAATTGGTGACATCTTTGTATTCTGAGTCTTACCCGTTCCTCATCAAACAGAGGAGTCAGGCTTCACTGATTCTCTGTGTTGGTGTTAAAAGCTTTACACACTGGACATACCTTCCCTATCTTACAAGGAACAGAGATTGTATTTTTTTTCCCCTTAACGTGCAAAAGATTTTTAAGGTCATTTCCTGCTAGGGCTCCTGACCTGCCTCATTCCTGTTTTCATATGTTTCTGTTTTCTTTCTATGGCATCCTCTTTATAACAACTGAGAGAATCAGCTGCGTATTTTAAAGGTCTGCTGGTGAAACAAAGTCACGTCCATGAATAATCAGTCCCAAATCCAGTGCTGTAGTCTATGTGGGCAGGATGCAGATCCATTAATTCCATTAGGAGTCTGTGTGTAGGACAAACCTGTGAATAAACCCAGGGAAATCAATGACTTCTGGTGAGTTAAATTCATTGACAAGAACAGGACTTGCATATGAGACGGGAGTGACAGCACAAACAGGATGAAATCCTGTCCCTGTCCATGTCAAGGATGGAAGTTTCGAGTCAGTAGTTTAGATTCCGCTCATGGTTTGTTGTTTTCCTCCCTCCAAGTTTTAAAGACATGTAATTATTTGCTCAAGCAGAACAGGACTGGCAAATTCAATAAGGCAAGTTTTTGATAAAGGTCTTTCGCTAATTTACTATCAGACATGAAAAAAAATATATAGCCTTAGGTTGCTGAGATTAATGAAGTACATTTTGGAGGTGTCCTGAAGTGAATGCATTAGCAAATATATCCAAGCCAAGAAAGCACCAGCAGACAGATCAAGCAAGGTGCCTGACTGAGGGCCTCCAGCAACTGAAGAGCATGCTGAGGAGCCAGACATAAATAAAGCCACAGTGCAACAGGGATGCAGTGGGCTGCTAATTGCTGTGGGTTGAGCAGATACAGATCACCCTGCATGAAAAGAGAAAGAAAATGGGAGATCCCTCTTGAAGATGCCAGGCTGACATTGCCTCTGTACAGTAGAGCATGGATGAGCAAGCCACCTCTCATTATCACTTCCATCTCTCATGCTGAGTTTGTAGTGTGATAAAGAATTACGTTTAGCAAATTAGGTAAGGGAAAGGGAATTTGGAAATGACACCCCTCATGATTGATGATACTAATAAGAATTGTGCCAAGGAGATTCCCGTCCCCCATTAAACAGGGCACATGCATGCACAACCTTGCACACTGCCTGAACATAAACAGTGTTCCCTCTCTATGTCACTGCATACAACGTGTACTGAGGTACTTAGAGAGGGGGAATAAAAAAATGTACACAACAACCTTTATTCATACAACATCTGTACGATGCTGCTAAAAATACATGCACACTACTCATCTAAGTAGAAGCATGCAAAGAAGTACACGATTTATATGCACAGAAATATGTATATTTTAAAAATCCCTCTGCACACATATCTCCTTCTCCAAAAAGATAACGGAATCAAACCATGACAGATAATTGTTAATCTTGTGCTGCGGGAAAGTCTAGCTCAGTTCCCTGTTTTTGCTTCATTTGAGGCAAAATTCAAACCTTTCCCCTGAGGGGAAGGTGTTCTGCAGAGGAAATGTTTTTGCTTCAGCCTGTTCATTCACAGGGAGAACTGGAAGTAGGCTTATGGTAAGATGTGGGAGAAGGAGGTGTACTTCTCTGCTTCAAACAATGCTGAGTAAAATTTAAACCTGTCTGTCACACATTGTGTGACAAATACCAAGCTTCACGGGGCTGACAGGATGGCAAGACTGGCAGGTATAGAAATGGATATATGACCACACTTGTCCCTAGGCTGTCCACAGGGTGAGCCACTTCTCATTTAACCATCTTCCCAGGGTGTTTCCAAGGCACTGGAGATTCAAGTGGGGAAATTCTCACTTTGAGGATCTGTCTTCCAAGTCCTGTTTTGGCTTGAGCTGGAGTCCTTAGCTATGGGCAGCATCTGTATTCAGGCACCTTGGACACACACAGGAGTATGTGGAAGCTTAATAATATTTTTGTGAGTGCAATAGCACCCTGCTGGTAGATCTGGGTGCTGAAGGATACCTAAATACCCCTTGAAAAGCTGGACCTCTGTTGCTATAGTGATGAGAACTGTATAAAAAGCTACATGGAATGGAATAAAATATTGTATTTAAATAGATCCGTGGAGATCTACAAGTTTATTTCTTTTTTAGGTTTCATATCCATGCACACTGATGTGTACCTGTCATAGCTTCAATCTGCTGCTTTGGTTTGACACACGGGATTAGGTGAAGTGGCAGCGCACTCTTTGCTCTCTGTGCAGCAGCCAGCCCATACAGTCAAAGACTTGTCATAGAGCGAAAACCGGAAATGCTATTTTGCCCACTCATCAGGAATGTGTTAATCACATAGGAAGTAACTGGTGAGTGGTGCTAGAAGGTATCTGAAATACGGTGTAGATGTGTGTGCGTGTGTGTGTGTGTGTGCGCTGACAGCAGACTTCTTTGTTGCAGACTAAATTGGGGGCTATTGCTACATGGATGACTGCAAGCCTGAGACTTCGGCATTACTCACTCTTGAACCCCAGTAACAGTAAAATTAATGCTGACTTCTTTCCTCGGGGTATTTTCTTCTCTCTTCCTAACATTTTAATCCAGAGCACTACCACTGTCAAGTGCTGGATGGGGCTCCCCACACACAATAGCTCCTCGGTCTCTGTAAGAACCATTTTAGAGCATAAAAAGACTTTGTTCTGCTGTCAGCTGAGAGGCAGCTTTTCACCACTTTAGCATGCCAAGTCTCCTTCCAGCAGGTTCCGTCTGAAGTTATCCCTAGGTCTTTGTACCATGACAGGAGACTCACAGTCAGTCTATTCATATGTAATGGCAAACACGCAGCTCTTCATCTTGTACCAGCCTATGGAGAAAATTCTTCCAGCCTTGTAGCACATTGGGTTTTAGGGCAAAACTTTTGCTCTCATATTTTTTCGTTCTAGTCTCCTGGTTTGACTCAACCTCATTTCAGAAGCTCAGAACTGCATTTATGCTACAGGTAACAGCTACAAAGAACTGTTTACATCACAGAATCACAGAAATTTTGGTTGGAAGAGACATCTGGAGGTCTCTAGTCTCCATCTTCCTACTCAACTGGACTATCACCCACAAGGGACCAGGCCCATGGCTTTGTGTAGCTGAGACATGCAAACCTCAAAAGATGGAGGTTGCACAACCTTGCCGGTGAGCTCTTCCACTGCCTTGCCCTCCTATGGAAATGTGTTTTCCTAATGTCCAAACTAAAATCCCAGATCGCATTTTGTGGTCTTTGCCATTCTTACAGTGCCTGGCACTACCAAGAAGGATTTGGGTCTTCCATCTTTGTAGCTGCCCATTAAGACAATTTAGTTACAAGTTTGTCCCTCAGCCTCCTCTCCACAGAGACAGTACAAGCCCAGATCCCTCAGCATGTCCTTGTGAGCCATGTGTTCCCAGCCTTGGGCCATTTTGGTAGTCCTCCATTAGACCTGCTGCAGTTTCTTCCTATCCTTCAGCTGGGGAGCCCAACCAGACACAATATCCCGGATTGGATCTCACCAGAGGCCAGTATTCTGCTCATTTCTGGCCACCAGCTGGACATCAAGCCATGGATGACTCCCCTTTAACAAGTGTCAGTCAAACTGTTTTCCCGACTTGCAATAAGGATCCTGTGAAACTCTGCCACTGTCATGCCTGAGTTCTCCTACTTCAGCTGGGGAGAGCTTCCAGACAGAGAGCATCAACACTGTGATCAGCTTTATCACAGACAAACATGAGAGTGGAATTTGTGTGTTGTCTCTGGGCAAATGATGAGCATATAGACTGCTGGGGCCACTTTGGAATCACTTCTGGGCCAAATGAAGGAGAATGTATTTATGCTTTCCTTCTCTGACAGGGGGTATCCCTCTAACCCACCACCCACTCCAACCAAGGAGCCAGCAAAATTTCTGAACTGGCAAAGTGGAGGTGATTCCCTGTGAGTTACACAGAAATATGAAGGACGTACAGGCCCACACCACAAGTGAATATTTTTTATGGCTTAAGAGCTAAAAAGATGGTACCCCCAAACCATGCCTTCATGTAACCTGGTGACGTCTAAAATTCTGCAGGCATCACAGCCTCCAGCACCACCTTTTCTGAGGCAACTAACGTTATATTTTTAGATGTGCCCAGAATTTTCTCAATTTTAACAGGTCTGAGCAGTTCAACATCTCTTTCGGACATGACTCCTGTCGGTATCCACAAATTAGGCATCTGTCTTGCATGCGGGGGAGCCTAAGCTAGTAATTCAGGGGCAGAAGACCAGATGACACACAGAGAGAAAGACAGCAAATAACCAGCAAAGTCTACTGTGACAACACACTGCCAGTCCCCAGTCAGTGTCCCTGCAGATCTTCTCTTTTTCAGGATATTGGCTGCCTGCGACATTTTTTCTTCATCCAACATTCAAATTAGAGTGATCAGAGGCTGACCCGCAGAGTCTAGTTCATCATGAATTTTTTCCTACTGATTACATAAATAATCATAGGAAAGAAAGTGCCTTTCACATTAATACACAATTGCACAAGCTTTTGTAAGAACATAAGGAGAAGTATGCTAAGTGGTAAAGCCATGCTTGAATTGTCTTATTTATCTCCTGAGTCTAAAGGCCTGTCATCTGCAGAGTGACAAAGCTGTCTGTTTAACCTAAACTCATCTCTGTTTTGTAACCTATTAATGCATTTGGAGTGCATGGGTAAACAAGAGTCCTTTGCACTGATGTTCCTTGTGATACTCATTTCTCTGAGTTCTGGGAGAGTCTGTACGTTTTGTACATTTTTGGGTGGGGGGGGGCGGGATTAATGGCAGAATCATGGACAAATTCAAGGGATTACGATGGGATTCTTCATTAAACAGAAGAAATGTGCAAAAATAAAGGGACACGCAACCTGCCATGCAAAGCAAAACTATGGCATCAAGTAGAAAATAAATCTGGAATTGCCTAGAGGAATAAGATGAAAAGAGGCACAGATCTGTAAAAACATGGCAAGGGTAAGGTGATCAGCTTCTGGCATTCAGGAAAATATGGAGACTCTACTGTAAGGTCAGAATGATGGAAAAATCTGCCTTTTGGGTGACCCAACTCATCTTTGGTCTTCAAGGAGAGATGGGCAAATGCAGCACATTAGTTTCTTCATCTCAGTTAGGGAAATTTCTGAAATAAACTCTCCCAATTTCATCCTAATGACATGACTTTCCAGCAGATGATTGAAAGTCATAGGAAAGAAGATTGGAAGCTCCGTGGTTGGTTGTGCAGTTGGGGTAGCAAATAGCGAAAACGAGTCACGAGCTCTAATATTAAACATAGATGTCTTTACATTTCCCAGAAATTAATCTCTATACCTAGGCTCTGTAGCCACTCAGCCAGCTGGCACCAGAGCCCGAGACACCTTTTGAGCACTCCTTCATGTCACCGTGGCAGAAGTTTCCTCTGTTCCCTTCTCTTCTGGCACAGTCGGAGCGTGCTTGCGGCTGGCCAGAGTCTCTTCAAGCCTCAGATCTGTGTTCAGCATCACAGCTGGGTCCTGCTGCTACCAGAGCTAATTAGAGTCCTGCAGGTCACTGCCTTCGTGAAGATGTTTTTGTTGTTCTGGTACTGAGCACCCTGTTCCTTTGCTACTGGCACTCATCCTGCTTTCAGCACAAAGCCCTAAAGCTCCAAGACACCAGTGAAGGCAGACTCTCAGTACAATAATTAGGCTCAAACACAGAAGGAAAGCAATCCATTTGCTCCCACCGCAGCCAGCATTTCTTAGGTCCTGTCTCCCCCATCCCAGATTGATTTCTGGTACGTGCAACGGTAGCACACTCTAATCAAGGCTTTTGGGTCTAGTTTGCTGCAGCCATGCTTGAGGGGGAGCTCTGCTGGCAGGGCTGTGGGGTGGGTGGCACAGAGGAATGGCACCTATTCACCCCTGAGGGGGAAGTTTTGCAGGCAGACGGGACAACTCAGAGCTTCCTGCAGCCTCCATCCCTGTGCACGCCTCGCTGCTGGCAGCGCTGCCCCACCATGTCCTTCACGTTGGCTCAGCTGGCAACGTGGTGAGCTGGATCAGCTCGCTAATCTAAACTTTTGTTTCTTCTTTTCTTTCCCCTGTCGATCTTTTGCCTCTTTACTGATACAGGCTGGTTGCTAAGAGGTCTAAAGAGCGGAGTGAATGCAAGAGAAACAGTTGGACCACAGGATCCACAGTGAGGAGACCATTCCATTTGCAGACTATGGGCTATAAGGCTGAACTATCTCACAAAACCTTATCCTAAGAAGCTCCTGGGCGGTCACTCATGGGGGGCTCACAAAGGGAAATAGACACTGGTCTTAAAATCTTCCCCAGAACATTTGACATTAAAAACCTGCATGCACTGAGCAAAGATCCAGCACAAAACCTGGTCTAGTGGAAGATGTTTCTGCTCATGGCAGGGGTATGGAACCAGATGATCTTTAAGGTCCCTTCCAACCCAAACCATTCTATGATTCTATGATTCTAAAAGGGAAATGTCCCATTCCATACAGTATTTATGGTGTTCTGTTAAGGGTGTTACACTTACCTGCTGTATCTTATGCCATGAAAATGAGCACTGACTATTGCATCCTAAGCACAGGTTAAATCAACCAAAGATTGGCAAGGAAAGAGAAGCTCTCTATTTTCTGTGTAAATTGTGGAGCCTTTAGATAAGCAGTGAATGTCCAAAGAGGAAATGTTACAGCAACGGTAAAACAAGGGAGATACTTTCCTCTTCAGCCATATGGATTAGTCTAACGACAACACTATTCTCTGTTTAGGTAACGAACAAACCCCATTCTCAAAGAGGCAAACGTGAAAGGCCATTTTGCTAATCAGCTTCAATGATCAAAAGTTGTATCACTGCAGCATCTAGAATTAGGCCTTCTGTGCTTAATTTTCAGGGAAAGTAAAAACCTTTTTGAATAATCAAAACATGCGAATATGGACTGCATATTGTGCTGGAGCCTCTGGAACTAGATTCACTGGGGTGTTGGAGGTGTCTAATCGCTGTTCTGTGTGCTAACTTCCGAAACAGCTATCCTCCAGACCTGCTTGGTGCCTAAACTACATAGACACCAGGGCTCTTCCCTCCTCTGCAGAAATCCCCATGGCACCTGAATTTCAGCTACTGCTGCTCCCTATCTCAGGCTCACAAATCAAACATTCCCCTCCTTGCTGTGCTCCTGGGACCTGAGCTATTCCATGCTGCAATAAAGACATAAATATTCATTAAGTCACAGGGAACAAGAAGGCATAAAGACTTGATTCTGCAGCCTTGGGGGCTGGATCCTTACCCGCACTGGGGGAGAGGCAGGGCTGGATCCCTTAGTCTGTGAATACTGAATTGGAAATGCAAAGAAATTTCCTATGAAATCAGAAAGAACTGTTACGGGATTGCCTGAAACAGCTTAATCTTATCTCACTCAGTACCCCATAGGTAGAAAGTGTCCAGAAAGAGGGGTGATCTGGCTGTGAATGTCTGCCCCAAAACGGGCAGAGCAGGGATTTGATCTCAAGGATGATCAGCAGCAGACCCAGTAAAAGGGTGTGTAGCACGGGGGAGCATTTGGCTGCTTTTTGTGAGCAGAAGCAGGGAGGTGGAGGGACAGCAGGCCCCAAGCATGGCTGCAGGACCCCCTCCTCTGGGAAAGAGCAGTGATTTGTCAGCGAAACAGATGTCAAACAACACGGAGTCATCAAATTGCACGTGAAGGTCTATTTGTGCAAGCCCAGTGCCATGGCACCTGGCAGACTTCACCAGTGGAAACTTTGATATTTAGGGAATTAAATGTTTCCTCCAAGGGGAGAGGAGAGAGTTAGAAAATATACATTTGGACTTTGAACACGAAATGGCTGTTAGTATCCCGAGCTGACCTTGTAAATCCAGCCCCAAGGGGGTTGGCTCATTTTTGACTCTAAGCTAGCTTTTTTTCACCGCTTGCTCCTTTTCTCCAGGATTTTCTAAAAATAGTAAGAATAATAATACAGGGGGAAAAACCCACAAGATCCAAAGGCCCTGTGGGGCAGAGCCAGCAGCACACAAATGATCGCTCTCTCCCCTGACTGTACGGCAGGCAGTCATTGATGTCGGCCTAATTCCCCGTCTCTGCTCTTGTGAGATCAGCTGAGCCAACAAAAGGGGCAGAGCAGATCCCTGCGGTCGCTCCCAGGAAGCGGCTTCAGCCACCTCCAGTACGGGTTTGCCCAGCCTGTTGACCAGCGCAGACTGTGCTAAGATGGGCATCTCCCCAGGTGCATCCGCACCTGAGCTGTGCTTTAGACCAAGGATCTGTCGGCCGCTGCATTTCCCTGCTCCTCTTTCGGATTCCTATGAAATATCTTCTTGCCTCTTTTGACTAACCTTTGTCTTCCAGTTTTTGTCTGCCTTGTGAATTCTGCCTAATTAGGAACCTTTCAAATTCCCTTGTGGCCTCGAGTTTTATCATGCAGAATTTGGAATAAGTGCATTTTTTTGGCCAGTTTTCAGGGCCAGGTATGCTTTTAAAGTGCTAAAATAACAATTAACAATACTTTGCACCTCCATACTTTTTTTTCCCCTCTGGGGATCTCAAAGCATTTTATAAGTGGCGTTTAATTAAGATTCAACATTGTGAGGGGAGGAATGTATAGGGACACATTTTTTTTTTCCACTGTAGGAAAGCAACCATCTGCGGGGTAGACAGTAATAACTGGTTTAAGAGATTTCCTACAACATATTGAATACCAGAGAGCAGTTTGTAGGCTGGAAAGTAAAAACCAATACAATACCCAGTTGAATGTGCAGAAGAGATTTATAGAATCGGAATGGGGTTACACAAATGAATTTTAATGGTGATGCCAAGGCCAGTCCCCCCCCCACTTGAGGCCAGGACTGCAGCTCCACGACTCGCTCTGACCCCCTGCCCCGACGCGGGGCTCCGAGAGGGCCCCACACACCACGCTGGGACATGGCTTCAGGCCCAAACCAAAGGGGAATGATGCTACCTACTGAAGCATCAGCCCTGCCAGCCCCCAGCACCCTGGGGACTGCCCAGCCGGGCGCAGAACCCACGCCTAGCATGCAAAATCCAGTCTGTTTTCTAACTTAGGGATATGCAACACATATACCCCGAGAGAGGGACAACAGCAGAGTCTGTATGCCAGAAAAGATGCAAACTCGGGCTTGTTTAATGATATCACTGTTTTGTTATGCTGATGAGAAAAGACCTGAGCACGGACCGAAGCACCAGCTGTATTTTGAGGACCCACGGTAGCTAGCAGTCATGTCTTGCCTTTGCTCCCATAGTCCTCAGAATATTAATAAAGGAAAGCGTGTTTATTATTTTCAACTGTCCTTCTCCCTACAAGGGTAGTATTAACGATGTAGGGAAGTAAACAACTCACCGAGGCCCAGAGCTCTAATGGTTATCAATTTCCGAGGAACTATCCTCACACCAATCTAGGAACTGGAACATCGGAGAAGAGTGTGAGTAAATATGAACACGTGCACACTCTGGTTTACAAATATCAGACATCGGTCCAGTTGGTCAAAACTGTTCCTTTTCAGCAATCATGTATTCGGACATTGACAGCTAAATCCAAGCAGGTTTAGTCTGAGTGTTGCCCAGGCTCTTTGCTGCAGTTGCTGGGGCAGGTGGCATGGTTGCGGCTGCCAATTCCTAAAGCAGACCAAGTGTAGGCAAGCAGGCACCTACACCCTGCCTGGGTTTCCAGGAGATGAGTCGGGACTTTTTCTGACACCACCTGGGTGGTGCAGTCATTTCCCTGTTGCTGTTATGGCTGCAGCATGGTGGGGTGTCTCTGCCGTCATAGTTCAGCATCGCTGGATAAAAACCAGGAGAAAGCCACAGCAAAACCCAGCACTGCTCTTGCATGGCCGATGCGTGCCTGGCTGATGGCTGCTGCCCGCTTCCCTCCTGCTTGCTGTGTCTTCCATCTTGCCAGATTGGCTGTACCATGGCTTGGCTTGATAAGAAGAGCTGGTGACTGTTCTCGGCCAGGATACAGGGTTGTTTGCAGATCAGGGCACTCTGGAGATCTGGGAAATAGGAGAACATTTCTACCTCCACAGAGGCAAAGCTGAGAGCTAGATATTCCCCATCCTAAGTCAGTGCTCTAACTATTGCCACGTAGTTCAAGACATACGAAACAGCGTCATCCCATACTAGATTCCTGCCTTCAGGAAAGAGTGATGAAGCAGACTGCAAAGGCGTGAAGACAGCTGACATTTCCAGTGGTTCCCCTTACTTCCCTTACACGTCACAAGTAAAGAGAGAAAGGAGCAAGCTCTGCAAGTCTTTCTAGTTGCTCATGGCTTTGCACTGACTGGCAAAGAGATTTAGCTAGCTGTATCCCTCTCTTTTTCCTTCTCCCCTGGCCCCTAAAATTTTGGCCTTGTACCCAAATTAGACCATCTGGGTTCGGGTCGCTGGCAGCAGTCCTCATCGCCCCTTTGGGGTAACCCATCAGGTCTTTGTGTGCAGTGTCAGGAGGACCAGACCTCAGAGAGCTCTGCAAAATCCAGGCAGAAAGGTGCATTTTGGGATCAGCTCTCAGCACAGCTCAAGGGCACAACGCCAGCTCCAGGCTGATCCTTACTACAGGTAAAATTCAATTCTGCAAAAGCAAGAGGAGATTTAGAAGAAGAGTGTAGGAAAAGCTGGGAGACACCAGTTTGGGGGAAGACTGCTTTTCTAAGTTCTCTCTGGGCTACTGGACCATCTGCCTGAATGATTTGTGAGTGAGGAACGGGAGATGCTGGATCAGATGAGAGAGGGAAGGGACTGGCCTGGGAAGGAGACCTGGACTTGCTTCTTTAGTTGTTGCTGAAGGGGAGGAAAAGGGGGAGCTGACCCCCAGAATAGTAGTCGTCGTGTCCTACAGTCCCTGCCAGCAGCTGTGCAGCTAGGGACTGGCCAGACTGGGGACTGGGGCAGCAGATGCCACATACCTCATCCAAGCACGGCAGTCTGCCAGCCCCCACTGCAGCCGGGAACCACCAACAGTCCCTGCCTGTACAGGCAGCCCTGGAGGAAGGAAGACAAAGCAGTAAGTTTCTATCCTGGAACATGATTTTTTGCCCCAAAGCTCTGTGTTGGTGCACAAATTCACCTTGTTGGAGCCTTATGGAGGTAGGGCACCTTGCTAAGGAAGCTCCACTGTGCACTATGGCAGCTATGCTTTTTAACCACCACTGTCTGAGCTTGCATTATCGACCTGTTGGGAAGCAAATTCAATTTTTCTGAAAGGGAATGGCTGGTTTCATTTTCTTATATATGAATCCACATTCGATTGCAAGCTGTTTGTACATGGTACTGAGCACAGAGGCCCTAACCCTCACCAAAGCCCCTGGGTGTGCCTTCACTACAGGAACAAATAAAAATAGTGATTGCGTTAGGTATCCATTCATCAAACCCCCCGTGCCATCTAAGGAGGCTGCTTCTCACTGTCCCTCTGTAGTGCATTATCTTCTAAAACAAAAATAATTTTAAATAATAATTTAAATTTCAAGTTGCTCAAAGCCAGACACTCATAAGAGCAGGCTGTCAACCTTCTAGCACCAATTAATGTACTGATAAAGCTTCTGGAGTAGAGACATTAACAGCATCTTTTTAAAAGGATACCTGCAGGTAATATCAACCCAATTACTATTGAATCTGAGGGGGGGAAGTGGTGAGCCGGCCTTAACAGAATTACCAAGATACATTGAATTATTTCTACAGATATGGAAACTTATGTGAGGGAGAATCACGGAGTGAGACATATTTGTCTTTGTTGAGCAAAGCTGAAGCACAGATGTTCCCCAGGCCATTCTGGCCCATGTTGGTGATATATTCAGAGCTCTGGATGTCTCAAGTAAATACATCCTTAGCCACACTCCCCCACTGTCCCTACTGATTTTGCTTAAAGGAACAGGCCCTTGAAGCAAAGAGATACCCACCAACAGAAAGGCGGTTATTATCTGAGACACCACAGTCAGGGAGGAGGCTTAGCACCAAGGTGGGACATTGAAAGAAGGTGCTTTCACTAAGGTATGAATTGGCACAAACCCTTCATCCACTTTTACTTCTGTAGCAAAACCCAGTGGCCAAACCAGCGTTCAATGTCCGTTGGACTTACTCCAGTCAACTCAGAGATGTTAGCTTCAGGGTGAGGAGAGTGGGGAATGTGATCAGACAGGGACAGTCAGAGGGTATTTCAGTGTAAACAAAAGGAAAAGATGCTGGATGAGTGAAATTTGGAATGTGTCCATCTTCGCCCTGTGTGGCAAATGCTTCTACTCTCTCAAAACTTGAGTGTCCCCTTTAAACAGACCTTTTAAAAGCCTAATGTGCCCCAGCCATGCTCTGTCACTTTTTCACTTAATCCATACATACACACACACATATGTATGTACATACATGTATAAATATATAATTTTTATTATTAAGTGACCCATCAAAGAAACAAAGGAGCAAACAACACACAGGCTGAACAATCCTACTCAGAGACGTTGCTTTCACTGTTTCATTTGCTTTGGTAGATTGTTATATTGTGCAGTGATATCTTCTCACTGTTTTCGCTTAATTATCCTTAATTCTATTAAACAGACAAACATCAACTGCAAATAATGCATGCTTAATTATGCGGTGTTGGTGGTTGATACTGCATTAGCATCAGCTTTTCTTTTAATATTTTGGCAGCACACAAATGAAACCGCTACAATATGTTTAAATAGCCTCTATCAGAGTAGTGGTCATGGAACCATCGCGTGCACAGTCTCCTCACCTCTGCCCACAGAAGGCCAGCAGGGATGGTGAAAGGGAGCAGCTCCCATCCCTAATGAGCTTCCAGATGCCGTTGCTCGATATGGATCTGATGGCAGAAGGCTAGGAAGTGGTTGACAGGTAACCCCAGAGCTAGGCAGGAAGCACCCTCATGGAACACAAAACAATAATTTTCAAAATAAAGCAAAAATTCTCTGGGTTTTGTCATCATGATTATTTGTAATCAGTTCTGAGGATGGAAGAGGCTTGTCAGATCAGATGGGACCAGCGTATGTAATGAGTGACACAGTACACTGCACAGGAACCAGAAGTAGCTGAGAGCACTAGGGCCCCAGGACTTGTCACTACTGCGTTAGTGGCAAACAGATCCACAGGGAAGTCCACAAAGGATGCAGCCATTTTCACAAAGACATTGCAAAGACACCATATGGTGCACAGCATTTTTCACCTCCAAACACAAAAAATCTGGTATAATCTGGTACAGTGACCACCAGAGCCACTCTTCACCTGTGCTATGGTGGACTTAGTCTGGTCCTCCGAGGGTCTAGGATCTTCCCGAGTTTTGCTTTGTGTGGCATATTTGCCACAGAGTCTGTAATTAAAACCAGAATCTTGTTTTAAGTTGAACATTTCCAAAAACAGATCTAGGTGTAAAAAACTTTGTAAGATGGGGTTTATTTTGCTAGGTGCTTTACCTTGCTTTATTGTCTTTATTGTCTTTTCCATCTCCATACTGCCTGTGCAGAAGTGGTACATTTTTCTGCCGTTACTCAACAGCTAAAACAGGCCCATGAGCCATGGTCCCCTTTCAGAGGCCATAAAACACCTCAGGATGGCCCTGTGCTTCAGCCTTGCCCTTGGCAACCTCCCATCATTCACCAGCGTCCAGGCAATGAGGCTATTCCTAGGCTGGATGCCAGTGGGCCCAAAGGATCATTGGGAAGTAACTGAGGAGGACAAGCCTTCTACAGTGAATTGACCAAACTGTTCCAAGCAGATTTGTCCCTGTGCTAATTTATAGGAGTAAGTACCACTTGGAGATAACACATTGGCTCAGAATGATACTATGAAGAGGGTCTGGCCCTTAACCCATGGAGTATATACCGTACCAAGCATAACATGCCAGATACAATATACTGTAACAAACACCCCAGGTATTGTTCTCTTTCCAGACCCATCCAAAATACTTTAAATGGGTTGGGCAAAATAAGTCTCAAGCCAGTGCTGGCCCTGCTTTGAGAGGAGGTTTGGGCTAGATGATCTCCCAAGACCCGTTTCATTGTGGAGGACAGTGCAGTGATAAGCAAGAAGCCCATTCAGAGGTCTTGAGGCATCCCAAAGCTCATATTGCCAAAAGCGCCAGGAGTAGAGACACCCTTCTTCACCGTCTTCATACAGTGGCCACTAACCGAATCGGTTAAGAGCTTAAAACAGCTTCACAGTGCAGAAGCAGCTCCCTGCGTTAACACGGCTGAGTCACACTGGCCAGAGACAGCCTTCCGCTAGCACAGGATGGGCACAAAAGCTGAATAATGAAGAGAACCTTACGCTGCCACTGCTGCTGCTTTTATTCCAGGACTCCTTTTATTCTTGCAAGCTCTCAGGCAGTCACCATTCATGCACAGGTGCAACCATAAAGGGGCCAAATGTGGAAGGCAGGGTGTGACTAAGCCCAAAAATGAGCGACACGAATGCATTATTTATGCAGAAAGCTTACAAAGCTCCGCGATTCCTTTCTTTAGAGCAGACCACTTCGCTATCAACATCGGCCACACGATCCTTTATTTCTGACACCTGCCTTTGATTCTTTTCTACCTCAGGAGCGAGGTGACCTGTGTATTCACACAAAACGTTTGCTCAGGCCAAATTTCCTGGCGATGCTGGGTAACTCCCTGGGGCTGTATGGGAGCAGCAGTGACACAAAGTGGCGACGCGGTCCAGCTGCCCCATGTCGTCTGCCCTTCCGAGCACAGCAGCCAGTGCCTCATCAGGAACTTTGCTAGAGAAATGTGTTAGAGGAAAAGGAGGGTTGGAAAAAGAGAGAGGAAGAGGAGAAAGGAGGAAGCAAAACAGGAAGGTGAGGATGGGAGGAGAGAGGAACTTCCAATCAACATAAAAAAGCTGGAAGCTTGACTTCATTGTAGAAAATAATAGGGTTTTGAACAGTTAAAAGGTTTTAAAAGGTCATTATGCATTTAGCAGCAAAAGAGCAGTATGAATTTCTAAGCAGCAAAATCTGGAAGATCAAAAGAAATCATACTTCAATCAACATGAAAATCTCTGCTCATTACACGCAATCATATTTAGTTATTAATAGACACCGGCTAGACACTGACATTTTACACATTTCATCCTATGATGCGCCAGGGACACTTCTGGCATTTAGTTTATCATTTTCATCAGTGTCATGGAAAGAGTGACCGATATGACCCCAAAAAATCTCACACTGTCAGTCATCGTAAGTGAATTTATCAACACATACGAAACCGGAATCCACATGAGAGTTTTAACTGTTTGCATACTAAATTACTTCATTCTTCACGCTTCAAAAAATATTCAGTTTTCCATAATAAATAATGATAAGGGCCAGCAGACAATTATATAGGTGGAAACAGTATGCAAAATACTTAGAATTCAAATTTGTTGTGCGAATATATCCAGAAGTTGCTTAAGTAATCAGCTCGGCGGCTGTATTACCCATTGTTAGAGCTTAATACAACAGCTCTTCAGTTTATATTAAAAGCAGCCCAACCTAAACTGCAGTTGGCACATATCCTGTTAGCATTTTCAGTTTGTTAGATAGCTTTCAACTGATTCAGATGTGCAATTAGGTCAATATTAAAATTAAACGATCTGTTGTTTTAATTCAGAAGATGAAGAGGTCTTTGGGAGGGAGGAATCAGTCCAAAAATACCATTGACTTCAACACGAGCACAAAAGGAGAGTGCTGTAATCCAGCAGCCCTAGCCTAAACCTCTACGTTGTGGTGTGAGAGGGAAGGCTCTTAACTAAGAAAGGTTTGCTAAACTGGCATGCTTGATTTCGTGACTGATTTCTGTGTGTAATAATTGCACTTAAAAAATAATGAGAAGGGGGTTCTTTCTGGTTTTACCAATCACTATGACAAACATGCTGAGATGCTTCAGACAGAAATGTGATTTTACTTCTAATGACAATTATTTTTGGACTGAATTGTAATTTAGTTCGTTAATTAGATCTGTCACTGCTTTTTCTAACTCAGTTATTGCATCCTTTGATGATTTTACCAGAATTATACTTCTATTTCTGCCACTTTGCATTCTATGCTTTAATAATTCTTCAGACAAATATGCTAGGCAGTTGATTACATTTTGTGGCAGCAGTAATGTAAACCCTCTCCTGAGTTACATTGATTCAAAAACCATGCTGATCACTGAACCAACAAGCTAGGCCAATGCCGCCCTGAAGGAGTGAGCTATTCAGGGGAATTCAGCCAGGGACGGATCGTGGACATGCTTTTCTAGTTATTAAATGGATATAAACAGCTACTAGCAATCATAAACAAAAACAAGATTTAAAAAGCACCACCTTGAACGTTCCAAAATTCATTTAGTTATCAGCAAAACGGGAACTCATCTACTAAATGACTTGAAGGCAAGTTGGCATGGGATTATTATATGTTAATGAGCTGACAGATTTTTAAAGAACTTGCCATTTTGACAACTTTAAAAATAAGATAGTTTTAACATGAGTTACAGCTTTTTGCTGACCTGGAACTGTGGGCATAGTTAGAAATTCACTTTTGAAATAAAGACAATATGATCAAAATAGTAATGTCAAGAAAATCTCCAGCGCTTCCAGCTACCGATTCCTCCAAGCCTCGCCGTGTATCCAGACATCTGCCAGTCAGGTGCTGTGTGACGCGGATTACAACATAAATTCCTGATTCTGAAAATACCCACCACTAAACATAGCTGTTACGCAATGAGCAAGCCCACTGGGCCACGCCATGTCATAATTCCACTGTCTGCCCTGAACAGGCAACGGCTTGTAGCTGCCCTGCAGCAGGGGCAGAACAGGGAATGATCACCGTTGCCCTCCTGTCTTTGCTTGGTCAAAGGAGAAACATTTGCTGTGCTTCTTTTCCTGGAATTAAAATGCTTCTTTTCTCTCTCTTCTATAAGACAGATCATGGAGCCAGGACTGCACAAATTACCTAATTCTGCCTGCCATCTTCTTATCCTGTTCAGTCTCATCCCTAAGAAACTGTATTTGATATATTTATTAACCACACTCAGTGAGATTTTCTTAATGCCAGTTTAAGAGCATTTTCATGTTTATTGTAGTATTGGATTTTCTCAAAGTAACTGTGCAGTGTCCTAGGAAGATATCCTGTGATCCAGCATCCGTCCATTCAGCTCTGGGGATGCTATGAATTTCCTAGAAGTGCACTGCAGGACTTCCAGGACACAGGGAGCAGTTAATCACGTCCCAGTAGTCTTCCTCCTGCATTTCACTTAATTCGTCCAAGTGGGGTCAATTTTCAATCTACTAACCAACAGCACAGGGTAAAAATATTTGTAATTACAACAGTTGTGCTCAGATTTATAATTATTTCTTAACCTCCATGGATTTCCTTTCTGTAAGCGGATGCTTTCTGGAGATGTTGGGCTGCAAAACAGAAATGGATATTGCTGTAAAAGGTTCTAAAAGACCTGGAAACGGAGCAATGCTGATGTACCAGACTATTCCTTGGAATGGCCTTGCTGGGGTAGGAAGGAAACACTGACTGAACACAGCCCCATGAGGAGGCTGTGTATTAGTCTGTAACCCAGGCATTGAAATGGAGAACTAATTATCTTTGTTAAAATCCTCTCCCATATGTTTTTCAATGATAAAAGTGCACCTCCAAATAATTAGACTTTATAGTAATAGATTTGAATCTGAATTTTTAGAAATTCCAATGATGTGACTAAAAATAGCCGAGGATTCCTCACAATGGTGCTTTCCAGACTGCGGCATGCACCCCAAGTGGGAAATGCTGGTGGGGATGAGCTCACAAGCTTGGAAGTGGAGTGGCAAGAGAGGACGTCTGGGAATTTCTGCCTTATCGTCTCCATGGATTTTTGTAATGTTGTCATGGTTTAATTTTGGCAATTTACCTCCTCTACTATACATGTAGTTAAAAAATGAAGAGAGAGTTCACTCATGGTTTTTTGAACCAGCGTTTTTCTACCCTGGTAAACATGCCATGCAAAATACTGATACTTTAATGTCTACTGTGTTCTCTGAAGAGGGAAGAGAGGAAAAAAGGAGACGAGTGGTAAACAGGAAAGACAGAGAAAGTTAAAGCACACGGACATGTGGAAAAGGTGGGACATTTGGCCAATTATTGCAAAATTACACACTTTGAACAAAACAAAGCTGTTAAAAGTAAGAAGCTGTAGCAGCACCATATGAGCAGGGCAGGACGGGGGTGGGTTTGAAGGGAAACAGCAAAAAAAAGAATCACTGATCTTATAAGGACCACTATTTATACCTGCTTAAAACTTTTGCAGAACTTCAGGCAGAGGGGGCAGTAAGAGAGCACCCTTGTACTGCAGTAACGCCACCCGCCTTCCTTGGACATAGCAGGGTGCTGGCCCTTGTGCCCACAATTGCTCTCCTCCTGCGTGCTCTGCCCCAGATACTGGTAGGTCACAGCAGAGCACTGACTAATTCAGTAAGGACGGGACAGGCTCTTCTCCGGGGAGAGAAAAAAAAGCCCTGAGAAATCCTGGGGCATGGCATCCCCACTGGGTCAGTAATTGCGTGGAAGAGGGGAAGAGGGGGAAAGGAGCAAGAGGCACATCAAGCAAGCAGAAAAGCAAAGGAGCAAAAGCAATTGCCTCTCGGCACGTAAACTGCCCTGTGACATCTGGTCAGGATGCTTGTAGAGCACTAGGGTTCATGCAGGTAAAAAAAAACCCAGACTGATGGAGGCCTGAAGCAAGGCAAGGTGGGCTAGCTGTGGGAGGACTGTCAGCAGGGATGTAGTCATTCTGAAATAGAGATGCCTCCGCACAAAACTTGTACCAGCGCAACTCATTCCAAAAGAGTCATGCTGCTTCCAAAGTGGTTTAATTAAAGCAGAATCAAAATGTCAGCCTAAAAAAGAAAATGAAAACGAAAAGCAATGAACTTTTGTATGAGGACATAAGGTAGCTGATGCCAAAAGACAAAACTTACAGGGGAGGGGAAAAAAACCCCCAACATATCCATGTTGCCAAAGACCTTTCTCACTGGAGGGAATTTCAGCTGAATAGTTGCCACTGCTGACAGCTGGGGTGGCAAACTGAGCAGGGCAGCAGCAGGGTTCTCATTCTCTCGTCCTGCTCACCGAGGGCTCTGACAGTCCAGCTCATTATTTTCGAAGGCGCAGCTCAAAGCAGCAGACCCAGCGCTTGCTGGGCCCACATTAGTCCATTTACAGCATTTGTACCAGCCAGTGACCACAATTCTGGCAGGGACTGAGATAAAAAATGTCTCGGAAAGAAGGTTTGGCCAACAGCAGCACTGAAAAGCACTTCTGTTTTCACTGCGCAGGGGGAATTCAACGAGAAATCCAGCACAGAGCTTTACGCGGCTGTGGTTGGGAGGGCAGTGCAAGGGGTGGAAGTAGAGAGTATTACCCAGACGGGAGAAGCCATAGGTGCCTTTCTTCCGCCGACTGTTAGTGGCAGGTCTATGAACATCCATGTGCCCTGCGGAAGGGGGACTGAGGAAACCAAACTTGTGGTTGCTGCTTTTGCCCTGGCCTGGCTTGGGCTTCTGAGCAGTTCCTCAGCGGCAAAGCAGCATCTGCCTTTACTCACCCTCGTGCAGACCGCAAAGCCCAGGCAGCAGCTCAGGAGCTGGTTTTGGAAATGGCACCTCAATGACAGCCTAGGCCAAGTCAGCTCATCACAAGAAGAAACTCAGAAAACCTGCAACAAAGGCAGTTATTTTTGTCAGACGGTGTTACGGCTTTTCTAGTCTTAAAACAACAGTAAGTAAAATCTAGCAAAATTTCCTCTAACTGAGAAATTTCACCGTGGAGCAAATTTTCATGCCTGAGTTATAAACTCAATAAATTCACAATGCTACAATGGAAATGGTAGTAAAATCCCTACTACGATAGTGCTATTGGGAATCTCTAATTCTGGTGGATGTTCTTCCCTTTGTCTTGTTACGGTTTCTTTCTTCTCAAGCTAGAAATAAATATATAAGTTAAATGGAATAAAAATGCCCACCTAATTGTGCAGATGCATAGTTAATTAATCACTTAATTTAACCCACTTAGCTTCAATAGGAAAGAAATGTAATCTGACAGTCAAGGCAGCAATATTTTTCCATTCACTCTCGTATTTGAAAACATCTACATTTTTTTAATAGCACCTGCATTCAGTGGATTGATGCTAATGTTTTTGCTTAATTTGGTTTTAGAAAGGTTGTATAACATTAATAGGTAAAGCATGCACCCTGGGTAAAAATAACAGTGCCATTATGTGTCTGGTAAATACGAACAAATTTTATTAAAAACAAATATATATATTTGTGGATACATAGATTAGAGAGCTACTTAGCTGAGAAAATATGCTTTGGGCTGAAACTTGATCAAAAAAATTATGTGCTTAAGACTCCAGAGTACCCACTGCTGTGAAAAATTAAATTGTGTGGTTCGTTATATTTTAAATCTAAGATTCCCATGTTAATGGCTCTCTGGTATGCATTAACATAACGCAGCATTAAACAAGCTATGCTAGACTGCCTCCGTTTCCGTCCATCAGTGGGAGCTGGGCACCGTGGACCTGATCTGCAGCTCTGTGCAGCCAAAGGCTGATCTGCTGGTTGTGGCTTGCTTTGCAGTCACCTACGGAAGGAGGTGGCAGCTGTGGAGCACTGCTGAGCAGGCTGTCCTGGCCTCTCACGCCACACACGCCACCCACACATAAAGGCAAAGGCAGCTCAGTCTGACTCAGGGCACATGGGAAACTGAGATTCAGCCTTGAGGATGAAGGATCAGGGCCAGGTTGCTGGATCCATGGCCCCCATAGAAGTCCTGGAGCTGAATTTACTGATCCTGATATTGCCAGAGATGGGAGCAAGCACACCTTCCCAAGGGCTGTCCCTCTCACACCCCAGATAGAAGCTACTGCCCGCAACACCTTATGTGCTCTTGGCAGCAGCAGCCGATCTCTCTCAGAGGCGTCTGGACCATGACTCTTACAGAGCATGCTACAAACCTGCGTGTTCTGTCTGCTCCCAGATGTGGCCCTGTTTGGGGGAACTGGAGAACAGCTGGGATCCAAATACTTAGCACATACAAGTCTAAGCTGCATTCGCACGCATTGTGTCGTGGTAGTTTCCAAAACACATGAAAATGAGGGATACTGGGGGCTAATAAAAAGGTCAGTAACAGAATCCCACACTGTATATTCAAGGAAGACTTTTGGGAAAAACTCAAGGAAAACTTTCAAGCAAAGCTCTGCGCAATTACTGATATGCTCAAACATAAGTATGTGCTTAAATCTTGGACTGGGTCCAAAGTTGTAAAGAAATAATATCCGTAATAATGCAGACTGCATGCCTCTCCGAAAGCTATATTGAGCTACTATATTTGAGGGCAAAACTGCTATGGTACAACGTACTTCTTGTTTAAAGATCTACCCTCACATGTTCATATATGTATATATATATATAAAAACACACACACATACATATATATATACCATATATACACACAGCATCTACCATCTAAATATCATAAGATGCTTTCAACATAACATTCATGACTTAGACTGTCCACTCTGAGCTTTACAGATAATGGATTTTTACCTCACTAGTAACTCTGGGAAAATGTCATTGAAATAACTGCATCTCTTTCTAAACTGGTTTGCTAGTTATCAGCAAACAGAGAAATATTTTTTAAACCATTGTCTCAGGTAAAAAAAAAATCTTTCATGTACCAAAGTAATTTATTTTCCTTTTGATGTTAAGAATTTAAAACTTTTTTGAAACAAATTTTCATGCAATTTCTAGCAAAAATGTACTTTCCAATTAAAAAATGGAATATACCACCTTGACAGTATTAAAAAGAAACATACTTTCTATGAAATTAGAAAAAAAAATCTCAGTGAGATAAAATTTGTTTTGAAGTAAGTATTTAGTATCATGGAATCTTCCTGGTTAGCCAGAAATTTTACACAAAATAGTTTATCTAATTCTGTCTTCTGGGCCCAACATCTGGTTTCTGTTGTAATTCTGAAGTTGTAGACAGACTGGACAAAGTCCTCCTATCTTTTTTGTGCCATTATATATTTTGTGCTGTCGGGGTAGGAGACAACAGGTGAGGGAAAACATATGTAATAAATGGTGCTTGGGCTGTACTAGTACTGGGAACTGAAATATTTACTTTGGCAATGAATGTATTAACGGTGGAAAAAAGTGAAAGGGGAGTTGCTACTTGTACACAGCGTAGGAAACTATTTTTGCCAAACGTGCTTCTGACATGCATCATGGCCAACATGTCCCTGCAGGTTTTCTCCATCCAGCTTTACCTTCATCCAGAAGACAACTCGGCAAACCCAGCAGATGAGCACGTCCTCCTGCCTCCGTCCGCAGCCATGGCAAAGAGGGTGTCACCTGCATGCTGCCAGACCGGAGCAGGGAGGGGACGGATAACCAGATGTGGCCCAGCTCTCCCTGGGATGCTGCCCCTGCGTGTGGCTCTTCTCCTTCCGCCTCCACTGAGCAGCGAGGGAAAAGGTAAGGGCAGGAAAGGAAGAAGCTCAAAATCAAGATGCACTGCTGTGGCTTACTGTGACCTACAAAAAGCTGTTTACCTCCTGCCTCACACATAGTGGTGTCACATTTGTCAGAAGCATCCTTCTCCTAGGACAAAAATCGGGGTCCACAGTTAGGCCCGGCACCGCTGGGTTCTCCAGCTGCCTGCAGCCGATGGAGTCTGACAGTCCCATCTCCAGGGAGCTGAGGAGGAAACCAGCCTTCAGAAGCCAGAGACAGGTGGATGAAATCAAAGAAAGACTAAAAATTGTTATTGTCTAAACACACAGCAATAGAATTTAATGACTATGCAACCGAAAAGATAAGCATGAGCATTTGGAAGAAATCCTGAGCCGTAAATAACATGAACAGAAAGGCCAGGCTATGCTATGATTTGTTTAATCAGAAATATAATGGGTGACGGAGAAGGAAAAGGTCTTGCCAGTAATGCAGTATAGCTGGATCCTTAGTGAGGCATAAGCTTTACTCTCAGAAAGTCTTACTTGAAAAATAAATTCATATTGGCTTGAATATAGGCATTGTCACACAGAGTGACAACTGGCTGAGTGGCTGTAAACAAAAGGTAATGATAAGTGACACTGCATCAGGTCGGTGTGTCCGCGTGGAAGTGATGGCCAACGAGATACCATCGAGAAGAGGCTGGTGCTGTCACAGAGCTAACCTGGTTTTATTTAACGTCTTTGCTAATGATCTGGAAAAGGAAGGAGAAACGCACAGTATTTACTTCATTTGATTTTCAAGAAAAGAGGCAAGACTCTCACCTGCTCCTGGGAGACCCCTAATATCAAAGCACTGTTATCCTACTGTCTGCAGAGAGATGGATTCCTCCGAGGCTGCGCAGGCGATTGTTTGAGAAAGCGCCCGATGGTGGAGGTGGTGGCAGCAATACAAAAGAATATGTAGCAATTATCTGCCTGGCGAGGGGGCTGCACAGGAGCAATCCAGCTCTTGACGTAAGCAAAATGCAGTAAAGCACATAAATAAATCTCTGTGTGTTGGGGGGGGGGGGGGGGGGTGTTTTCAATAAACCTGCAGGGATTTTTACTCCAAATTATTTTAAGTATCCATGATATTTCCGTGAGGGATTTCTTATCGCCTCCTTCCATTGTCAGCAGATTCATTCACCTCGCAGAAATATGAGTAAAGAGAAAGAGGTGAGATGGCATTCACTACCTGAATGTTGAGGTTTTACACGACAAGGGGGGAAAAAGGGTAGCAAGAGGGATGTTTGAGTGGGCAGACCAAAGAAGGAGCAGAGGCGGAGAAAGCAAATGGTTCGGGTCAGGCAGAGATCCTATAAAATATGCTAAAGCCAAAGTTTTCTTTCTGCCTTTTAGAGGAACGCAGGCCTGGCTCTGCTGTGTCCTGCGCACCTTGTTGCCAAAAACAGAGCAACACTCTTTAAACGAGAGAGAGAAAACCTCAAGACAGGGAAAACAGAGTAAATGGCAGACAAAAAAGAGAAGTCACAAGTAACCCTTCATGTTGGGGGAAGGGATAATCCTTCCGCACCATGACAATCCCAAGGGACTGAGATTGCTTTGGTCCATTCCTGTGGCTAGAGGAAAGAGGGGAAAAAAAGCAAGCAAGCTCTGCTGGATTTCTCCTATGCTGCGCCTGACTTCTTTCATTCATACAGAAGATGGCTCTTAGCATGCTGCTCAAGAAGCAGATCGTCTAACCGCTCCCCTTATTTCTTGATCATTTCTGCTGTATTGCGTAGGTGGTGCTATTGTCAGATGCTGAAAGCCATCAGGATTTGACGAAGAAAGAGACAGAGCAAGGCAAGGAAAACAAAAAGAAATTATTAGCAATTTCTTCAGGAATTCAGCAAGTGACTGTAGAAAATGGCTCAGGTCTGCGCTTCTGTCCAGGTTTTGGTAAACTGAGCGTACTGCTGCCTTTCCTCAATTGTGTCTTATTTTCCTAAGGGTGTTTTTAAAAGTGCTCTTCCCTTTACTGCTGCGCTGTAAGGCAGGGAATAATATCCCCATACACAGGGGAGTCCTGCCATTTCACTGTAACGTGCAGGGGGAGGTGGGGCGTTGCTGAAGAGTGGTATGCTTCCAACACCTTGAATGTTGAAGTTGAGAGGCGGGGGGATGTTCCCAACAGCTGGAGTCACATCCTCCGGTTGCACGCGTAGAGCAACGGCTGAAGTGAGCTGACACTGCTCCATGGAAGTCAGTCTTCTTGTTCGCACGCCTGCCCTGGGAGCTGGAAATTACAGACTTTCAAGTAACGTCGCTATATATGTTTGGACAAGATACACAAATTCATAGGTGCTGTTGGAGTACAAATAATTAATAAAGATAACGAAGAGTGTGTCTAGTAACTGCTTCAGTCAAGGAACATCAAGCATCAGTATGCAAAAGCCTTTTAAACAAATCTTTTCACGTTGTCATCATAAAATAAAATTGGCCCTTGACTCTTTAAAAGGTCATTCCCCTCAGCTCTGAGCGGTATAAATACAATATGATTTCATGACTTTAGACATGTGGTACTGTCCAGAGCAGGCTGTTCTGTATCACTGAGATGCCAAAATTTGGCTAGCAGAAATGGAAACACAGCAGGTAACAACCCAGCACAGGCAGGCTGATGAACCTTTTTTATTCTGTTCTGTGCTCTGACCCATGTTACAACAGCAAAATATATCAGATTGTTGTTCTCTCCTTGTAAGCCAAGCAGAAGGGAGAGTTGTTGTGCCTCCCTGAGACACAGTCATGACCCTAGGTCAAGAATTACTGACACGATGGTCTAATAAAACTCTTCTCTTTGCCTATGGCAATCAGATCACACTGGGAAACTTCTACCTCTCTTGTCATAAGAGATCCAACAGTCAGAACTCCATCCTATTCCTATTCAAGGGCAGATACCACTGGCATCAATAGGAGCAGCACTGGTATGAAAGAGTTCAAATGTCAAGTGTGTATTTGCAGAAACTGATTCCGCTGAAGACCATGCAGATATCATTATGCTGCTCTCTTCCCCATTGCTCTCCTTTTATATTATCTAAGGCAGAGTGCCCACAGAGGACACAGATGCACTCTATTAGATGTAGAGTGAGTATTGTTAAAAATATCCTCTCTAATACCAACTACATATTTACTTCTTTGTAACCTCATCAACTGTGACACTATGTAATTACAGATTGTTCAAGAGTCTTCACTGCCCACTCAGTGCCAGAATGAAAAACAACCAAAGAAAACATAAAAAGCAGAACACACAGCTGAGCATGAGCCCTCCACCATGTTCCCAAGAGGCTCAGTAACCAAATACACACTCCACATCTCAGGGGAGATAATGCCCATCTACAGCATTCTCCTCCTCAGCAAGAGACTTTTACTCCTCTAAAGATGCTAACAGAAGAAAACAGCAACATGTGGAAAAGTAAAGGTTAGACAGAATCAACATAGATGAGTCACTTATAATTTCTTATTTCTGTTGCACAAGCTTTCAAAAAAACTCCATGTTTTTTCTGGGTAATGATCTCTCATGTTGTGTTGGTGCACCTGGTGCTGTGCCAGGGCTTCACCTAAAAGCCCCATGAAGTGCTGTCCCTGTCGCACAAACCCTTGTCCTTGTCCTGCAATCAGCCCCATGTGGGCAGAGCATGGGTACCCGCAGAGTTCTGCTGAGTTTTGGGAGCTCTGCATGGATGAGACAATCTTCCCACGCAGATCAAGGATCGAGAGTGGGGCTTAAGAGAGAAAATAACAAACAAAAAGGATAAAACCCACTGTGAAATACTGGGTAATTCTTTAAAATGTAATTTAGCAGGTGTTTAGTTATTACCCTGAAAATAAGGCACGAACATATTCATGACTCATATTTGTGCTTTAGTTAAATTGTCTCTTCCGTGCTATAGCTGTAATTTAAAACATTTGCTTCATCCTGAGAGAAAAAAATGAAGATGTTTCAAATAAACCGCTGCCGCAGGACTTACCCCCGTAGGGTACACACAGAAACTACACCACTGGCAAATGTTGAATTCCGATCGTCATTCCTCCTCGGGGAAGAGCTGTACTCATCTTCTTATTTTGGAACCCTGGCTCCTTATACACTAAATGCTTTGATCTGGTCACCTATAAATAGCTTATGTTACGGTCCCACCAGCTTCCTGGGAGGGGGACTGCATTACATTTTTGTCCTAGTCTAGTGATGTCCTAGACTGGCAGGTCTATCTTGATGTTTCCATAATGTGAAAATGAAGTGCTAATTAAATATATGAATAACTGGATGGGCAGGGTGAGAAAACAGACTTCTCGACAGAAGACTGGTGGTGAAATTTTTGCTGTTCATTTATGTTTAATATGAACTTGCTAAGTTGAGTGGTTGGGGTTTTCTGTGATTTCACTGTGACTCTGCTCCCCACCCAAGGTTTTGGAGGGCCGTGTACTGTTACTGACGGTGGAAGAACTGAGGACGCAGAGCACCATACAGGATGCTACAGGTTATCACTGCTTTAGTCAGTGATCTGTAACGTCCACATGTCTCTCTGTATAGCACTTTCTACATCTTCAAATGATATAAAGCACAATAGCTCCACGGGCAGTAACTGGCCTCGCTGGAAGCTGGCTGATTGATGCCAGGCATAGTCCAGGACAGGACACGGCCTTGCAAACATTTTGTGTTAGTATTGTAGAAACAAGCTGCTGGCCTGTTGGGGGTAGGCTGGGAACGTTTCACAGAGATTTGCTTTTAAAGAGAAAATGCCTCTTCCAAATGCACAAACAGTGATCAATCATCACGCAATTCCTTTTGAACCTCTCCTCTTTCTTCCTTAGATAATTTCTTCCTCTTCCCTCACCACTTCCTAGAAGACCATACTGGTTTCTGACCATGCAGCATATAGAAGAAAGAATCTTCTATATAAGAAAGGAAGCTCTTTCAGGGAGATGTGGGGAAAGCAAGAGCTGGGAAGTGCATTTCAGAGGCAGAACCTCAGGTAAGTTATAGGATGACTCTATCAGTTTATACAGGTATTTTCTGGTGGAAAAGACACCTAATTAAGCACTTTCAATCTTGTTGACAAAAGCTTGAACAAGATTGAATGGTTGAAAGTTGAAGTTAGACAAATTCAACCTTGAAACAAGATGTAATTTTCTCATAGACAGGGTAATTAAACACTAAATGATTATCAGTGACAGTGGGGGGTCTCACTATTGGCTGGAGGTTTCAAGGCAATGCCAGTTACCTTCCTAAAAGACAGGGTTTAATGCAACCTCAGAGCAAGGCAGGGTAGAAAGCATTCCCTCTCCACTCATGCACAACTAGCCAGATAGAGACGACCGAGGGTTTGGAGACTGGGATTTTTTGTTTATTTGCCTGTTTGAGGGTGGTTTTTTTTTGCAAAATTATAGACTTGCTGTAACTAACAAGAAGGCACCAAACAAACTAGAGCTGTGTTCCAAAGAGAGAGAGAAAAATGTTCCTAGAAATTACGTTTGTGTTCCTGGCTTACATGCGCAGAATCACCTTGATTGGCAGATTGAAGATTGGAAAGAATTTCTGAGGTCAAATTGGAAAGAAATTACTTAAAAGATGGGAGAAGGTATTACTTCCACTAATTGCGATCAATTAGGCATGTCCCATTTAATAAAGTCTCCATCATTGCTGAGGCCTCACACATACTTGGCGGTATAGCTTGTTCCTTCTGTTCTATGCCTGTGGCATGCAACTGTCAGCCCTGAAGACATAAATTCTTTAATCTAACTAAAATCGTCATGCTGAAAATTCACATGAATCATGTGAAACTGAATAGACTGTGCTACACAGGAGATCAAACTAGATGACCTCACAGTGCTTTCTTACCTTAGAGGAAATTACCCTAACGAAACCAAGGCTCAATGTTTTTTCCATTGACTACAATATGAGTTTTGATACCATTGCCAACAAAATTCCTATAAATTCAAAGCTAACATAGGCATGATTCAAACATGCCAACTTTGCTAATAGCTGTGAGTTCAAGACCTTCTTGAAAAGCTCAAACAATATACAATGCAGCAGCCCACTGTGTTGCGTAGAGTTTGCTGAAGGGGAATTTGAGCTTTTTCTTGCCAATAATCTGAGTAATGTTAACTATTTACACTTCAATGATCTATGCTACTTTTATTCATGCAACCAGCTACCATATTAACATTTTTGCAACATGGGCACTTATCCCTTATGAAACATCCATAAGTCTAGTATCATGGTCCTTTGTCTGGAAAGATCCTACACGTCATGGTACCTTTTCTTCCCAGGCCGTACATAACAGAAACTGTTTGTAATCCAGTAGAATTATGGCATAAGGGATCCACATCCAAAGTCCCATTATTCCTCTAATGTCATTGTTTTCTCTCGGTTTTGGATAAATGGCAACATTTTGACCTATTCTATTTGACCACAGAACATGGACAAAAGAGTGTGCTGTGTCACTATGGTAATCACTGCAAATACACAGTGGTTTTTGGAGACATATTACACATCTCTCTGACGGCTGGCTCCAGCCTCCTAAGTCAGTTGCCAGCTGACTTGGAAAGCTGAAGAAGCTACCAAGCTGCTTTTAAAGAAATATCTGTGGCTACACTTGCAGTGATTCTACCAACAGCTGCTGCATGAGGAGTGGGAAGAAAGGCCAGTAACCAGTTACTTTGGAGTAACTGTTCTTGGCTCATTCAGAAAAAGGCTCTTTCCAGGCTCAGAAACAAGTTGTGTGTGGAAGAGGATTGTACAGCAGACAGAAAAGACCAGCATGGCTGAGACGTTTCATAGAATCATAGAATCATTTAGTTTGGAAAGGACCTTTAAGATCATCAAGTCCAACCATAAACCTAACACTGCCGAGTCCACCACCAAACCATGTCCCTAAGAACTACACCTACACATCTTTTAAATATCTCAAGGGATGGCAGAAAGAAATTTGTCCTAATATCCAGTCTAAAGTGAGTTTCCTGAAGAGCCTGGGTCACCACAACCCATTGTGACAGTGTATTGTCTTGAGCCTTGTGACCCCAACACACATACTTCCAGGACATGTGTTTGTCTCAACATAAGGAAGACAAAACTAACTAGATGAAAACTAACTAAAAAGGCCTGTTATCTCCAATGTCTGGGCTCACTAGATCTGCTGTAGATGTCTCTTCTGTAAATGTCTAATATATGATGGGATAAATCCCATCACTGTGAAGAGGAAGGTTTGGATCCACGGTAGATGGCATCACATGGGCTGTTCTTTCTTCTTTCTGTTGCCAACACACAGGAAAAATACTCTGTAAATGGGATCAAATCTGAAACACTGCCTTGCTCTAACAATCAAAAAGCTCTGTGGCACCAGCAGGGTCTGAGTCACTCAGCTCTTTCTTCCCAATCTATATCTCCCAATATCCACTATTCAAATAACACAAATGTGACAACATACCTGAATATTACGGCAACTTTTAAATGAGTAGGTCTCATCAGTTTGACCAATGTCCTGACTGAGCTTATCAACTTTGTAATTGAGAAGGTTGTTTTTAGTGCTGTATCATGAAAATGTATAAGCCATGTTAACGGCATGCGTGTTAAGAAGTACATTGCCCAGTGTTATACTAGGATTTTTCCTCTGGTACAAAATATAGCATTCAAGGACTAATTACGCATTTAGAAGATCCCTAAAAATTCAAAGAGATGGTAAAAACATCAGTAAGGAAGGAGTCAAACCATGCTGTTAACCTGCAAAATTCCAAACAATCATTGCAAAATTCCCAACAATCATTGCAGAATTCCGTGTATTTCACAGCAGACTTGGTGCACATCTAGGAATATCTACAGGGAATTCTGGTACAGAAAGTGGCTATTACGGCTCTGAAGTTACAGGGACAAGTTGCTTTGCTGTTCATTCCAGAGCGGATGCCAACAGTCTTTGAATTTTGCAGCACCTTTCTGGGAATGTTTTGTCAAGCATTATCAGCACATATCACGTTAGTTCTCCCAAACCAGATCCTCTGCTTCCTAGTCACATGAAAGAATGCTGCATCCTCCATGAAAGGGCTACCTATAGAAAGGTTCATCAAGCTATTAACCTGCCCACACACTGGTCCTATTTCTTCAGAAGTTTCACCTGCCAATTTAGTGTTGTAGAAAGATGTACAACTCCCTTAACTGGTGATAAACAAGGTACATTCACCACCCACCAGCTAAATGCTCCAGAATAGTACACTAAAGTGCTCAAAGGCAAAGGTGTGCAAGATGGGGTTGACACAAGTACTATTAAATGCTTTGGCAGAAAAACAAGGGATGAAGAAAGATCGTTACTGTCATGGAAAATTAAAAAAAGAGCAGTTGTCCACAATTTTCTGCACTTTCAAGCCCTGGCACTGAGCCCACCTGTCTGCTAGGAGTAGGATTTTCCCTGAAATCCTGGCCTTCAGCAAACCTGATGGGGAACATTACAGAATCACAGAATCACAGAATCACAGAATAGTAGGGGTTGGAAGGGACCTCTGTGGGTCATCTAGTCCAACCCCCCTGCCGAAGCAGGGCCACCTACAGTAGGCTGCACAGGATCTTGTCCAGGCAGGTCTTGAATATCTCCAGAGAAGGAGACTCCACAACCTCCCTGGGCAGCCTGTTCCAGGGCTCCGTCAACCTCACAGTGAAGAAGTTCTTCCTCATGTTCAGACGGAACTTCCTGTGCCTCAGTTTGTGCCCATTTCCCCTTGTCCTGTCACTGGGCACCACTGAAAAGAGCTTGGCCCCATCCTCCTGACACCCACCCTTCAGATATTTGTAGGCATTTATAAGGTCCCCTCGCAGCCTTCTCTTCTTCAGGCTGAACAAGCCCAGTTCCCTCAACCTCTCCTCGTAGGGGAGATGCTCCAGTCCCCTCACCATCCTCGTAGCCCTCCGCTGGACTCTCTCCAGTAGCTCTTCATCCTTCTTGAACTGGGGAGCCCAGAACTGGACACAGTACTCCAGATGAGGCCTCACCAGGGCAGTGTAGAGGGGAAGGAGAACCTCCCTTGTCCTGCTGGCCACACTCTTCTTGATGCACCCCAGGATCCCATTGGCTTTCTTGGCAGCCAGGGCACACTGCTGGCTCATAGTTAACCTGTCGTCCACTAGGACACCCAGGTCCCTCTCCGCAGAGCTGCTCTCCAGCAGGTCCACCCCAAGCCTGTACTGGTGCATGAGGTTGTTCCTCCCCAGGTGCAGGACCCTGCACTTGCCCTTGTTGAACCTCATCAGGTTCCTCTCTGCCCAGCTTTCCAGCCTATCCAGGTCACGCTGAATGGCAGCACAGCCTTCTGGTGTATCTACCACACCTCCCAGTTTGGTGTCATCAGCAAACTTGCTGAGGGTACATTCTAACTCTTCATCCAGGTCGTTGATGAAGAAGTTAAACAAGACTGGGCCCAGTACTGACCCCTGAGGGACACCACTTGTCACCAGCCTCCATCTAGACTCAGCGCCGCTGATGACAACCCTCTGAGTTCTGCCATTCAGCCAGTTCTCTATCCACTTCACCGACCACTCATCCAGCCCACACTTCCTCAGCTTCCCTAGGAGGACATCATGGGAGACTGTGTCGAAAGCCTTGCTGAAGTCCAGGTAGACAACATCCACGGCTCTCCCTTCCTCTACCCAGCTAGTCATGTCATTGGAGAAAGCTATCAGATTGGTCAGGCATGATTTCCCCTTGGTGAATCCATGCTGACTACTCCTGATAACCTTCTTTTCTTCCACTTGCTTCATGATGGCCTCCAGGATAAGCTGCTCCATCACCTTACCCGGGATGGAGGTGAGGCTGACCGGCCTGTAGTTCCCTGGGTCCTCCTTCTTGCCCTTTTTGAAGACTGGAGTGACATTGGCCTTTCTCCAGTCCTCGGGCACCTCTCCTGTCCTCCAGGACCTCTCAAAGATGATGGAGAGTGGCTCAGTAATGACATCCGCCAGCTCCCTCAGCACTCGTGGGTGCATTCCATCGGGGCCCATGGATTTGTGGACATCCAGATCACTTAAGCGATCCCTCACACAGTCGTCCTCGACCAAGGGAAAGTCGTCCTCTTTGTAGGTTTAATTAATTAATTAGAAAGACTAGAGGATATGTTTTGAAAAACTCCCAGCAGTCTCACAGAGGTGAGCCCAAATGGGACGGATTCATGTCTGGGAAGCTGGAAGGAGGCCCAGGGATAGATTAAAAAAGACTCACCATCTCCCTGTTCATACTAATAAGAAAAGCTGCCTGTCTTAGGGTCTGCTAACAGAGTGTTCCCAGTGCCCTTGACCTGAAACTCACTTTACTTTTGACATTTCCTGAGCAGCTGGCATTAAACAGTGGGTTTCTTTATCTGGGCTGCAATACTCTATCCTTTGTTGATTCTCATCAACTTCATCACACTACACCATGTTTGTGGATTAATGTAAACTCTGTGAAGATTACTGCATAAACTGGTTGAAATTACTTCAGCAGAAACTGTTTTAAATTATCGAATTACTTTTATGAAGAATATGTTTGTGCTAAAGCACTATTTTAAAACTATTATTGTTAAAAATACAAAGATTTTTGTTTATATAGTCCTTCATAGAAAAGGAGCCTTAGAAAGTTTTCATTCTTTTTAAATAAATTGAAAGAAGCCCTTTGTTTGTAAAAGAAAGAAACTTCTGCTGAAACAATAACATTGAACATTTGGAAAAAGAAAAATATAACTTTGATATTATCTGTTTTCGTGGTTTAACCCCAGCCAGCAACTAAGCACCAGACAGCCGCCCGCTCACTCCCCACCTTCTCTCCCTGTGGGATGTGAAAAAGTAAAAACTCGTGAGTAGAGATAAAGACAGTTCAACAGCGAAGCAAAGGAAGAGATAATAGTAATAGTAATAGTAATAGTAATAGTAATAATAGTAATAATAGTAATAATAGTAATAATAGTAATAATAGTAATAATAGCAATAATAGCAATAATAGTAATAATAGTAATAGTAATAATACATACAGCACAAGTGATGCACAAGCACAATTGCTCACCACCCGATGAGCGATACCCAGCCTGCCCCCAAGCAGTGATCGCTGTTCCCGGCCAACTCTCCCAGTGTATAGACTGAGCATGACATCATACGGTATCAGTATCCCTCTGGCCAGTTTGGTCAGCTGTCCTAGCAGTGTCCCCTCCCAGCTTCCCCTGCATCTGACAGGCCAGGCCAGCATAAGAAGCTGAAAAATCCTTGACTATCTTGCAGCAACTAAAACCATCAGTGTGTTATCACCATTATTTTCATCCCAAATCCAAAATACAGCACTACACCACACACCAGAAAGAAAATTAACTTTATCCCAGCCAAAACCAGAACATCTGTGGAAATAGATCAGATTTTTTTTCAGTCATATATTAGAATTTACTTCCTCTCTTTCTTTTCTCATAAAAACTCCTGTTTTCTGAAGATTGCCTCCTGCTCCACCCTGGCCACACAACAACCTCCTGATCATCATGCACCAAAAAAAGTTCTCTTTCCTCATTCAGCTCTTTCCATAAGAGATGCTTCTTTTCTGAAAGCTTCCTGCGTTGTTTTTCTCCCTGTTGATGGCGCCAGACCTTCTCACACTTGAACTGTTGTCCAGTGTATATTGTACCCGTTTGAGTCTGGTTGTTAGGTCCACACCATTAAGGCCTCCAGCCCCTCCTTCGCCCCTCAGCACACAAACACAACAAAGGGAATTATAAAACCTTCATCAGGAAAACTCAGCAAGGTTTTGCGGAGCTGCCTACAAAAGGTCCTGGGAGAGCCGCAAGGCTTGCTGCAGTCGAGGTATCTCTGCCCTGCAGGTACAAGCGCTCTTTTAGCGAAGTTTGGACCAACGCATGAAGACAAAAGCTATGCCGCAGACGTCATTACGATGCCTAGCTCTACTAAGCCTTGTCCACAACCTGACAGCAGAGCTACAGAAAGAGCTAGGCTGCTGCTGGTTGAATTTGTTGTGCCTTCTCAGTAGAAAGCATGGAGAGATACTGAGGCCATTTATAGCAGTGGAAATATGTATTTGTTTAAATCGCATATGAGCTTAAGTCATTTGCTGCCTGTTTGCTGACTACTTAAGCTATTCCAAATCTCATGGTGCATGCTGTATTTATATAGATGTGGGAATAATAATCTTCCAATGGGTTAGGCATAGAGTATTACATACAAAAATAAAGATCACTAAATGAAAAGTTCAAAACACAATTGTTTGGTTCACAAAAACATGACCTACATTTCCTGCAAGTGCAAACTGTTAACATATTTTTCATTTTAATGTATGTTGCACAGAACCACTGTGACAAAACCCCCCAAATTTAACACATCCATATACACAAATGTTAATATTGTGTTTTCAGCAAACTGCATCTCAGACATTTCTGAGCTTTAAGCATCATTGGGTCTCTAATGACACATCTATAGCCCAGATTTTTTTTTCAATGGAGTTTGATGAATCTTCTGTCAGGAATGGGTGGGATAGGCAATATGGTTTCGCCTTAACCATTTTCTTCAATAGAAAACATTTTAATAATAGAAAATAATAAAGTGCAAGGGCCATTGCAGCTGAAGTTCTGAGGGACTGCGTGATGGACAGAGTTGAGGGCACGTGTTTTCTACTCCTGTATGCAGTGTTTCACAGACTTTCTTCTTTTTTGTTTTCAGTGCTCATTGGTTTTTACACAGCAGAACATTTTGTTCAATAATCCTAGAAATAAGCTATCATGCTACTCTGAATCACAGGATGGTCAGATATATTTCATCTTCATCTCAAAGCTCTTGCTTAAGTCATTTACTTCTCCCTGAGGAAGAGCCACAAACCAGCAAGGAGCTGAGGTGTAAAAAGCACAAATTCCACAATATAAAACCTGTAGAAATTTGTCTAATTGCTTTGTCATTTCCTTGCTGAGTGAATCGCTTAGTGTGCAGTTGCCTTAAAAACAGGGCTTTGAGGAGGAGCAGGGCTGCCTCGTCCCTCACATTGGTCATGAACCTTCAAGGTACCAAGAGACCTCGCTGTGGTCAGTATTTGGACCGCTGATGATGCCCACACTTGGTTGAGTCTGGCCAAAATTATACAAGGTTAAATCTGACTCAAAATAAGTATCAGGCTCATTATTTTCTCTAAAATTAATAATTTTTCAATTCACATTTATCCACAGAGGCCTGACACAGAAAGGATTGAAATAATTTGTCACCACTATGACAAACAAATCAAAATTAAACCCTGCATGAGTACTAGAGAGATGTCCCTTCTGACATCAGTATTCATTAGGTAGAGGAAAATATTATCGTTTCTGTAGCATAACATCCACTGTACTTCTTAACAGATGATTAGGGAAATTAAATGAATTGTAGCAACCTGTTTATTCAGGTATGAAGCATCGGAGGCTTTGTTCATGCGGGGCGTTCCAGCTGGGGTGTTACCTGTGGGTAACAGCACCCAGTTTTGCACTGGCGTGAAAGGGGTACGCCATCGCCGTGGTGCACACAGGGAAGCCCTCTTCAGCCACAGGCCGTTGAAACCATCCACGAAGGCCCAAGCCGCAGGAGCTACGCCGACCCGAGGTCTTCGGTCGTGTGTGGGCAAAGGACGAGGCGAGAGAAGGCAGCGCGCCGGCCGGCATGGCTGCTGGACCCCTCCCGCTCTGCAGGGCTCCGAGGGGACAATTTCCCCTCCAGCTGTTAGAAAATACCACTTCTGGTGTCCGTATCCTATTTTGTCTCTGAACCAAACGGGGGGAGGGAAATAATACCCCAACGGGTCACAGGGTTCAGTGAAAATCCTAGAAGCTTTTCCTGAACAAATAAGAGATAGTGACCTCTGGCCCTGCCTTTGCATGAGAATTAACATCAGCATTCAGGAGTCACTGCGGTGGCTGGGGACGACGCAAATGCCAGATTCTGATTTAAAACTCAGATTTTCTCTGTTTTTTTCCTTTTTTTTTCATATTTTTTTTTTAAGAGCCCAGAAGAAAAGGGGGGCCTCACAGCTCATCTGCATTACAGATCAGGCCTCTTTGAGAAAATCAACCATCCATAATTCATTACATGTTTCCTGCAGGGCCTGGAGACGGCCCAGGCCCTAGCAACAGAGTCATAGCAACAGCGGCCGGCCCCAGCCAATCGGCGGCCACCTTTCTGAACCCGCCTAGCCAATCCGGCGGGCCGGCAGAGATGGCGGCGCCGCCGCTCCCCGGGCCGCGCGGCCGCGCGGGAGCCTGCGCGAGGCGGCGCCGTTACGGGGCGGGGCCGCGCCGGGCCGGTTTGGTGCGAGTTGAGGTGGTTTGGGGAGTCTGGGCGGCCGAGCCGTGACAGCGTGCGTGGGCGCTGGAGGGGGCGCTGGGTTTCGGTCGGTAGGAAAAGGAATGGTGATTTTTTTTTTTTTTTTTTTTTTTTTTTTCCGGCAGACAAGCGTATGTATTTTAAAACTCTTGCACCTCGAGGAGGACTTTTCTGAGGAAAAAATGCCTTGCACCTGCTTAGAGCAAAACCTACATAAATCTTTTATTATTTCTTCATAAAGATTCTTAACTGCAGGTAGCTGCGTAATTTGGAAAACGTGGGTTTGTGTTCTGCCTTTATGAAGCAGAAATACTCTGCTACAGCTCACTGCCATATTCTATAACTGAGAGATTACATTTGAAAGCTTAAAAATCAGCTTATTTTTTTTCTCTGGCTGCACCCTACAAGAATAATGCCGGGTTTGTGACTTCACCCTTCCACGCCAGTAGCTCGTCCTACCTCACAGGACATAGCCGTTGTTCCCAACCAACATACGGGAGAACAAAGCAAAAATGCAGGACGTCTGCAGACGGAATGGTTGTGAAAACAACCAAAGAAACTGGTGCTGCAGAAGCTGTGCTTGGAACTGAAAGTGCAGAAAGTGCTGAGCCTTCCCGCATGCAGCTGTTCTGTGAAGTTCCTGTTAACTGGTGTAAAGTCTTGGTACTGCTACACGCACGAAAATGTGTGATGTCCTTTCTTTGAGGAGGAGGAAAGGTCTTGAGCTTTGGTTAGATTCAGTAAGAACAGTGAAGCTCATTGATGGCTAAAGGCACGTGATGGCGGCTTACTGCAACCGTCATGCTCTGGAAAATATCATTTTTCTCAGAATGGCACAAGGAAATACTTACTTTTGCAGTATTTATATTTAACGTAAACTTTAAAATAAATACTTGATGTCCATGTGTATGCGGGTGCAGAGGTCTATAAATCCTAGTATAAAACTATATCTTTTCTCATTTATCTTTGGGGAAAAAGAAAAGTAACGATTTATCTGAACCTGAACATTACACTTGAAGCCAAGATACAGTAGGTTATCTAAGTAAGTGTTTCACCCCTCAACCTAAAAGCCAATCCAAATTCCACTCTATTGCATATGTTGCTCAGATAGTGAAAGCGGAGATTAGAAGATTTGCTATGGATGCTTCAAAGTACATTTTGGACCCAGTGCCCCGTGTTGAACTTTAACAGATGATGCATAAATTGACTAAAGCTGTGAAGGCTGCCAGGGGAAGATTGAAAAATACATTCCAATCTCGCCTCATATATTCTATAAAAAGTTGCAAACGACCTGCTTTGGCAAGGCCATGCCTTCTGAGGTTCCACAGATGAAAAAACACCGTATCACTAACTTTCTTGATCTGACAAATGGCTGAGAACTCTGCTTTATCATTCATTTCTTTCAACAAATTAGTGGGGCTAATTACTACATTTTCTGTTTAGAAGTGGCATTTTTTTCCCTTGTTTGAAGAGAAACCATATTAAGATTTTTACAGCAGTTTTCTACAGCAGTTAAATCTGAAATCAAAATGTTTATTTCACCTTAAAAGAAAAAAAAACCAGCAACTTTTAGTCACAATGAATCTGAAAACTTAATTACTGACTGGAAATTAAAATTTATAGTTTTTTTCTTGGCAAGAAGGATCAATTTAGCAGTTTTGTATTTTGCTCGCAATTGGACACAAATGAAGATTTGAACATCAGGCCTATGACTGTTCATTAAAATCACTTAACGAACCCTGTGGTCTGCATAGTTAGAAATAAGAAATTGCCTTCCAGGATGGTTAAGTTGTGCCATACCTTTATCCTTAACTTGACAGATTCAACGCAGGGCTGGAGGCATGCTCACTCCGAACGGCACAGTGCTCTCTAATGAGCTGTTACAATCACATGACTTTAGCTAATGAATTTCTTATCCTCTTATGTGGATAAAAGTTTCTGTTAGAAGTCAAAAGATCTCCGCTTTTTAAGTGGATTTGCACTTTGCATTTGGGGAGGGAGGGAGCGGAAGAAAGGATGCTACAATGAGTGAAATTCATTGTGTTCTTAACAAGCAGTGCTGTGTGGCAATAATGAAATCATCACAATTAATAAAGAATCCTCGCATGCTCAGTCTGAAGCATGGAACACTCCAAGGCAGAGCCACAGATCCATGGCCACGGGTGGAAATCTGAGCTCACACTTAAATGAGTCCAGCGAGTCTGTTTGGGAGAGCGGGTCCCGTTCCCCCTTGCATCCTGGTGTGGCACTGGGCATGGGCAGAAAGGCTCCGTGCTGTGCAGAGGACCCGGGTCCCACCTGCGTGCAACCCAGAAGGGAGAATAATGCGTCACTTCTACTTGCAAAAGCTAAATCCCTCATTCGTAAGGGGGGGTTAACCCAAAGCCCCGATGGACAGCATCACTCCTGAACTCCGCCGCGGTGAGGTGCTGTAGAAGAACAATATTGCACACTGACACAGGGACCTCAAAGCATTTTGTAGCCATTTGCCTCCCAAGCCTCACAGCTTCACAGAGATATAGTTCACCTAGGGCACAAAAAATATGTTGTTCCATGTTTAAGTGCTGCTGCTTCTGTAGAAACAATGCATTATCTCAAGAGCTGGATGGGGAGTTCCTGAATTATTTCAGTGCACTGAAATGTGCAGGCTGCAGTCATTACCAGGGGTCAACACCTGCCTGAGGAGAAGTCATTCTGATTTTGCAGAGCAAGTGGGGAGAAGGAGAAAAGAAAGAAAGAAAAAGCCTTGACTACAATTTGTTCTCCTGCAAATGGCCTTGGAGAGTGTCAAAAGGAGCTTTGAATCTTGCTAAGCAGTTCACGTGGAGGTTCTGGGTACGTGTTAATTTATGCTGCTGAATTAGTCTCTCTACTCAGCCAGAGTACCTAGAAAGTCTACACGTCTTTTCTGAGCAGCTTGCTGTGCCTGTCATTTAAAATAGTGAAGGCTGAAATTGTAGGATGCCTTTACAATGGGAAAGTGTGTTTTCTACTTTAATCTTAGGGCCAAATTCTTGCTCCAAGGTAAGCAGCTACCATTGGCTCTGCTTTGGAGGCAGCAAAGATTGGCTCATTGCAACGGGAACTGCAAACCCCTATCTCTGAACAAAATTTGGCCCCAAGACTTGAAAGAATCAGAAGAGCACCTGTGAAAAGGTAGCGCCTGACAAGAACGCTTAATTCCACCTCCTTACAGATCTTGCCAGAGACTAATATAAAGACGGAAACCCGGCCGTGGCCTGACCCAAAGCACACGAATTTCAGCCAGAACACTTGCATTATTTCAAAGCATTCAGGTCAAGCTGTAAAGGAGTCACCTGCAGCAGTTCAAACCCCAAAAAAGCAGCAGGATGGGTGCCATTCTTTCCTGTCTGATAGCGCAGAACCTGAATTTTCCAGTGTATTTCACTTGATCCTTGCCTTCTTACAGTGCTTCACAGGAGCTTAGTGTTTTCCCCAAATTTAGGACTGATGTGTACCCAGAGGTCAGTAGAAATTTGCAGCTGTGATGGGCAGTGTCACCAAAACGTCCAACTGGCTCAAAACCTATACTTGAGCATTTCACTTTTATTTGGATCTCAAAACTTTGTTCAGCTAATTCTACTACGCTCCAGTAGCCTCCCTGAAAAATCTTCAGAAAAAAACCCTAGGAACTGCCCTTTTGTTACTGCCTCTTTCCGAAAGTGGCCCAGGTAGTGCCTTGCGAGCTCCCTCTGTACAAATCGGAGAGAGGAAAAAAGAACTAATCTCCGCTGCCCCCTGTGTGGGAGAGAAAGCAAGCGGGCAGGAGAGTGTGTGTGTCCGCAGCGAGAGCAGGGCTGGGGCGGGGGGTGGCCTCCGGCTGCCCACCCACCGCAGAGGGGCCGTGGCATTGACGCAGCCCGCCTGCTCTCCTTTGGAGGTGACAGGCTGAGAGGAAGTGACCCTTGGTGCCCCCCTTCTGCGGGGGACCTTGTGAAATAACTGCTGCTCTTCTCTTCCTTCCTTCCTTGGACAGGTCAAAGAAATTAACCATGAGAAAACTCTCACTTCGTCATTTGGAGAGCAAGGGAAAAAAGAGACTCTTTCCTCAGAAGGGACGAGGAGGAAGTGTGGAGGTGCTAACCTTGACTCTTTACTTCTGTCTCAGGAAATGCTGAGTGGTTCCAAAACTGGTCCGCAGGGTTTGTGGATGACAGGGCAGTGGGCAGCAGCAGCAGGAGCTCTGGCTGTGTGGGTCTATCTGAGTTTTATTTCTAAAGGGGACTCGTAAAATGATCCCTGCAGCTCTGTTTCCAAGAACCAGGAACATCCAGAAGTTCAAAGCTGCTCAGCACCACTCCCTAACTGCATCTGGTTAATTCCTAGTAAAACCCCGACCTAGGAGGAGAAGGAGAATCCTGAGGACTGCGGGAAGGAGCAGGCTGGTTTGGGGAATAAGAAAGGAAGCAAGAATGGTTAGGGTCACTTCACAGCTGAGAGAGCAATCTCTGCCCATTCCTCCAGAAGTTCACAAAGTGCCAAACCTTGAATTCGAGATCAGGCCTAAGCAAGTTTGAGCGTCAAGGTAAACATTTCATGCACAGCCCTGTTTCACATCTCTTGGCTGTTGAGGGGCAGTAGGTAAAGCACATAGACTCGGTCTCTCCCCTCCCTCTTCAAAGGAGTTTTAAATGTCTCTCAGATGCGCTTGGGGTGAGTTGGGGAGGGAGGGAATGACCTTTGGATTCTCCCTCCAGAGGGAACCTGAGAAAATGACCTTTTGGCCTTTAGCTCCACGGGGGCTCCAGAGAGGTCGGGAGGAATGACTCTTGGTCCAATCTTGCTCTCCACAGGGGCTAGGGGGGAAAAACAATGAGAAAGAACTCCAGGAAAATGTGATCACGGGAATTTTTGTCTTCTTCTGAAAAAGGGGCATGTTTACTTCATAGCCCCTGTAAGAAAAATAACCTGCCACTGAGAAACAAGCGCGTCCATTTAAAGCAAGAAAAAGCCTCAACTCGGTGACCTAGAAATCAAGGCAGAAAGTAAAAGCTAATAAATAAATAAATAAGTAAATAAAATAATCAGGGATGTCGTGCAAAATCAAGGGGTGCCCTCTGAAGAGGTGTAATCAAGGCTCTGAGCCATCAGTTGTAATGGTTTTGATTAAAGAAAGCTGCGCAGAAGTAATCTATTTTATTTTTAAATGGCCTGATTTTCCCTTGCTGCTCTCTTGGAGGCTGAACCTAGAACAACTTGAAGGAGGACATGAAATGTTCAGTGAAAAAAGGCAAGTGAAAAAGCATGCATTCAGTAAAAAAGAAAACCTGCATCTATTTAAGTTACTTTTGGCTTTTGATCGCACACATTAAAATTGGCTGAGAATAGCAATTCTTTAGTAAAATAAAAACATGAAAGACCTTCCAAATCCTGGCTGGTCAAGCCACACAGTTCTGTGCTGCTTCTACAAAACCTGCAATTTAATTATAGGAGCGATTGTCGCACTGAGCTAGGGATAGGGCTCATCTTAAGCTGTGTGCTTAGAAGTACGAGGGGTTTTATTTATTCTATGTACTCTACACAGTGTAAAAACTTAATATAAAAACTTCCTTCCTACAAACTTCATATTTATTCACAATCTTGAACTTTTTCACTTGTTTCCATTATAGCGGAAAGCTTAAGTCTGAAGGTCTTCTGTTCTTATACAGGGTCAAACATGTTGCCTTTGCGTGATAAATAAAGACAAATAGTAGAAAAGAACCTCAAAAGAATCCCAGCTGGGGTGGGAGGGGAGGGAGGTTTACATTTTCCTCCTCAAGAAGGTCAGATGTTTATTCAAGCCTGTCCAAGCCCTTTGAACAGAGCATGGGCTGTGCTGGCAGTCTCATGAGAACGGCGCTTCCTGGAGAATGGACGGGGTAGCAGCCTCAGAACAGCCGGCCACAGACTGCGCTGCTGGGTTTAGAGTCCCGCGATGCTGAAGGCACACTGAAATACCAGGTGCAGAAACATAGCCTGTTTCCAACACGGTTATTTGAATAAAGCAAGTTGAGTTCTTGCAATAACCTGCATTGTGGCAGCAAGAATAAAGCGTGCATAATTTCCTGCCGGTTATGCTCTGCCCAGTGCTGAGAGTTCCTCGCACATGGCTTACGTGTTGGGAATGGGGGGGGGACCGTACCCTTACCTGGGGTTTTGTGGGTCAGCATTTTTAGTCACAGTGGTTTTTAGGAGAATCACAGAATCACAGAATGGTAGGGGTTGGAAGGGACCTCTGTGGGTCATCTACTCCAACCCCCCTGCCGAAGCAGGGTCACCTACAGCAGGCTGCACAGGACCTTGTCCAGGCGGGTCTTGAATATCTCCAGAGAAGGAGACTCCACAACCTCCCTGGGCAGCCTGTTCCAGTGCTCCGTCACCCTCAGAGGGAAGAAGTTCTTCCTCATCTTCAGACGGAACTTCCTATGCTTCAGTTTGTGCCCACATCAGGCTCAGCTTATTATGCTCAGCTCTTTCCCATTTTTTTTTAATTATTTGAAATAAGGTGCATAAAATATTAGAGCCTGGAAAAGCAAAGGGAAGACAAAACTACTAAGTGTGTGACTCTGGTTTAGTAAGTTACGTGTTTCAGTGGATCCAGTCACTGCTGAAAACCAGGCCTCATCTTCGCTTGCCTCTGGTCAAATTTTTGGGAAGATCAAAATAAATTTGGTTGGTTTTATTTTGACATCTCTTGATGCTTCAGGCTCATGACTGCGTTATTTTCACATTCCAAGCTTGACATACAGACTAATATACACAGAAAGAGGTATGTTGTCAGCAAAAAAAAAAGTGTAATTTGGCCTATAAAAGCATCAACAGCACGTTTACAACGCGGCAGAGCTGTTTAAAGCTGAACATCTTAACAGTGATTCATGGAGGATGGCTGTGAACATGGGCACAGGCGAGATGCTGATGTCCTCTTCGCAAAGGTGGGCAACAGCATTAGACAGTGCCTGCAGCCGCAGCCTCATCCGCAAGGAGTAGGAGCTGGAAATGCTGCTCTCCTGATAAAATACCAGAATCCAAGCAGACCTGCAAAGGACGATTTTTGTACAGGCTTTGAAATTATCTTTGGCCACAGAGAATGGGCAAAAGCTTGTTGTGTCCTCCAATCCCGACTCCTGATCAACATTTGATTTCTAAAAGCGTGGCAATCTTGCATGTTCTTTTTAGTAACAGCATGTGTTCTCTGTTCGTAGGAAATCAAAGTTGTATGATGTTTACATTTCAGCAGCGTGCTTCAGTGAATGAGTTTAGCCATTCAAAGCAGAGCTACTTTTAAATAATATTAAGATAACAAGAAAATCATGGAACAGACGACCAAATGAAGTTACATTCCTCACCTGCTAAAATTACTTTCTTAATATGCCATGTGTTGCCTTAGCTTCTAAGGTCTGGAGGTAAAATAAGCAAGGGTCTAAAATGCAGCTGCTTAACCCGTTTGTGAGGAATAATGTAATGGCACTCGTGACCTTTGTGTATCTGGACCATCCCCTTCCCAAAGTGAGACTCGCCCTCCCCAGCTAGCGGGGAGCATCCTACCCAGCAGCCAGGTGGCACTTTTCTGCTGGGACAAAATTTTAGATCCTTTCAGACATCTTTTCACAAGATACTTATGCATTGGTACACTGCCCGTTCTGAATGACAGCTACGGGAAAGCACCCCAGGGGTCACTTATAAGGTCTGTGGTACCCTAAGGTACCTTGGTTATGTCTGCATCATGCTCAGCCATGCTGCGTAGGTACACCTTTGTGTTTCAGGAGAAAATCTACTCCTTTAACCATGAGGAGAAGCTGGACAAAATTTTATTTATCTAGAAATAATGTCTTTTTTGTCCTCTTCAGGCAGCGCTTGTTTAGGTAGTAGCAAGAGGCCTCTTTTGCAAGGTGTACAAAGAAGGGAAAAAATAGCCAGCTCTAAGGTACACGGTCACTGTAAAGAAAATGGAATTCACTACCTAGTTTCTCACATCAGTATGGCCTACAAATGCGCTGGACAAATCCCCGTGTTTATAAAGGACGGAGAGGTTCCTTGGTGTGTCACCTGCAGAGCGAGGACCTGGCACCAGCTGGTCGTTTGCCTCTTTGTGTCCCAGCCTTGCTCAGCTCGTGTGAATTCTTTACAAGTTAAGCAAGGATCTCTGGAACTCACATTCCATGCAGATGAAATGTAAATCCACACTGAGTATTTGCCAGTGACGACTGAAAAATGTGTGTAGGACACTGTTATTAATAAGTGAGAAAAGGCAAAGCATGACCAAAATCCATGCCTTTGAAATCAGTGAAGTTCTTTCTGTTCATATTGGTGAGCCATGGAAGTATAGGTGCATTTGTGTGAACAAGATGGAAAACAATCAGAAAGAAAACTTAAATCACAGTAGTGTAGGGAGATAAATACAATCACAACTGTTGTGCAAGGATTGGTTGCCGTGCCCCTGGCATGTGGTTTTTGTCAAAACACCGCCGAGCAATGGGTATTTTCTGGGTGTGTATCACAGCACATACACAAAAAGGGGAGGGGACACTCAGTGACACATTCTGATTAATTGGTTAACAGGAGCTTCCTCATACTCATTACAGCTATTCAGCCATATCTGTTTCTGAATCTGAAGACACAATTTTATCTGAGAGTCCATATGGCTTATCAGGAAACTGTCCATATAGAAAACTACCACAATCCTGAACCAAGATAATATTTCTCTAATAGACCATAACAGCTCGGGAAGAGTCAATAAGGTCGGTCATTTGAGCATGCATTTTGATATGCATTCTACCTATCCAAACACGAGTCATTTACATTGCCGGCTATCTGCCTGGTAAATCCATGGTTAGGTAATTCTTGTAACGCTGGAATTTTTTTGCAAGAGAGATTATAAAGATCACTTGAATGTATTGTAGTCCGTAGACTAATTTGGAAATTACTGAGTATTTGCCTGATAGATTGTAATAGACTCTGATGCAGCTGTTGGCTTTTATCAGCTAAACCCATATTTTGATATGTAAGCAAATTTGAAAAAGCAAAGTATTTGCACAATAATCAGCCAGGCTACTCTGTCTGACTAGCAGCATCCTGTCTGCTGTGAGTCACCAGGTTGATGAGAGGAGCGGACTATCTGCTACTGGGGCCCAGATCTGGCAGAAACGAGCCATTACCGTAAATTCTCTCTTATCCCTTCAACTCAGAGAAGCCCAGGAGTATGAAGAGCAGATTGCTGAGGGTTAACGGCTGAGTAGAAAGTGTCGAGGTAACCCTGCTCACCTAATCCCTTACAGCTCCACAGAGTCATCGGGCAGGGAAGCCACACTCACCCTGAGAGTCCTGAGCGGGTCCCTGGCTGTGTGTTCAGAGCCTTGAACAGTGTAGTTAAATAGGCTTCATCTTCCATTCTCTCGTTATTTTCTGTTCTGTTTTCCCTCTGTTGGAAAAGCAAAGGAAAATAAAGAGAAAAATGGAGAGAAAGCAGGGAGTATGGGAATATGGAAAAAGAAAATTAGCAACGAGATGTTGTTCAGGTTTTATTTCTGTGTTTGGATACCATTCAAACTGAAGGATCAGAAAATTTTCAAACACAGGTTTTCATGACAAAGGTGCTTAAAGAGAATCTTTTTGTCATTTTTTTGGGGTTTTGGTTTGTTTTTTTTAAGGCAACATTTTTGGCAAACCAAGGCCAAGAAAATGTAAGCCTTCCAGAGGAGGGACCGTCCGAAATCACAGTGGCCCCCCAGCATAAGCTCTGAGAGCCCATAGTAAAAGGGATGAAGGTGCCTCTCCACTGAATGTAGAGGGACCCCATGTGGCTGGTGCAGACCGTGTGCCTGCTTCCTAAATGACTCAAGTTAGGGGACAGGAAACCTACTCAAATGCTGCTTTTTCACCAGATCGTCTCATTGAAGAAAAATGGAAAAGCAGCCAGGCAGTACCGGCCTTTCCACCAGTTTTCCATAAGTTATCAAAGCAAATCTCCCCATATTTCAAGGTTCACAATACTTTTAAGTAAATTGATTTCAGAGATGTGTTTATGCCATCTCCACGTCGTTTGGTGGCATTTCCAGAAGAGGCAGGAGGTGCTGACACTGAGTGGAACAGGGAGGGAGTTACTCTGTCTTGGAACCACACAGAGACCTTCCTTGTGTGCTAGAGTTTCGGTAGGTCTCAATGCAACTGTGCGTGGACTTGCGGTTATTATCCTTATGAGACACTTATGAAGTCAGCCACAGAATACTAAATTAAAATTCTGATAAATAATGTAAACTGAAATGAAAATTTTTGTCAGATCTCACTTTTCTGGAGGAGTATCAATAAAATAGCAGTTGATGTAGTGCCAATAAGGTAGTATAATGAAAGGTAGTATTCAATTTCCTTGAAAATGCATTTAGATTTGATTATTGAGGGTCTCTTGTCAGTTGTTAAGCTGCTAGAACAGGCATCAAGGCCTAATAGAATGACTACATTACCCAAACCCTTCCTACTAGCTAAATAAATACATAGAATTCATATTCCATTGGAGCGACTGAAGAAGCAAGTTGCTGCGAGACAGAAATGGAGGTGGCATGAAGAAATGAAGACTCTGACTGTAGAGCTTGCTCCAATCACTGCAGCTTTGCCTTGGTTTTTAAGAAGAGGATTAGAAAGGAGTACACTGAAAAGGAATGGGCCTATTTCTGCCCAGCTATGTCTTGCCCAGCTTGCAAAGTGAATGATGGGAGAAAATGAGCCTTTCCCTGGTATCCCCCGCTTACATTGATGTAGCGTAAAGGTATCCAGGAAGCCCCAAGCTTGTTACTGGGTATGCTGCGTGGTAACTAAGCATGCTACATTTAATTTGCTTTGAAGCAGCAACACAGGTTCAACAATGCATCTCTCTGAGGCTTCCTAACATACCTTTGTGTCCTGTCCATCACCTACCAGCTTCGGTCCTGGTTCTTCTTCACTTGCTGCTGCCATCAAACCAGCAATAGTTGTGGCAGATATTCTCGACAGCACTCCTATCCCAAGCCCGTCTCTGACCATCTCCTGTGGTGGTCTTCAAGTAGCTTTTGTCTCAGCAAAGTAAACATATGCATATTTCTAATCAAAGAACAGTTCTAAGTGCAGCCATCACGTTATCCCTGTTTTAAGGAGGAGGGATTTGAAATGAACACTTACTAAGGTTAGGAAAGCAGTGTTTGCCATCAGTGAAAATGGTCCATGCTTGAAGCATGTATTTAAGCGGTTTGCAGAATCACAGCCCCAGTCACCTCTGTGCCTCAGTTTCCCCATTATCACTGGGGGAGATGCCTTCTACTCACGTCACAGTTGTGCAGTGAGCTCCCACTGATCATATGCTCATAATGAGCTGGAAAAACACCATTAGCTTTTCCAAAGGTCTAAATTGCCTCTCTTTAATTTTAGCTGGTTTTGTTCCTAACTTCCAGCGTTCCCTCCCTGTAGAGTGCGTCTGTGCGTGATTTCTTTATTGGTAAAATTAAAAAGCATCAGGAAAGTTCCTGAATAACAAGGTGCAGCACTCCAGCCTCCTGGAGTTTAATTATATTTGTATGCCCACTCCTGCCTCAGTGACTCTTTCAGAGGTTCCCACTCACAGCTGCAGCTAAGCGGGAACATCTTCAGGTGACAGACTGAGAACGTATGTTCCAGTACAGATATTAGTGTGTATATAGTTTTCCATTCCTCCTATGTTTCTCCCTTCCGTTCACTGATTTTAAAATCACACACTTTCAATTTAAACCCCAACATACCTTGTTATTTAAAAAAAAAAAAGTATTGCACACCTTCATCCCTCACCTTCCACGGAGTTTCACACATTATTTGCCTGCTTGCTCACCCTCATTCCTGGATTGACAAGGGACTCTCACAAAGCTGGTGATCCTCTTCTTTGACCATCTCCTTGTCATCCCAGCAGAGACATTTCCCACACCACAGCGTTCCCATCTAGGGTCTAAGCTGGCAGTGACTATGAAAGCTTCAGATCCAAATCAAGCTTTGTGACACAACCGATCTGTTCCTCATAAGACTCTGTGGAGTCTCATGGCTCTTATGGCATTATATTTGCCTGAAAAATTCAGAATCTGGTGAATACTGTCAAGCTCTCAATGTTGAAGGCGCTTGCACTAGTGGGGCGGGGGGAAGCCATGATTCTGGGCTGACATTTTTAGATCTGCTTCGACCACACTTGTGCTGCTTTTGTGTTCACCTTCTTTGAATAGTCCTGTGATTGAATCCTGTGTCCATTAACATTCGCTGAAAGTGAACCTCAGAGCTGTACAGATATTTGCAGAAGCAGCGGTTTACATTTGCACACTCCAGTATTCGTAGATAAAAGCACTCGCTCAAGGAACAAAATCACTACCATTTAGCCCGCCAGTCCCATGCAAAGCTGTTTATTACCCACAAAGAACTGATTTTTGATCCTGCTATAGAGATTTTTTTGCTTGCTCATAGAAATAATTGTGTATTTAAATAATCCAAGAAAATCACTACTTTCTGTAGATCTGTGCAAGTAGAAGAAAAGCTCAGACAGATGATATATTATAAAGTATTTGTTCATAATTTGGATCCTCCTGCCACAAAAGTGTGACCTCTTGTAGATGTTAGCAGTATAGAAACTATGACACACAGCTGAGCAGATACAGGCTTTTCAGCGGAGATGTTACACATCCACCTGACACAGTTAATTAAAATGTCACTTCTATAGGAGTAAAGGGAGATGAATGTGAGCCAAACAGCTGAGCAGAGAATTTTGTTTTGCCTTTGAGCAATTCACTGTAATTTTGTTTAAACACAGGGTGGTTTTTTCCCATTGTATTGATCAGTATAAAGCTACAAAATTTACCCTAAAAAACCACTAGCATATTCAAACTGTTTTCTTCACAACTTACCACTTATTGGTCTTAAACTTTTCAGCCTATTCAGGGCGGTGGCCTGGCACAGCAACATCAGTGCAAAGACTCCTTTTGATTTCAGTGGGAGTTATTACAGTCTTGCTGGGAGGGTGTTTAGCATCAAATGCTGTACTAAGTGATGATGTGGGGTTAAGTCGTCCTCCGTCAGGGTGTGTGAAGTAGCATGTGGTTTGTTGAAAATGTTGCCTAAATGTAAATGCTAAATTGGCAGAAATGTCAGGAGCGTGTTGATGATGTGTGTTGGTGGCACAAAGCTGGGAGGTGTTCCCAAACAAAGAAGAACTGGTATGTTGAGCAGAAGGAAATACATGACGCTTTGGACTGGAATAACGGAAATAGGGTGAAATTCATTCAAGGTGCAAAATACTAACTGATACATTTGCAGCTCACATCCCAAACACCTCCTGTAAGGTGAGAGGTCGTCACTGGGAAATGACTAGAAGGTCATGAGTTGATCATAGGGCAGCTGTGAGCTACCAGCCCAGGGCACTTGTAAGAAGGCTGTCCTCAGCTGTGCCAGGAGTAATGTTTCTAGGGGAGCTGAGGCTGTGTTAAGCTAAGTATCATGATCTGGTGGGCTGATCTAATAGCTCACTACTGCCTTAAAAATGGCGACGTGAGTCTTCTGCCCTTTCCCTACTCTCAGCGACATGCTCCCACTCTCTCCTGTGCACCATCTCTAGCTTTCCTCACGCCCTTCTCATGGTCTTCTGCTGCCTGTCAGTCCAGTCTCCTGTAATTTTTGGTAACCAAAGAAAAATATAGTTTTGCTGAGTTAATGAGCTGCATCCATTTGCAGAGGGTTCCAGAGAGACCCAGACATGCCATGTGGTAAATGACAAGAGTGTGTAGCAGTGAGCAGAGGTGGGGAAAAGGAAAAGGAGCAGGTCCTTCTTCTACTGCGAAGTGGCTGTTAGGTCAGTGCATCCCATTTTGGGAAAACTGCTGCCATAGTGTCTTTGAGTAAGGCTTTGTCTGGGTAGGAGCTCATCTGAAACATTGCATACACTGTGATGGTCGCACAGGGATGGATCTTTTGGTGGTGTCTTTGCAGAGCAGCCAAAGAAAGGGTGTTCAGACCTCCAGAAATGCTCCTGGGCAGTCAGAGATTGGGACTTGCTTGCCGGTTGAAAAATGTATACTGCCAGGTGCCAGCCTCTGTGAGAGAGTTATTCCTAGATCTCTAGTCTGTGATAGCAACTCATCAACAAGAAGCAGACAGTCTCAGACTCCTTGGAGTCTGGCTTGCCAGCACAGAAGTGCTTCAAACACCATTATATGGTCCTTTTTGTAAACCTGTTAGGGTTTTTTTTTCCTTCTACTGAAAATCTGGTCCGGAACGTGATTCCTCTACTCAGTAAAAATCTACCGATTTTCAGCGAAGTTTATTTAAGACCAGTGTACACAGGAGATCAAGTAAACTCAATGGCTAAAGAAGAGAGGAGGCACTTAGCAAGATATATGGCCAGGCTCTTAGCTACCACGTTGAAAGCAAATGGTCACGAGGAAACAAATACAAAAGGCAAATCTACTCGGGGATGGTGACCAACCTCCAGTACCTGGATTCCCCAAGAGCCTTTTCAGCTGCCAGACCTGGGAATCAAGCTCCTGGGCACACCCTGCCTTCCAGATGACTTCCCCATTTCCATTTCTACTCATACTCCTGATGTTGTACCAGCTTTGGGAGCTGGTGACCTGGTTTTCATCCAATAATCCCTTGCTGGGCATCACTTCAGCATCGAGATCTTTCACGGTAGAGCCACTTACCCATCTTTGTCAGAGGGGCTTTGGCAGATGTTACATAATGTAAACAATCTTGCTGAGTCTCCCAGGACCCAAATCTGGAGTAGTAAGATGGATCCTATCATCCTTTCCCATGTAATCCCCTTGCAGTAGCCATGCCATGCAGCGCTCTCTCCCCTTGCAGAAACTCCTTTACTGCTGTGCCCAGTCTGCAGGTCTCGGCATCTTTGAAGCGATGCCCTGGGAGGACACAGCACAGGGTTGAGGAGTGCCGGGGCCCAGATCCAACCAGTGCTGTTCAAGAGAGCCTGGAGGCTGGGCAAAACATGAAGGATGAGGTGGTTTCTGTCTTTCAGAAGGTGCACAGGGAAATAGGTCTGGCACACAGAGCCGGAGGTGTTCAGAGGAGAGGTGTGAGAACCAGGTGATTTATGTCTGCGTACACATGAGAGAATGAGAAACAAAGTTTCGAACTGGCAGTTGATTTGAGTTTTGTATGATTATAAACTGAAACTCCAAGCTGTAATTAATAACCTGAGCCTGGACTGCACCTGTTATATGGAGTTGCTAACACATCTCTATAAAATGTTTTGCAAGGGAGTAGCTGGACACAAATTCTTTGAAACTTATGATTTCCATCATGTTACCAACTGTCTGCGAAGACGGTCCATTGTGGTAACACATGGCAGCAGACATGGCCACGAAACGCTGCTTGGAAACACCTTTTGCAGCAATTGTTTTCACTTTTTGTGTAACTCTTTTAAGTTTCCTGTGGCCCATTTCCCCCACCTTCCCCTCTGTTCTTCAATAAAATAAATGGAATAGTCATACGTGAAAGAATGTTTGAAGACCATTAATGCTATTTTAATAGTCGTATGTGAAAGAATGTTCAAGGACCATTAATGCTATTTTAATTTATGTGTTTATGTCATAATTCACTCATTCTGCTTTGAAGTCAGTGATTTATACCCACGGCTCAAAATTCAGATTTGGGCTTCAGGCTGTGTGGTTTGGGCTGAGTTGGCATTGCCATGTTTTGACTTTGTGGATGGGCTTTTTAATACAAAATTCTTTTGACTTGACAGGCCTAAAAAGGGGGCAAAAGCACCCAAATGCTTTTAGCTCTCCTCTTACACGACTTCAACAATAATACAATAATTTTAATTTTAAAGTGCACTAATGCCATTTTAATCATTTATTCAGCAACTAACATAATACAAGGTAAAGGATGAAATGGAATATTTGTGGCTGCAGAGACAGATATCATTATTCAAGGGTAGGAGCATGTGAAAGGGTAAAGGGGGTTTAAAGAGATACTCTTTTGTTGTACTTAACACTGATATATGACATACAAGTCAGGATAACAGGGCAGAGCTCCTGTCAGGGAGACAATGATAAATGTGGAGGCTGGGACAGAAAGGTCCACTAAACAGAAATCTGTATATGACACGTTGTACATTTGATAGACTTGTCTGCATGGTCTGACTAAGCCACAAAGCATTCCTCTTTGCTCAAATTATGGCCCTCGAGCGCATCTTCTACAATCACTGATCTCATATTTGTTTTCACATTTTTATATGGCAGCAAAGATCAATTCTCCTTAATCCGTGCAAAACGCAGGGCTAAAAACAGTGAGGAAAAATGTTCATATACAAATATAATTGATATCTCTTTCAGGCTAATCATTGTATAATATGAAACAAAAAAGCAGACAGACCTTTTTATTATTGCTGCTGTCTCAAAAAAAAATACTGCTTTTAAAAAAATGCCCAGCATCAGCCTCTTAATCAAAAGATTCATTTAAGAGAAAATAAAATCCCCAATTATTTCTTCTTTATTAATAAAACAGAATACGCGTGATTCTTGCATTAAGCTTCCTACATCCCATGCTCCCATGCAACATGACCTGCACTTCTCAAATGTCCTCAGCATCAAAGATGAAGACAGAGGAGTGGAGACAGCCAGAAAAGGCATTCATGTCCTCAAGAAGCAATTTTAACAGTTCACAAAGAAAAAAAATCCAAGAATACACTCATGTAGCATTCACTGTACCCTCTTAACAGATGACTAAGGCTTGTGCTTTCAATAGAGGAATGTGCATGCAGGGATAAGTGTGATACCAGGTGAGAACACAAAGGAAGATTGAATGAAAGTAATTCAGCAAGATTGGTGGAAGATTAGAGGCTGATGGTCAGTCCCTTTTGGATTCCTTTAAGCACACAGACGTTTTTACTGGCATGTACTGCCAGTCTCACAGGGCGCTGCGAGTCTGATGGTGTAGTGGAGGATTGCCAAGTTCTAGGTGGAGACACTTTCTCTGTTACAGCAGGTTACGAACATAGTGAGTATCATCTCGTACCTGAAGTGAAGCTGCCATACATATGCCTGTGGGTACCAAGACGTGCTGACACGGTCTAACAAAGACGAGTCACAAGGGCAGCGTTGAAACCTGAATTTCAAAGCCATCCAGCTTCATATGTACAAGCTCTGGCACCTGGGCATCAGTTTAGAGCCAGTACGATACCCGGGCTGCTTTTGTCCCTTCCTGTCACCAGTACAGCCCCAGGGAATGGCGTACCACAGAGGCACAGCTGCGTTCCATGCCATGATCACCTCACTCAGAATTTAGGACTGGGAAAGCAGATGGGACAGAACCCAGTCCAGCACTGCGCAGAGACAGAGAATGCAGCACAAGGTTCTATGGTCACTTTTCTGCTGAAAACTCCCTTCTTCCAAAGTTTGCTGGGACTGTGGGAGGTACAAGCAATGGCACTGTCAAAAATGTTTTATAGGGAAAAAATGTTGGAGGCTTTCCACGTAGGTGGCTTCACTTTCTAAGCGCTCACTAAGTTCAGGAACGGGTTTTCCAACCTGTTCTGCAGAGGAGAGGGGGCAGAGACCATCTCTACGACCCTACAGCTGAGGAGAAATCCCAGGGAAGAGTCCCTGCGAGGGTGGCCAACCCCAAGCCCCTCTTACCGGTTGTCGGTGCGGGAAGTGTAAGAGCCACGGATTTCAACACAGTGAGGCCAGGCAGCTGGGTGCCCACAGAAAAGCTACAGATTTGGAGGGAATCTTGAGAAGAAACAAGCCCCTTGAATTCGGGCATGTTTGGGAGTGCTGCTTTACAGAAGCTATGTTTAGCATTAATATAATGCAGCCTCAACACTGTGCTGATGTGCAAACTGCCTCTGCTACTGTCCACTCCTGTCCTTTGCCACTGGACCTGAGACGTCCTCCGTTATGATAGAAGCAGTGGGAGGGAAGTGTGTACTTGTTTTTAATGCAACTTTCCTCCTCACTTCATCTCAGTAACACTAGCTCTTGCAGCGAGAAGGGCTTGTTTACCCGTCCGTGTTTGCATGTGTACGCTGACGTGTTCTGCATCGTGTCGGTACTGCAAAGTCAGTAAGCAACAAGGGTGCATACATCCTCAAAACGGCCTACAAAATACCCCGGCAAATGCATGGGAGGTCCTTCAAAGCATCCCTTTTCATAACGTGTTGCCTTGACACCGCAGCTAAAACTGGTTCACTCTAAACAGATTGATTTGGGGAGGAAAGAGGGAGAAGGGAGGAGAATAATATGCTCTCCCCCACATGCTGCTTTCTGTCTTAATTTGCTACCTCTTGCAATGCAGCTGAGAGTTAGCATCCTGATACAGAAATCTCCTGCAAGTGCCTGGAATCAAACAGTGCATTAGAATAACAGACTTCATATACATGATTTTAAAACTATATTACAATAGTTTCTCCAGTTAAAATGCATTTCTACCAGTGAGTCTAAATATTGATTTCAGGCTAGAAAAGTTGGCACATTAGGATGGAAAGAAAGAAATATGCTGCATTTTCTCTTTTTTCACTATTACAGTACTTTTTTTGGTAGTAAAATAGTAAAAAAAAAGAATTTATTAAATGTTAGCGGTTTGTTATGTGTATCTTGTTTTTTCCATTTTAATCCTGTAAATTTTTGATGAGAAAAGAACTGAGGTAAACTGTAGGGGTATTTTTTGAAGAAGTCTACTCAATAGTGATGTATAATGCAAATTAAATATTTGTTCGGTGTTTAGTCATTCCTCAGAGACTAAAAAAATTCTTCATCATGACCTCTGTGCTGACCTTCACTTCAAATTGGGAAGTTTTAGTGTTTATGTGGAACCATATACATTGTCCTTATAAGCAATTGTAAAGAAGGAATGAATATTTTACAGCAATTGCAATTTGTTTCAAGGATCATTTTGTGAGATATCTGCTCACTGAAGACTACAATTTACCTTTTTACAATTTCATTTAATGATCTGACATTTGAGACACTTCCTAATTAATTCTGTCTCTGCCTAAGCCAGCTGTGATAAATATAACCCCTGCATACAGGATTACATTGTCGCTTTTAGAAAATACATCCAATAAGAAAAGGTGAAGCTTCCATGATAGGACATTTATATCAACCCTATTGTAAACGATGAAACTCTTATTGTTAATCTGGAGTAGCTACTGTACTAAACAGCTAGCGTGAAAGGCTGCACCAAGTCAGGGTAGGAGCATAGACTGCTTAATACTTTACAGAGCATTTTTCACAGTGAGAGTTTTTTAACACACAAAACCAGTTATTTCATAGTTTGGCATTTGTAGGGTGCTTGTTTATAAAGGTTTGCTAACCAAGATAGTTCCCGTGCTGAGCACATCCACACAGCAGCCGTCGGTGTGAGGCCATCGAGCAGGAACGTGGTGTGTGGGATCCCCTTCGTAAACCAGAGGGGACTGTCCCAGGCGAGGGCTGAGCGTGGGCTGCAGCTCGGCGCTGGGCTGGCCAGGGGATGCTGTGCTTAAAGTCACACTACAGAAATGCTCGCCAGCAAACCAGTGATGGGTTCATTTTTAAAATGGCTTTACAAGCAGTAGCTGTGACAACTGTTGACAGGCTTTAGAGAGGCCATTGGATCACCAGGCAGAGCAGACTCTTTGTTAACTGTGCACAGTTAGCCATGGAGCTTGCTTATTAATCAACAAATGAAAAAGCATTTTTAAATCTGACGAACACTCCTGGATACTGCCCTAAAATTATGCACTGCAAGTTCAAACTTTTTCCTTGTATCTTTACTTCCAAGTAAATATTCCAAGATTTTTCCTCTTTTTGTTCAGTACATTAAAGCAGGGATATGAAAGGGCAGTTTTACATGACACAAAAGCTGGAGTTTTTTCCATCAAAGAGCAAAAATCTTTAGAATAAGATTATAACAGATCTTGAGCTGTTCATTATTTGCTATATAACAGATCATGCTGTGGAGGAAATAGTAACCACTGGAATAAGTCTAATACTTCTGAATTTCTGTTTCTATGGTGACTTTAATAAATACTCTTTTCAAGATAAATTTAGATACTCAGGACCATAAATGTTTCCTGCCTTCTGTTTCAGACAAAAATAGAATCGTGTTTGCACGGAGATGTTTTAGAGATATTTGGCTTGTCGTCCCCAGATTGCCACTTTCTGGGTGACTATTATTTTTTGCAGAAAACTAGTGGATGGCTGTAAATATTAGTTTATTCAGCTTAGAAAAAAATGTGGTTTGGCAAGAGTCGACTTGAAATAACAGTAGACTTGATGTGGAAAAAAAAAAGGGAGATCTCGCAACTGCTGGGAGACCCAGCAGGAGACGATTCCAGCTTTGCTGCATCCAGCCCTCGCGACAACCTGCAGCAAGCAAGAGGAACAGCCTGGCCGTCAGCGATGATTTGGTTGCCTGAAGGTGTCCGTTGGCTGCGGACAGTGCTATGGCTCTTCCTGCCCTGGTCTTGCAGCCTTCGCTTGTGTGAGCCGCCCTCACTGGAGCCCAGGGTGCTCTCCAAGTTGGGCTTTGCAAAGGAAGGCCTCTGACATCCCCCCCATGACGTTTTGAGCTTTAACGCTGGTCCAAAGCGACATGAGCATTTTTTTTTCCTGCCTTTCTTTTCCTCCTATATCTATAGAACTAATAACTTTAGGTCATGTTAGGTCTTTGATTTTAAACCAGGAATAATTTGTAACCGGCAAAATGACACCCATGTTTGGAGCCTTCCACCCGAGAGGGAGCAGGAGCGGCAGAGGCTGGAAGCGCTGTAGATAGTCGTGGCTGGTTTAGTTTTGTAGTGGAGGTGTCCCTCCAGTGGCTTCTCAAAAAAATGCAGCATTGAAGGAGAAGCTGGTGTTTTATACTGTCGACTGAAACGAGGTGTTCTCACATCTCCCGCAGCTAACACCCTATCTTATTAGCTCAGAAGAAAATGACAATGAATTAGGAAAACTGATGTCAACACTCACAGTTCCTAACGGAGTTCACAACACCCAACCGATAAGAAATATAGGCATGTCCTTCTCTTTAATGAAAGTGTTATTACCCTCCTTTATTTATCCTTATGATGCATTTATATCTTCTGGGTTTTTGGAGTCCTAATAACAAACTCCTGAATGTGATTCTTACACCAAAGAGTTTATAATCAAAGTGTAAGAAAAAATATACAGGAAATACGGGAAATCGTGAATAAATATATATTTTTAGCATAATATACTTCTAGTCTGTGTAACATCAAAAGTGGTTGTTTTCTTAAGCCTTACGGCAAAGGAGAATTTAAGGGCGGGCTTTGGAAGCAGGTAACGGTGTAGCTTTGTGGCTGTTTGCAAGATGTCTCTCCCAAGCCCGAGGGCCTGATGGAAGAAAGTATAGTGCTTCTTGCTGGAAAATTTAAGGAGATGATGGCATCCGGCAGGGAGTAACCACCTTGTCAGGTAATGAAAGCTGATGCAGACGGTAGGGAACTGGCCAAGCTGCACCCGGAGAGCCAAGGCAAGAAGATTATGTTCCATGTATTTGAGAAAAAGGTGTCAGTGTGGAAGAAGAAAGGTGAGAGGCAATCCAGGCTAGAGCATGACCTTTTGATAGCCCATGGGTAGCATCAGGGTAGGACTGAATTTCTCAAGGGCAATGGAAAGGAACCTGCAAGGATCCGGGTATGAAGCACTGGGTGCTTGGAGGAGAGATGTACCTGTGTGCATTGCTTAGAAGGACTGGCTGTTAGAGAAGTCAAAAATCAAGAACCACTGAGATTTCAGTAATCACAGCCAAGTCCCAGCTAATATGGTGGCCATGTTGGGAGCCTGAGTGACAGACAGAACAGCGTTATCACCTGCCATAATTAGGAAAGCATGTGAAAAGGAGGAAACATTGGAAGGAAAGATTAAAAACTGAACCAGAACCAACTAGGCACTCACAAAGATGTGCCAGGATTTTAGTCTGGACAGCAAAGATAGAATTCAGCTCCTGCTTAGGACACAGAAGTCAAGATGTCTGCCAGGGTGGCTGGTGTGTAGGGCCCCATTACAGTCAATGATGTCAGTCTGCCCACGGGAGCCCAGAGGGCAAGTCAGCTGGCCAAAGGTAGGTCAGTACTTTACGATGAGCTCAGATATTCCGGAGAGTCAACCGATTGCATTGACTAGAGCTCCACTGACTGCAGTAGAGGCTTAGACAGCAGGCTTCATGCAGACAGCTCCCAATGGGTGCTTGCCACCCAAGGAATCCAGTAATTCAGAGAGTTGTCAGCACTCGGAGAATGCTGGACCTGGTGATCAAGGCCAATGAAGCCCCAGAGAGGAATGGAAAGAGAGCTGAGAGAGGAGCAAATGGACATATAAGAGGAGAATCAGTAGAGGACAATGTCTTGCATTGAGGAGGACCAATTTCATATTTAAATATTTGGTTCTAGATCAGCAGAGCTTTGGCTATCAAAGGTATCAAATATTTCTCTACTTTTATAATTTTATGTAGCCTGAGTGCAGGTTTTTGGAGTCCTAGGTGGACTTCTTCGAAACGTAGCTTTTTTGGTTTTTTATCTATGTGTTAGATTTAAAATAGACACTTTAAGCCAGAGACACTGTGTTCTCATCACAGCACGACCCATCTCTGGCCAGGTGAGAGAAATTTTGTCCGCAGTTTAGCAGAGCAAATTGTATGTAACGTAAAGATTAGTCCCACCTAGAGCTGGGAAACAATTCACACAAATGCCTCTAAAAACTTAACTTTTTTTTAAGCAGAATCACAGAAAACTACTCATTTAAATATTACCGGGGATCATAAGTCTCTTCCCTGGTCTCTCTCACTTTTACAGCACTTGAATTTTTAGTGTTCAACATCAAAATATAAGCGTTCTGGTCTTTATTCTTTGATGTGGTTTTATTTTGCTATAGAGCTGCTTAGTTCTCTGCCATATCTGGAACGACATTTGCCATGGATGTCAGCCAGTAAGTTTGTGAAAGTTTTCCTGGTTCCCTGGAAACCTTCCCTAACATCCCACCCTGCCCAAAGTTTAGACAACGACACATCTCAGTGTTGCATACTTCCCATGCCTCAGTTCTGAAAGGATTTTTCCCCTTTGCATATGAAGAAGAGCTGACATAACCTAGATTGGCTTTTGAGACATTCTTGGAATAGTCAAGATGTTTTGTGTTTAAGAGAAATATTTATTTTACGGTTCACAGCCAAGGGCAGCTGGCCTGGCTCAGAACCCATTGACTGCGTTGGGAGTTGGCTCAGGCTGATAGGAGCTGCTCTCAGCCAGCCAACACATACATGACTGACCAAAAGCGTAAACCTGAGAACTGGAGGAATTGTGCTACCGGTTAATAAAAAAACTAAAGAGCTTATATAGATAACATGAAGCGAACGATGTTTGGTCTGCAATTTTAAGAGGCTTTACCTTTGCCCGAGCATGAAACGGTTTCAAGAGACACTGAAATGCAGATATGGGCCCCAGACCAGTGCTCTGTGGGAACAGAAGAAAAGACGCATCTCTAAATTGGAAGGACATGTATTTGACAGGTGGACCACTCGTTGGATAAGGAACTGGCTCGATGGATACACTCACAGAATCACAGAATCACAGAATAGTAGGGGTTGGAAGGGACCTCTGTGGGTCATCTAGTCCAACCCCCCCGCCGAAGCAGGGTCACCTACAGCAGGCTGCACAGGACCTTGTCCAGGCGGGTCTTGAATATCTCCAGAGAAGGAGACTCCACAACCTCCCTGGGCAGCCTGTTCCAGTGCTCCGTCACCCTCAGAGAGAAGAAGTTCCTCCTCATGTTCAGACGGAACTTCCTGTGCCTCAGTTTGTGCCCATTACCCCTTGTCCTGTCACTGGGCACCACTGAAAAGAGCTTGGCCCCATCCTCCTGACACCCACCCTTCAGATATTTGTAGGCGTTTATAAGGTCCCCTCGCAGCCTTCTCTTCTTCAGGCTGAACAAGCCCAGTTCCCTCAGCCTCTCCTCGTAGGGGAGATGCTCCAGTCCCCTCACCATCCTTGTAGCCCTCCGCTGGACTCTCTCCAGTAGCTCTTCATCCTTCTTGAACTGGGGAGCCCAGAACTGGACACAGTACTCCAGATGAGGCCTCACCAGGGTAGTGTAGAGGGGAAGGAGAACCTCCCTTGTCCTGCTGGCCACACTCTTCTTGATGCACCCCAGGATCCCATTGGCCTTCTTGGCAGCCAGGGCACACTGCTGGCTCATAGTTAACCTGTCGTCCACCAGGACACCCAGGTCCCTCTCCGCAGAGCTGCTCTCCAGCAGGTCCACCCCAAGCCTGTACTGGTGCATGAGGTTGTTCCTCCCCAGGTGCAGGACCCTGCACTTGCCCTTGTTGAACCTCATCAGGTTCCTCTCTGCCCAGCTCTCCAGCCTCTCCAGGTCACGCTGAATGGCAGCACAGCCTTCCGGTGTATCTACCACACCTCCCAGTTTGGTGTCGTCAGCAAACTTGCTGAGGGTACATTCTAACTCTTCATCCAGGTCGTTGATGAAGAAGTTAAACAAGACTGGGCCCAGTACTGACCCCTGAGGGACACCACTTGTCACCAGCCTCCAACTAGACTCAGCGCCCCTGATGACAACCCTCTGAGTTCTGCCATTCAGCCAGTTCTCTATCCACTTCACCGACCACTCATCCAGCCCACACTTCCTCAGCTTCCCCAGGAGGATATCATGGGAGACTGTGTCGAAAGCCTTGCTGAAGTCAAGGTAGATAACATCCACAGCTCTCCCTTCGTCTACCCAGCCAGTCATGTCATCATAGAAAGCTATCAGATTGGTCAGGCATGATTTCCCCTTGGTGAATCCATGCTGACTACTCCTGATAACCTTCTTTTCTTCCACTTGCTTGATGATGGCCTCCAGGATAAGCTGCTCCATCACCTTTCCCGGGATGGAGGTGAGGCTGACCGGCCTGTAGTTCCCTGGGTCCTCCTTCTTGCCCTTTTTGAAGATTGGAGTGACATTGGCCTTTCTCCAGTCCTCGGGCACCTCTCCAGTCCTCCAGGACCTCTCAAAGATGATGGAGAGTGGCTCAGCAATGACATCCGCCAGCTCCCTCAGCACTCGTGGGTGCATTCCGTCGGGGCCCATGGATTTGTGGACATCCAGATCGCTTAAGCGATCCCTCACACAGTCCTCCTCGACCAAGGGAAAGTCGTCCTCTCTGTAGGCTTCTTCTCTTACCTCCGGGGCCTGGGATTCCTGAGGGCCAGTCTTAGCACTGAAGACTGAAGCAAAGAAGGCATTCAGTAGCTCTGCCTTCTCCGCATCCTCCGTCACCAGGACACCCGCCTCATTCAGCAGCGGCCCCACGTTGTCCCTAGCCTTCCTTTTGCTGCTGATGTAGTTGAAGAAGCCCTTCTTGTTGTTTTTGACATCCCTTGCCAGCTTCAATTCCAGGTGAGCCTTGGCCTTCCTCGTCGCATCCCTGCATGCTCTCACTACGTTTCTGTACTCTTCCCAAGTGGCCTGTCCCTCTTTCCACATGCCATGCACCTTTCTCTTCTGCCTGATCTCCGCTAGAAGCTCCTTGTTTAACCATGCAGGTCTCCTGCCTCCTTTGCTAAATTTCTTTCTCAGGGGGATGCATTGCTCCTGTGCATGGAAGAAGTGTTGTTTAAAAAGCGACCAGCACTCATGGACCCCCCTGCCTTCGAGAGCCCTGGCCCACGGGATTCCTCCCAGTAGCTCCTTGAAGAGGGCAAAGTCAGCCCTCCTGAGGTCCAGGGTTTTGATCCTGCTTATCGCCCTGCTTCCTCCATGCAGGATCCTGAACTCGACCATTTCATGGTCACTGCAGCCGAGTCTACCTCCAACCTTCACGTCCTCCACCAGTCCCTCCTTGTTTGTTAATACAAGGTCCAGCAGAGCGCCTTTCCTTGTTGGTTCCTCCACCACTTGCATCAGAAAGTTATCATCGATGCTCTGTAGGAACCTCCTGGATTGCGCCTGCCTAGCTGTATGGTCTTCCCAGCTGATGTCAGGGTGGTTGAAGTCCCCCATGAGAACCAGAGCCTGTGACTGTGAGGCTGCTTGCAGCTGCCTGTAGAAGGCTTCATCAACCTCCTCCTCCTGGTCAGGTGGCCTATAGTATACACCCACCGTAATGTCACCCGTGTGAGCCTGTCCCTTAATTCTAACCCACAAGCTTTCAACTCCTTCTTCACTTGCCCCCAGGCCAAGCTCAATGCATTCCAGTTGCTCCCTCACATATAGAGCAACTCCCCCACCTCTCCTTGTTGACCTGTCTTTCCTAAAGAGTCTGTAGCCATCTATGACAGCATGCCAGTCATGCGAGTTGTCCCACCACGTTTCTGTGATGGCGACCAAGTCGTAGCCGTCCTGCTGTATAATGGCTTCCAGCTCCTCCTGTTTATTGGCCATACTACGTGCATTGGTGTAAACACACTTGAGCTGGGCTGTCAATCTCACCCCTGGCCTTGGCACTCCAAGCCTAGGCTCATCCCTAGTGAGCTGGGCAATATCCCCTTCCCCCTTCGAACCTAGTTTAAAGCCCTCTCAATGAGCCCCGCCAGCTCGTGGCCAAGAATTCTTTTCCCCCTTTGTGATAGCTGAGCTCCACTTGTTGCCAGCAGGCCCGGTGCTGTGTACACCTCCCCATGATCAAAAAAGCCAAAATTTGACCGATGGCACCAGTCCCTGAGCCACCTGTTAACCAGGTGAGTTTTCCTGCCCCTTTCAGTGCTGTCCCCTGCCACTGATGGGATGGAGGAAAACACCACCTGCGCCCCTGATCCCTCAACCAGTCGCCCTAGTGCCCTGAAGTCCCTTTTGATGGCCTTGGGACTTCTTTCTGCTACCTCGTCCCCGCCAACCTGCATTACCAAGAGGGGGTAGTAATCAGAAGGCCGCACCAGACCAGGGAGTTTCTTCGCAACATCCCTAACCCGGGCCCCAGGGAGGCAGCAGACTTCCCTGTGGGATGGGTCCGGTCGGCAGATCGGGCCCTCTGTTCCCCTCAGAAGGGAATCGCCTATGACAATGACCCTTCTTTTTTTCTTAGTTGAGGCAGTTGTAATACGTAGGGCTGTCTGACTCGTTCTAGGCAACCCCCTGGATGGAGCCTCACCTTCACCCACATCCTCTGTGGCCAGTCCCTCACATTCCAGAGCCCCATACCTGTTGCTTAAGGGCAACCGGGCAGGTGAGGGAGGTCGGGGGGAAATTCGCTTGCCCCCCCGAGCAGGGACCTGTTTCCATTCCCCCCCATCTCTTAGGCCCCCTCTTTCTGCTCGGTGGCAAGAGGGTAGGGGGTTCTCTGCTTTCTGTGGAGCCGCCTCCTGCTGCCTCGGCCTCAGGGAGGGCAGGGTGCGGCTCCACCAGTCAATCTCCCTCTCACACTCCCGGATGCTCCTCAGCCTCTCCACTTCCTCCTTCAGTTCTGCCACCAGGCTGAGCAGGTCATTCACCTGCTCGCACCGAACACAGCCGTTGTCTCTGCTGTCCTCCGGTACGAGCGCCAGGCTCAGGCACTCCCTGCAGCCAGAGACCTGGACACCCGCGTTCTTGCGTGGGGCCTCCGTCTGGGTCCCCACACTCCTTCGAGCCACAGCTTTACCACGGGTGTTAACCATGGCTAGAGTATCTCCTGGAAGAGCGATGCCCACTACTTGAGTTGCCAGAAGGGGTGGCTGCACCCTGCCAGTCGCCTTCCCCGCTCGCCCTGCCCGCGCGAACTGCTGCGCAAACTGCTGCGCCGCTCCCGGGCTGCTGCGCCGCCTCTGTTTGCCGGCTCTGTTCGCCCGCGCTCCCTGGGGGCTGCTCTTATCCGTGAGGGGGTTTGGCCGCTGTCACACTCGACTCCGCCCCCGCTGAGTCAGAGCTGCTGCTCGTTGGCACTTCCCGCTTTCCCGCTGAGGGGGGGGGGGCTGGGGTCTCCTCTCTCTCTCGGCGCTTTTTGCCGCCTCGCCGCTGCGGTTTTGCCACCGGAGAAAGGGTCCCTCGGCGCGAGCCTCTGCTCCAGAACCCTTCACCTTCAGTAGCTTCGCCGAAAGAGTTGCAGTCAATGGCTCGATGTCCAGGTGGAGACCAATGACGAGTGGTGTGCCTCAGGGGTCAGTACTGGGGCTGGTGCCGTTTTATATCTTTGTCAGCGACATGGACAGTGGGACTGAGTGCACCCTCAGCAAGTTTGCCGATCACACCAAGCTGTGTGGTGTGGTTGGCATGCTGGAGGGAAGGGATGCCATTCAGAGGGACCTTCACAGGCTGGAGAGGTGGGCCTGTGTGAACCGCATGAAGTTCAACAAGGCCAAGTGCACAGTCCTGCATGTGGGTCGGGGCAATCCCAAACACAAGTACAGGCTGGGCAGAGAATGGGCTGAGAGCAGCCCTGAGGAGAAGGACTTAGGGGTGCTGGTGGATGAGAAGCTCAACATGACTCGGCAATGTGCGCGTGCAGCCCAGAAAACCAACCGTATCACAGAATATCACAGAATATCACAGAATAGTAGGGTTGGAAGGGACCTCTGGGGATCATCTAGTCCAACCCCCCTGCCGAAGCAGGGTCACCTACAGCAGGCAGCACAGGACCTTGTCCAGGCGGGTCTTGAATATCTCCAGAGAAGGAGACTCCACAACCTCCCTGGGCAGCCTGTTCCAGGGCTCCGTCACCCTCAGAGGGAAGAAGTTCTTCCTCATGTTCAGACGGAACTTCCTGTGCCTCAGTTTGTGCCCGTTGCCCCTTGTCCTGTCACTGGGCACCACTGAAAAGAGCTTGGCCCCATCCTCCTGACACCCACCCTTCAGATATTTGTAGGCATTTATAAGGTCCCCTCGCAGCCTGGGCTACATCAAGAAAAGTGTGGCCAGCGGGGCAAGGGAGGTGATTCTGCCCCTTTACTCCACTCTCATGAGACCCCACCTGGAGTACTGCGTCCAGCTCTGGAGCCCTCAGCACAAGAAGGACATAGACCTGTTGGAGTGGGTCCAGACGAGGGCCACAAAGATGATCAGAGGGCTGGAGCACCTCTCCTATGAGAACAGGCTAAGAGAGTTGGAGCTGTTCAGCCTGGAGAAGAGAAGGCCCCGGGGTGACCTTAGAGCAGCCTTCCAGTACCTGAAGGGGCCTACAGGAAGGATGGAGAGGGACTTTTCACAAGGGTGTGTAGTGATAGGACAAGGGTAATGGCTGTAAACTAAAAGAGGGCAGATTTAGATTAGATATTAGGAAGAAATTCTTCACCATGAGGGTGGTGAAACACTGGAACAGGTTGCCCAGAGAAGCTGTGGCTGGCCCCTCCCTGGCAGTGTTCAAGGCCAGGTTGGATGGAGCTCTGAGCAACCCGGTGTAGTGGCAGATGTCCCTGCTCATGGCAGGGGGGTTGGAACCACATGATCTTTAAGGTCCCTTCCAACCCTTACCATTCTATGATTCTATGATTCTATAATGTCTTTGAATACCAGACTCCAACCGAAGAGACTCAAGCAGCTGCTAAGCAGCCCCCGTGGCAACACTTCCAAAGGGAGAGCACTCAGAACAAAAGGAATTCAAATCAGAATACAAGTCGTTTTACTGTAAAAAAACCCAATCCACAGTATAAAAACTACTCCATAATAATATTCTTCAAGCTCTTTCTCCGTATAAATGAGTCGTCCAGCGCTTCCTCAGGCTATCAGAGAGATTTCCAGCAGATTTCCCAAGTTCCAGGCTTTTTTGCACTACCTCCTGTTTGCGGAGCATCTGTTTCCTCAAAAATAAGCAGGACTTACTCCTGCTGGTGTTATCCCTTTTACACATAAAATAACATGGGTAGAACAATAACAAACAGATGTGAGGTATGATATATTATAAACTGTAACAGCAACATCTCTCTCCAGCCCGGGAGGGTTATTTAATTCATCAAGTTTAACGAGTGTTCAAGCAGTTTATGGCACGTACTGATTCATGCAATCTAAATGCAGTGATGTCATTAATATCAGATAAATCTTTCTAAGCAAGAATCTATGTTTTCACACAAAAAAATGGTATCTGTGTTACACCAAGGGCTCATGTTTCAGCAAATAAATTCAACTGGGATTTAGGCTAGTGGTTTTAAATACAATTATTCTACACTAACAATGAGTTTAGGGCTTTCTAATATTATTTCTGCTGCTGTGCTGGGTCAATAGGAAGGTGCAGATATCGTGCAAAGAGTAACTAGCTCCCATGAGAAACCTAGCAGACAGATTGGTATTTGGGGGTGTCATGCTAACAGTGTGATTTTATTCCCAGTTTGTGAAATCTGTAACCTGTACTTAGTAATAAAGCCTACACATGTATTACAAGTAAAGAGAAGAGACAACGTGAGACTTTAATTAATAATATAGTGGTTTCCAGCCAGGAGTGAAGGTCAAAGAGCATCCTGATGGCAAAATCAGCAGCCGTTATTTTCATGTGCCTATGTCTTGGCCGCAGCCACATGTTATGCTGAAAGAGCCATGTATACATCACCAAGAGCCTGATAAGAGCTGCTAGCAGTGCTCCAAAAGTAGGCTATAAGGAGCAAACGGCAGTTGGGAACTGGCAAATTTCTGGTTTTCTCCTAGGGTTTTAAAATATGAATGGATTTTCTGGGGGGTGAGGGAGGTACCAGTAAAATAGTTCCCTGGCATCAGAATTATTAATCTGATATAAATCAAGGAAGGCAGTACTGGTCTACGAAATCCCAGACAGAAAAACAGGAAAATGAGGCAGAGTAGGGATTATGGCCACTTTACTTACAATATAGAACAATACATCTATGTTTATTTTGAAAGCTTATCATTAGCACCAGTCATAATAAAATGCCTGAAGCTAAAGGTAGAAACTTATAAAGATATGGAATCCATTTTGACCGCATATTGAGCAATGAATTCTTTACTACAGCTAGCCTTGATACAGACATATGTGTATCGACAGCATCCTTGAATGCTGTTTGATAATATAATACTCATATACTGAGGCAATTGTATTTAGAAGTCCTGAGGTTAAAAAAGGGTGGTGTAAATTCAAACTGGACTGATATCTTAGCTTCAGAATAAATTCTCTATTTTAACTTGGGTGAGTTACTTAGGATTAGATTTATAAGCAGAACTTGTGCAGTACGCTATCTAAAAAGAGCACTGGTCAGGCACTGGAACAGGCTGCCCAGGGAAGTGGTGGAGTCACCATCCCTGGAGGCGTTCAAAAAAAATGTAGACGTGACACTTCGGGCCATGGTTTAGTAGGCATGGTAGTGTTGGGTTGACAGTTGGACTTGATGATCTTAGAGGTCTTTTCCAACCTATGATTCTATGATTCTGTGATGTCAGACACCTTAGGGAATGGCATCAATATAAGGCAAACTGACCTCACAAAGTGTTGCAGGGGAAGGGACCAAAAATCCCACATCCATGTGAAGTTCTCATATGGAGAGGACTCTACTGACGGTAGACAATGAGGTCAGTGTACCATTTTTTACAAAATGTGACATCTCGGAGGCAAGGGTACTTCTGCAGACCTATGGGACCCATTGCATGGTGCTGACAGTGCTCATGGGCTTTAGGAATCTTTAGGTATATTCTTGTGCTGAAGCTTTCCCATGCTGTATGAAATCCTTGAATAGCTGTTTTAAAGATGCCCAGTTATTCTCCTCCCTCCAAGAGAAGAGCATTGTGAGAAGAAGGTAATGCTGTGAAGCCTTCAGGCAGCTGAGGGATGTGAAGCTGCAATTACTCCGTCCCAGAAGAAGGTTTCACTTGCTGAGCATGAATTGAGACCATCTTCAGGCACGTGGCCCTTTTCAGAGTAGGCTGTGAAGGTGCAAATGGGCACAGAGCCCCACATTGGTGACTATCAGCAAGAACACAGGTTGCTGCATAGACTTGGTGGTTGTGTGTTGCTGAATGCAGAGCACGTAGGATGTTTAGGGATATCTCCAAGGAGAGTCTGAGAAGGCTCCAGGCGTAGGACGCTGTCAGGTTTAGCCGAGGAAGAGTTGTGGCTGAAAGCTAGGCAGGTAGACTTTGAGCTTTGGCATTGGAATTGCTTTTTTATCTCTCTGTGCCCTCCCCGTAGGAAGGAGATAACAGTTTTTCTCCAGCTGGCGATAGAGCGGCAATGAAAAAAAGTACAAAAAGAAATGGAGACAGTTATATGGAGGCAGAGGCTTTATAACTAAAAGCTAGACAGACAGAGATGCATTACCTCAACAGCACCAGAATCTGAGGCTGAAAAAGAGAGAGAAAATTGTGTCTGTCCTGAAATTAATAACTTTTAAAAGAGTGAGTTGAAAGTCCAGAACTAGACTCCAAATTAAAACCATATCTGATCTCTCTTTAGGGGAAAACTGGTTAAAGACACAAAGCAGATGGTGGGAGCGGAGCTTAATCACAGTGTGACAATGAAGGAGCAGTCGCTGAACACACAGTGCACCAGCAGGTCTGCAGGCAAACCGGTGACAGTGCCCAGTTACACCGCCCTGGCCTAGTTTACTGTAAAATGCCTGCACGAGTCAGGTAATAAGTAAGGCAAAGACCACAGCAAATGGAGGCGAGCTTGGCTGTGCCCCTGAAAGCTGCCACCACCCCAACCTGAAATGCTGCAGGAATGATGATGAGATGGCTGGAGATGGACTGAGCCTAGAGGAGATGGTACCTGCAAGGACCTCATAAAGAAGAGGGCCAGGGCAACAAGGTCACTTGTGCCAGAGCTGAAGGGACAGAGTGTACCCTCAGCGAGTTTGCTGATGAAACAAAATTGGGAGGAGCAGCGGATACACCAGAAGGCTGTGATGCCATCCAGCGAGACCTGCACAGGCTGGAGAGCTGGGCGCAGAGGAACCTGATGAAGTTCAAAAAGGGCAAGTGCAGGGTCCTGCACCTGGGAAGGAACAACCCCATGCACCAGTACAGGCTCAGGGCGGACCTGATAGAGAGCAGCTCTGTGGAGAGGGACCTGGGTGTGCTGGTGGACGACAGGTTGACCATGAGCCAGCAGTGTGCTTTGGTTGCTAAGAAAGCCAATGGTATCCTGGGGTGCACTAAGAAAAGTGTGGCCAGCAGGTCAAAGGAGGTTCTCCTCCCCCTCTACTCTGCCCTAGTGAGGCCCCATCTGGAGTACTGTGTCCAGTTCTGGGCTCCCCACTTCAAGAAAGATGAGGAGCGAGTGGAGAGAGTCCAGCGGAGGGCTACGAGGATGGTGAGGGGACTGGAGCATCTCTCCTACGAGGAGAGGCTGAGGGAGCTGGGCTTGTTTAGCGTGACGAAGAGAAGGCTGAGAGGGGACCTTACAAATGCCTATAAATATCTCAAGGGTGGGTGTCAGGAGGATGGGGCCAGACTCTTTTCAGTGTTGCCCAGCGACAGGACAAGGGGCAATGGGCACAGACTGAAGCAGAGGAAGTTCCATCTGAACACGAGGAAGAACTTCTTCCCTCTGAGGGTGACGGAGCCCTGGAACAGGCTGCCCAGGGAGGTTGTGGAGTCTCCTTCTCTGGAGATTTTCAAAACCTGCCTGGACGAAGTCCTGTGCTGCCTGCTGTAGGTGACCCTGCTTCGGCAGGGGGGTTGGACTAGATGATCCCCAGAGGTCCCTTCCAACCTCGAATATTCTGTGATTCTGTGATCAGAAACATAATCAATCTCCTCCTCCTAATTCTTAGAGTCAACTACACTTGAGCAAAGGCACAGTCTGAAAACCCGAGGGCTCAGTGAAAAAATGTTGAGTTTTATACAGAATCATTTATTCACATGTCAGTAAAAATTTGCCCAATTTGGCTACTTATAAATACATATATACTTATAATAAATACTTATAAATACATTCACGACAGGGAGACAGTGAGGCAGGCGAGCACGGTGCTCGTAACACGGACCAAACAAGTTTGTGCCACGTTCTCACAGTGGAGGCTGTGCTAATGTGAGTATGCTCAGGGCACGCCTGGTATTTTTGGAAGCCTGAGCAGATTCAAAATAGCTGAGTGCTGATGTGTCTGGGATCAGGAGCCCAGGTCAGAGGGGATTAGGAGGCAGGATTCATGGTAGCAGGCCACACAGCAGCCAGCAGCTACTTCCAGCTCTCCTGCGCCAGGCAGCACCCAGGACCCTTTGGCACCAGCCACGTCCCTTCCTTCTCACAGCCAGGCCAGCTCACTATCACGTTCAGCACCGTGTGATACAGGTCTTCATAAATTTAACCAAAGGTATAAATGTTTCACACTGCCTTTGGGGTCACTCAGCGAAGCAGTTTTATAATTGTTAAAGCTGGTGGACCTAGAAGTAGAGCACAGGCACTGGTCCCGCTGGAAAGATATTACCTTAGGGACTGTATTATGTGTATTTTTTCTTCCAATCTTTGCCAGAGATGGAAATGGAAAAAAAACTAACCCAAAACCCCACCACTTTCTGTTTAAGTTGCTGTAAGAATCCAGTCCATGCATGCTTTGATAGGAGATAGCCTAATCCTCTTCTTGCTTGAGTGGTCTCTCCAATTTCTGCCGCAGAGCTGACAACTCCCTTTGGGTTTATGGTGAGGGATTTTTTTTTAGAGTTTTTTTTTTATTTGCTCTACTGATTTTACCTCAGGGGAAATCAGTGAAATTTTTTTCCACAAGCAATTGCTTTTTATTTATTTAGCTAAGCTATCTAATTCTGCTAAAGGTAGCTGGTTTGGGGGCCTTTTAAAACATTCCTGCTTTTGCTCTGGATTCTTGAGATCTGACAGCATCTTTTGCCAACACTAGTTGGCTTGAATAGTTAGGGTTACATTAGGTTTGTCTAACAAGTGGGAAAATATATTTAAACCCCTCTCAGAGGCCAGTTAGAGGGTCTGTTCCACTCCAGTGGGACTCACGTCCAGCGTGCTGGGGGCAGAGCTGAAGGGAAGCCATTAGAGAACCAGTTACATGGCTTCTGCATGAACCCACGCCCCGAAAATGTGAGTACCTACAAAAGGGCAGGTTACAAATGCAGAAGATAAATAATTGAAGGAGTTGAATAAGTTTTTCTGTGATGGATATGCTGAAATTTTCCTCTAAATCAAGAAAGTGGCTTCCTGTAGCCCTGCTCTGTGTCACATTCCGGAGTGGAGGACATCATAGCACAGGAACAGCTGGATAAAGAGTTATAGGCTGAATGCCAAAGGGCAGGAATGTGTTGTTTCCCAAATACTGTTTAAGCTATTCAGTTTTGTTTTCTCTTGACAAACATAGGATAAACTAATTACATTATTTTGCAGATAGCTCTGGGTGGAAGTGAAATAAAACCCCTTATCTCTGGGAAAGCCCTCAGATATGGCTGTGGTTGTACAAATACTCGCACTGCAAATACAATTAGGCAGCATGAGAGGGGATGCAATGGGAGCCACTGGCAGAAGGGTGGAGTGGGGCACTTAGCAGACCTCACCTGTCTCCGTCTCTGGCGTGTCTCAATTTCAGGGAGAGGGAGAAATGTGTTGTCACATTACGGGTAGTAAGGGGGACTACTCTGTAGGGTTTAATTTCATTTTTATAAGCTATGAGACTGCTTAATCTGTATTGCTCCACATTATTTCCCTTTGTGCTTACCTGGTGAAACAGCATGATTGAGTTCCTGGCCTGAAGAATTAATGAGTTAAATGGATTGAATGATGTGCAAGAGAAAGGGATTAAATTACCTTATTTTATACATGGGGAACAGAAGGATAGGCTGACCGGTAACTATTTTAAGATTGACTCAAGAAGGCAGGAGCAGAGTCAAGAACTGCATGCAGATCCTCTAAGTCCCAGGCTACTCTCTTAAGCATGAAAGCCACCTTCTCAAGTACAGAGTTATGTTTGTAATGTAGCCGTGCATCATATATCAAACCACATTCTGCCTCCAGCCCTCCCTCACTCCAGCAAATTTCCAGCTTTGAACTTCGTATCTGTAAGGGCTGATTCCTCCAGCAAAAAAATGAGCTTCCAGATTAATATGCTTTGCAGCCCCACATGCTCAGGAACTGCAGAAGACCGGAAGGACTTTAAAGAAGAAATCGTAACAGATTTTTTACAAAGCTGAAAAATATTAGGCTAATGTGCTAGGAAATTCAGCTTTATCAAAATGAGGATGAGATAGCTGATGAAGTAGAAAGGTCTTGGCTGATGCCAAAAAGCTGTTTTAGTAACAGTTTCAATTTGACAAGAGAGTCAGGAACACAACAACCTCTTCCTAGGGGGAAAGCAGAGCACTGCTTTATTTATGAAGTCAGGAACCTGACGGGAGTACATTAAGCTTTGTGGAGCAAAGCTCCTTCTAGGCTCCTAAATGATAGCAGGATTTGGGACTTTACTGTGTAAGTACTGGAGTTAACTCATCGCAGTGAAGTGCTCCACGTTTGAAGCAATACAAAGCCGTCGGCGAAGGCTGTTTTAAAGTAATGTAGTTTGATGGGATTTCTTCACCACTGCACTTGGAAGTATGCATCATGGTTTAATTCACTGAGTATCAGTATATATTAGTGCAAATAGCACAGCAACTGCCAGGGCTAAATTAAGGAATGCTTAGTTCCTTTCAGAAAAGCATTGTGGACTCTGCAAGGTTTAATTTAAACAGGGAGACCTTTTCAGGATCTTTCATAAAGGACACATCATAATAATGTCATCAAATTATGACCAGATTCTGAGGTAGAAACATGGTATTTCTGTTACTTGGCTATTCTGTTCTTTGATCAAAAGAAAATATCCTTTAAAAGTGAGATTTGGTGTAATGATACACATAGCAATAGCTTATTTATGTTACTCATGTGAATCCTTAAGTTCAGAGTTTTCCCTCAGACTATCTGTGTTGGTATAATGAATGCATTATCCCAGTAAAGGTACTTATCACTGGAAATACAGTGCTACAACACACAGTGCTGAATCCTGCACCAGCAGCCAGATACACACACACAAATATGTCCTCTCCGAAGTGGAACAGCAGGAAAAGCTGCACCTGCAATAAGTACATCCACGTGACAAAAATCCCTGACAGAAGGAAAGAGTCTGATATAAAAAGTATGGTATTTATTTTAAATTAATCTTCAAAGTACAAGAATACAGCTATGTCCTGGGGCTCTGATTTCAGATAAGAAAACAAAACTGTGCACTCCCTTTGACAGCCCTCTCTCTCTATCCATCTCTTGCAAGTCAAAGAAATAAAATACACCAAAGTCCCTTTAACAAGAGTGTAATTGTGTTTATCAAAGTCTGTATAATTATAGCTCCCCTGGCAGCTCGATTTGTGCTATTTTACCCACAGAAGTCCATTCCTTGTAGCTAACTCAGCACAAAACCCTATGTTTAGTCCTGGCCAGAGACAGTCCTACCTGTGTGGAGACATTGCAGCCAGCCAGGCAGTTGCTTGGAAGAAGCAGCTGTTTGAGGAACTGAGTAAACTGAAGCACCTTTTGGAAGAGTTGATGCCTAAAAGAGATAATTATTCCAGTTGTGGCTGGGTGTTTCTCTATGAGATGCACTCTGGGTCTGCCATGAGATCGTAACTTCAACGCAGGCATCGTGAAGTGACATTACATGGCCTCGTGTAATGTAGCAGATCAGATTTTCACAATATTCCCCTCTTGACCATAAAGCAAAGGAGTTCCGCTGAGGAGACCCAAATCAGGCTTAGATCACCCCAGTGTTTGGCACCACCTGAACATAAACTCAGAGCCCTGAAAAATAAAGGCTCTGCATAAAGACATTCAGAAAACTGCTGATTCCACTCTTTTAAGACTGATAAATTCAATTCCAATTTGCTTCATCCTCCTAGCTGCTAGTACAGTAGCCATCCTTTTGGCTGAAGAAAAGTAACTGAAAATCTCCAGAAGGGTGCTTCAGGTCCATATCCATATGTGTGCATATGTATGCATGCATATTTATTTCTATGGAGAAAGAAACAACTTTCAGGTGTTCCCTTCAGCTTGACCAGAAATCAGCCCCAAAGTAGAGCAAGAAGGCTAGCAGGAAGGGACGGTGAAAAATCTCCAAAATAAAACTTCGCCTGACAGAAAATTAACTTCTTAAAAGTAATGACCAACCTCTTCCCATCTGATGCACCTGCTTCCTAAGGGAACATTCATCTTTGTCAAAATACCTTAACGAAAATGTCTTGGTTAACAATTTTGCTGAGCAGCTCAGTTCTGTGCACAGAAATAATTTGGGCCCTGTGTCTCTGGCCCTTCATGCAGCAGTAATAGGTGAATATTCAGTCTTCATCCTTTCCTGTGCAAATGTACAGACCTCCTCTCTCTGTGTAAATACACCAGGCTGCAGTTTAAATCACTGTTAAACCTGGAATAAGCCAGAGATGAGGGGACTTGGAGATCGCATCTATTTTTAATTAAAAAAAAAAAAATTCAAAGCGATGAGGAGCTCCCTGAGGTCTTTTGCCCTAAGAGAGACACCAGAAGTGTCCCCAGCCAGGTGAGCTCTGTATTTACTAGTTCTTCAAGAAGCGTGAGACATTTTCAGCACAGGCGTTAGAGGAAGAGGACCCACGCCTGCACTGCCGGGGAGCAGAGTTTGCCGGCAATGGATAAGGCCAACTAGCAGGCAGCAGGGAGGTTGCTGCCAAAGAGCAGGAGTGAACAGAAAAAATAGGCACAGCCTCATGGGCCTCCCCAGCCGTCTCTAGGGAGTGTCTTGCACGCCTATCAGGTGAAGCGAGTCTGCTTCCCTGCAGTCAAATTGGTCCATTTTTTTGCTATCAGTATTGCAGGATTTTAATAATAAATGCTCAGTGCTGACCATCGTCTCTCCAGTGAGTGAAGGGAAGTGATGGCAGGTGCTCAATGGCCGGCTTTTCCCTTCCTCTTCCTCCCTCCAACATCTCCAGTATCCACAGCATGTCCTTCCCTGCCACCTTGCTTAACTTCACACCTACCTGACTGCTTTCTACATAGGCATCAAAACCTTAAAGAGACAACAGATGTTTTCTTTATCATCATCATGTTTAAAAAAAATTCTTAATAAAAGCTGAGATTAAAAAATGTATATTATAAATTGCCCCGCAGCACTAGACAAACAGCCTTCACAAAGGTAAAAGCCTTATTTCAAGAAAGCAAGCACTCTGACGGCAAGACGCAGACCACTATCGATTGCTGCTCCCATAAATCACATTTATTTTCCAAATAATAGGAAGATTCATTGTTTTCTGCCAAGCAGTGTCACCTGGTAATAGGAGCCAGTCAAAGCAACAGTAATTTTTGCACCATAAAAACAATATCAAGCCTGTTCAGCAAGTAGGATGAATACTATTGATCAGGGGGAAAAAAATCCCTATAAAAACAGGAGACAAAAGCAAAGAAATTAAGTAATGATGTATCGGGTGTGTAATGAAAGGTCTGTTAACATTTCCATTATTCAGCTTCCCTCCCTAGATGCCTCCTCTGAAGCATTTACAGCCCTGCTAGGAGACCCTCGCCTCAAACCAGGGCTGCAAGGGGTTTATGGTGCGAGATGGACACTTAGAGAAGGGGAGTTCAATCCGTAGCATAAAAACAAAGGGAAAGGTCCTACCCTGGTCTCTGTTCATTGAGACAGCAAAAGCCCCAGAGCAATTCACTGAATTGACTTTTTCTGCTGCAGCGAGACGTAGGGTAAAGGGACGGGGACTGCCGAAGAGTCGCAGTCAGGAGAAGCCACAGAGCTGTGGGAGAGCAGCCGTGTATACCTGCCCCAATCTGTCCCCTATGTGAGGGGCTGGAAACAACAGCCCCCCGCTGAGCTCACTCACATTCAAAATAAACAGCACAGCAGAGAAGCTGAATGTACAAACCCTAAATCTCAAAATTTACCTAGACTTTAAAAAAAAAAACCTCACCCACCATGACCATGGCAGATCATGTACACCAGATGCTTGCAAACTGCCCAGCTGAGTGGCTGCTTGCTTGGGCAGCCCTGGAAAATCCATAGGTGTTTTGGCAGTAGGCAAAGCAGTTGGCTGAAGGTCTCGCCAGACCAGTGGCAGAGAGGGACTGAGACCCATTGGCCTCCCCCAATTCCATCACCCACATCCCATAAACACAATTTCCTACCCAGGGCTGGTGTGACATCCTGAAGGGTCCTGTGTGCTCCTTCTTAATGACCACCAGCAATGCAGCTGGCAGTAATGGAAAGGAGAGGAAAAGCCAACATTGAAAACCCTTTGAGTTTTTATGTCTGTGTCTGGTCATCTGTCACTCTCTGGATTAAATTGAGAAGTATAGGACCAGCCTCTAACCTCCTGACTTTCCAGATCATGCCTTCACATTCTCAGTTCTACAGCAGCAACAGGCGATGGCATCATCACCCTTTTCTAGTCAACGTCAGCAGAAAGTAGCCCTAAAATAAAGACAGTCTCACAAACTTTCCCCTCTGCTGGGTGAGTCCTGATGACTGGAGTTTTTGAACAAGGTCAGCCCTTGGTGACAAGAGACTGATGACTTTTCTGGGTGGAAAATAGATTTTGATGCAGCTCATTGTTAGGAATTTAAACAAAACATTGCTAAACCACAGACCTAAACCTATCTGCTAACTAGCCTAGGAAAAACTTAGTAATCTCTGCATGAACCAGCGGTTGTTTCATAGTTGGGCTGGTAGAAACACCTATAGCTCTCTAGCTTTCTCAGCTGACACATCACAAAAAAACATGATATGAGGTGACTCATTACCGTCGTGTTCTATCACATCCCATCTCCTAATGCAACCTAAGACTTGCATTACACATGAGCTGAATAATATTTTCCTAAGTATGCATGACAGAAAAATCTGTGGTTCCAAGGGAAGTAATTTTGTTGATTAAAAAACCACCACCACCAAACCTGAATCCTGCTAAGAAGAGGCCATGGGCTCAGAAAAAAACCCTTCCTGCAAACCGGGGCTATCTGCTGGAGCAGAGGTTACCTGCCACCAAACCCCTGTCTGCACTCAGATGGAAAACCTATTGGGGAAACTTGCATTTGAAGTGGAGATGGAGCTGAACCTCAACTGCGGAGCCGGACAGTCTGAGATTTGACAGATCCTGATGCAGCCTTTTCGGGGGTTGGGTCAATGGGCCAGGTTTGACTTGGCACTCTAGGAATCAGTGTTTGATGTCCTGCACCCTCCCATCTCTCTGGATCCTCCCTACCATCACTGATGTTTCCTCATAGCTAACTCCGCAGTCACTGAAGATTTCCCAAATGACATTGGTGATACTAAAACTCAGTAAGTGAAGACTAGCGCACAGCTGTCCTGGCACAAGTGATGCCATGGGAAGTAGGGGAAGACACCACCCAGATTGCTACAGATGGGAAATACCGTCTGAGTATTGGACAAAAAGGTGTTGGCAGTGGAAAAGCTGTTGTGCTGCCACGGGCAGTGCTGCAGAAATCAGGGACGTGTGGAGCTGTGCTGCCCACGTCTCCAGGCGCTGCCCACAGGGATGTGTCACACCAGGACCAAGGTGTCTTCCCGAGGTTACTGGACCCGTCTCCCCAGTTGGCAGGGATCAGACAGCCAGTGCTGGTTTTCCGTGGGAGCAGGCAAGCCGGCGTTGGCAACACCAGGCTCTTCTTCCAGTAAAGCACTTACTCCACAGCCCATGTACTGCCAGCCAAGCACTTGGAGACAGTTCACGCTTCCAGCCCGAGGAAGAGTAAGCAGCGGCAGGAGCTGTGCCAGAGTCGGGAGGTGCCGCATCCCGTCAGCCACCAAGGAATGCCCCATGACGCGATTTCATCTGAGGGGCTGGGAAGGAGGGTGAAGCTGTGTGGGACCATGCTCTGGAGATACCATCGCTGCCATGAGCTCATGCATTCTTATGTCAGAGCCTGTGAGAGCCTGGTGAGACTGAGGGCATCAGAGTCATGTCTCCAGCTTTGGTCTGCTCTTCGTGACCTTTGTCTCTTTCTGTCAGACCAGTAACAGGGTATGAGCAAGTTGCTAAAACACTAGTTATGATCATCTGTAAGGTCATCACAATTTATGAAGCTGAGTGACAGCCACTGTTTCATGAGCTTTCCTAACCTGAGTGGGTAGCCAAAGGTAGGAAACAGCTTTTCTGCGAGGAATGGTTCGATATGCTGGACCTCTTGAGCCATAACAGATATAGCCAAAGCCTGGCATGAGTGAAATGTGTAAAATCATGAGTGGCATGAAAAAGGTGAATGAGGATGTGGTGACCTGGACAGGATGGAGAGTTGGGTGCAGAGGAACCTGATGAAGTTCAAAAAGGGCAAGTGCAGGGTCCTGCACCTGGGAAGGAACAACCCCATGCACCAGTACAGGCTCAGGGCGGACCTGATAGAGAGCAGCTCTGTGGAGAGGGACCTGGGTGTGCTGGTGGACGACAGGTTGACCATGAGCCAGCAGTGTGCTTTGGTTGCTAAGAAAGCCAATGGTATCCTGGGGTGCACTAAGAAAAGTGTGGCCAGCAGGTCAAAGGAGGTTCTCCTCTCCCTCTACGCTGCCCTAGTGAGGCCCCATCTGGAGTAGTGTGTCCAGTTCTGGGCTCCCCACTTCAAGAAAGATGAGGAACTACTGGATAGAGTCCAGCAGAGGGCTACAAAGATGATGAGGGGACTGGAGCATGTCTGCTATGAGGAGAGGCTGAGGGAGCTGGGCTTGTTTAGCCAGAACAAGAGAAGGCTGAGAGGGAACCTTATAAATGCTTACAAATATCTCAAGGGTGGGTGTCAGGAGGACGGGGCCAGACTCTTTTCAGTGGTGCCCAGTGACAGGACAAGGGGCAATGGGCACAAACTGAGGCACAGGAAGTTCCGTCTGAACATGAGGAAGAACTTCTTCCCTCTGAGGGTGATGGAGCACTGGAACAGGCTGCCCAGGGAGGTTGTGGAGTCTCCTTCTCTGGAGATATTCAAGACCCGCCTGGACGCAGTCCTGTGCAGCCTGCGCTAGATGACCCTGATTTGGCAGGGGGGTTGGATTAGGTGATCCCCAGAGGTCCCTTCTAATCCCTGCCATTCTGTGATTCTGTGTTTGGTGTCTCTTCCAGTGTCAGAATGGAGGAGGGGAGGACACCACAGGAAGCTGTAAGAGATACAGGTTTAAAACATAGGGGCTATCTCATTACCCCATGGAGTCAGATGAGGAATCCTTTGCCCTAGGACACTGGGTATTGAGCAGTTCTCTAGGTTAAGAGGCAATTGAACAAGTCAATAGAAAAAAATGCTGGGCAACAGAAAGACCATTTCTGTATCCAGGAGCCTTTGACCCACAGAGTGCCGCAGCTGGGAAAACATTTTGGTAAGGCATAATTACATGCCAAGCCTGTTCCTGTGCTGTCCCCTAGGCATCCACCATTAGTCACTATCAAAGACAGGACAGTGGGCCAGGTAGCTGACAAATCATTTTTATGGGTATAAAGCGTGACTCACGGCACTGGGAAGGCTCTTGCGCTGGGTACCTCCTCGCCTGGAATCCTGAAGCAGTAAAACCCATGTTGTCACAACACTACCAGTATGGCAGGTTGTGGCTTGCATCTGCTGCCAGGATCAAGTCATGCGCCCTTGGTGAGTGGCCCTTCAGGTGCTGTGGGAAGCGTCTGCTTGGTGCTCCATAATGTCTCCTTAAAGGTCCTTCCCTTCCTTGGCTCTGAGCGTGCGGTCTGTTAAAGGAGCTTCAGCCCATCTCCTTGTCTCACGTAGCAATATGCAACCAGCACTGCTCAGCTTAACATAGTAAAGCATACAAAGATGTCACGCCTTGGGACTCCAAAAATCAGGCAGAAACATATATTTTGTACGTTTTAACTTAATGCATTCAAGAGGTGTATTTGCCTACTGGTTTTGGTGCCATCTACTATTTTGCACTGTTAGCTTTCATCTTAAAAACCTGGAAGTAAATTTTGTTTTTTAAGTTGAAGGAATTTTCCCAACTGCAACTCTCTAATATTGAGATAATGTAAAAATAACATCTGAGGTATCATAAGACTTCATTAAATTGCTACCACGCTCAGCCTAAAGAACAAGCAAGCTGCTCTGCATTGACCAAAGGATGAGCGCTTCCCAAACAAGGGATGGAAAAAATTATGTGTGCTATTTAAGTATAGAGGTGTATGTGCATGCCAATGGAAACAGGCACTGAAGAGATGTAATTAAACATCCAGCCAGTGCCATGTGGTCCTGTTCCGTTCCCTCCTTGGAGACATCCTAGAAAATCTGTGATCACTTCCAGGCAGACGTGGAGGCGTTTCCCTGCAATCAAAGCATTCAGACTCGTTTGACCTTCCTCTCACAGTCACTTCTTGCTCTTTGGGCTGGCTTTGCAGTGACAACATGAGGCCTTCTGGAAGAGGCAGCAGGAAAGTCTGGGATACTTGGCGCTGTAGTTCGAGATGTGCCAAATGACATGAGCAGTTTCTGCTTGTTGTGATGAGAGCAGCAAGGAAGCCCACACTTGGAAAGGTCATCTCGGGTCAGCTCAGCTGCTTTGGCAGTGCTTCTCCCACTGTCAGTTAACAGCTGGTGGCTAAGAGGGCCCCAACAAGGTACTTAAGAAACCTGGCACTTTTTGGATCCTTTTTGGCTAGAAAAACTTGTGAGAAGTCAAAGCGTGCTGATGCAGGGCAGCTGAATTGATCACAGTTTCAAATATGAACATTCATTAAAAATGAGATCTGTGTGTGGCTTTAAGTGGCTTTTAAGTTTTAATTCTCATCAGTGGAGGGGAAAATTGCCTTGCCTAGACTTTTCACTGCTCAGGTAGCAACGAGTGAAGTTTTGCAAATAGGGAGAAAAAGTCTCTTAAGACCAGATCCCAACTTGCTCATTGGGAAGAGGAGAATTAAATATACCTAATCATGGGCAACTGTACCACCCCTAACCCCCACAGCAATATGTGAGCGACAGGCGAGTAAAGTGCTCCTCAGGCAAGGCAACGTGAGAGAGCACTAAAACGTGAGTGAAGTCTGGACATAAAGGAGCAGGACTGCACTTGAAAGATGATGACTGAGATCTGAAATGAAGGAAGGACTAACCTGTGCATCCCAGCAATAAACAGTCCTGTGCAACGGGCACACAAAACAAAGGAAAAAGATGGAATGAGTACATTTCTGTATAGGCAGAATAAAACAACGGCATTCAACGCAGTAACAAGCTAATCCCACCACTTGGTAGGCACCGGTTTGGTGGCACATGTCTAGGAACATTCCTGAAGAACAAGTGGGTACGAGTCACGCATTTCAGATGCAGTTGGGAAAACAGGCAGCTTAGTGCTTCCCTAGTTATTATTATACCTTTTCCAGCTATCTGACTCTCTTCTTTTCAAAAGAAGCATCTTTTGTGTTATTTTAACAAATATATACAAAGCACCATGAGATGGTTGTGAAATTTGGGGGAAAAGACAAGTCTCTGTAAAGGCAGCCAAGCTGACAAAGAAAAACTGCATTTTGTGTTCCCCCTAGAAGCAGGATTTACGGGTCTGTGAGCTGCCCACGGAGTGGGGCCGCAGCACTGAGCTGAGACGGGGCTAATACTTGAAAAATGCATTTTTATCTTTTTGACACCTACGCTGTCTGAGCTCATTTATTTAGGATCAAAGTTTTGCCAAACCTTAGTTCAAAGAGCAGACTATGCACATCTCTAAAAGGTGTGGAAAAACAACTGAATTTAAACCACTTTTGTAGTGGCAGCTTCCAAGTGAGGAGCAGGCACCCTTATCTGTCTGTATTTTGTCTGTTTCTGATTGTGTCCCACTATCTTAAGATAAAATTGTTTTGTTTTCAGTATTTCATTTTCATTATGCTGTTACTCAACTCGCTGTGTGTCCTCTACCCTAATAATTTAATTTTCTCGTGGGATACTATGGTGATTGAAAACACTTAGGGGCTCTGAACCCAGGTGTCTGCTCTGTAAAGAATCATTTTGCAACACATTTTATCAATCATGTCAGGTCTTTATTTAAACAAGTTGCGTTTCTGTCCTCAGCTCTTCCACATAAGTGTTGTAAGATGGTCAGGAATCTTTTTCCTACTTTCACAATACATTTATTCATAGCCACTCTTGGGCCAGCCTCATCTGTTATCAGCTGTGGTGTCTCACACCCACCTACATTTTTTCCTGCTCTAACACATACTTTAAGTAACCATATCATCATGCAGCCTTCACCTTCAGCAGATGGGATGCAAGACCTCACATACATGCCTGCTCATACGTGCGTGGCAGACCTGGCACCATGTCCAGGCTGTCCTGCAAGCAGCATGGCCACGTGAGCACAGTGCTACACCCAGCCTGACAACCTGCTTCACAGTGCTCAGTTAAGCAGTTACCCTGCAATTAAAATCCAGAAATAATCAGGCTGAAGGAAGGAATTAGGCTCAATGGCCATAGGCCCACATTTCTTAATTTCTGGGCAAGCTTGGGCAGATTCTAGGTAGTTATAGGAAAGATTCTGCCCGTGGTTCCCTCCTCTGGGGACTCTGTTTCCCAGGAGTTTCTCCCTGCGGGAGGCGCAGGATGTAGGAGCCCGGCTGCAAGCACGCCAGCGCCTTTCCGCTGAGATAAGGATGTCCTTGGTGAGACAGGCTTCCTAACTAAGGTAGAGCCTACCTTCAAGTCTCCTAGCTAACTAACGCTCTACCCTCCTCCTTCAAGCCTGACACAGGGATCAGAGTCAAGAAGGCATCTGCTCACCCAAACCCCAGTCTGCCCTAGCTCCTCAAGGCACATTCTTGATCTAGAGCCACTCTGTCCCATGACCTGAGGCTGCTCACAGCCCAGGGACAGCCTGGGGGAGACCAACCCTGCGCTGCTGTCACCTCCCCCTTCCTCTACCTCTATTGCTTTTCCAAAGCACGCACCATTTTCCCAACAAATAAGGAGCACCAATAGCTTAAAATTGGCATATGTACTGGGGGCGGACTTCTCCCAGAGTACAGAAAGTGTACTAAATGGGATGCAGTTCAAAGTGTTGTGTATTGTCCAGTGTGAATGTGTGCAAGTTCTGGTTGATGAATACGCTCCTATGTTGATGCTTCCAGCCAGCATGAACCCTCCTTTTCCACTACCAGCCCTTTGACACAGAGACTGCATCAACTTGCTGATGGATTTAGCAAAAGGAGTAACTTGGTATGCTTGTGGGCGCTTTGTGAATGCGGACTCTCCCTCTTGTGCTTACAGCCTAAACTTTAATTGAAACTAAACATGAACAACTGATGCCAGCTCTAGTCTACAGCACAATGCAAGAGGACAAAGTATAAAGGAGAATTTTCTTTATTTTTAAATATTAGTAACACTGCACAAAACAAAAAAAAGTGGTACTTAAGTGACAGAAAACCGGTACTCAGTCTTTTTTCATATTCACCATAATATAAATACCCTAACAGAGTTCAATGTATGGTTCTATGTTTGCATAGGGTTACATTGGGTCATGTAAGCATTCGAAGCCAAACCATTCAGATACCAGAGACACCAGAATTTGTTATATCAAACCATGCCAGAATGCAGACTTGATTTTTTTCTGTTTAGCTTCTTCCTTACACCATTATGCGCGTTCCTACATCTTTTAAACGTTAGAATGAGTGAGTTTCTCCAGGGACTGTGGACTTGCAATATTGCCAGGTTTAAGTCTGTTACACCAACAACATATAGGCAAGAAGAAGACAAAAGAAACAAAACAAAACCATAAGCTAACAACTCCTACCTGGAGGTTAAAAGGAGGAGGCAACATACTGACAAGAAACATGCAGGTAAATGCTCTAAGGAACGAAAGGGCTCTGTACAGACTAAAAGGTTAAGAAAAGCAATGTGTCATGCACATGAGACAAGTGTGGGAAGCAAGGAAGTAATCTTGCCTGAAACAAGATATTTCTTTTAAATTGAAGACATCTTTTCAAGCCAAAAAAAAAAATCAGTCCTGCAATAAAATTGTTGCAAAATGCTTTCACACATAAAGGTGTAAGTTCTTTGCAGATTCAACTTGATAAAATCTCATATGGATGCTGAAAAATGTTTATTATCTAAAATCTACTCAGGAGAAACAAAGAGAAGTTTTAAAGTAGCACTTCGATATTTTTTTCTCTAGGTTTGAAAATAAACTTTTAAAATAAGGAATGATTTCACTAAATGATTCATCAGGAGACAACTATGCTTAAGAAAATCAGTAGGAGTGCTTTCAGGAAACCATCATTACACTAAGCTTCTTAAAATCAGAGCATATCACTTCATGATACAATTTAAAATGAAGGAACATTTTAATAGCAGGGACAAACCTTTGCTGCTCAGCTTGGGAAAAAAAACCCAACCATAAAAGTCACTTATTAAGCTTGCATAAATTACCCTATAAGAGCTCATGTCTCAGTCCCATTCCCAATGACAGGAGTGAACAGGACTCTTCTTTCAACAGGCCTGGTGTTGCTGCGAGAGTGACCAAGCCAACAGGCATTTGCACAACCCTTTATATCCTACAAAACAAATAAACAAACACTTGACTAGAGTCGTTTTAGTCCCAGGGAATGAAGAGGTAAGAAATTCTGCAACACTTTCCAATCTTCAAACACAACACGCTTCTAACCCAGATCAGCCTCGTTGGAATTCCCTAACCTGACTGGCAAGAAAGCCACTCCGTGAAACTAAAAAGAATAACATAGTGCAATTTTAGTACAGTTTAAACATGAGTCACTTCCTTGCTAGCAGTGTGAACAATCAAAAAATATACACAAAAGAGGTGTGCTCAAATTTAACATGAAGTTGTCATTACTATAAAAGTATTGGCATAGCAGAGAAGTCCATTTTAGTAAGTCCCTTTGGTTGACTTCTTCTTCTTCTGTTCCTCTCTCTGCTTCTGCTTCCTCCTCTTGCTGCCTTCTTTGTGTCCTGAGGAAACATGGCTTGTAAAACACTATTCACAGCATTCACGGACTTTTCCCTCTAGCAAAAGCACACATTCTCTGAATGGGTTAAGGAATCTTAAAGAAAAGGTCTAGCTTTCTAAAGTGCTTTTTTAAATTATCATTTCTACTATATCCCCAGTTCTAGTAGATCCCTTATATAGGAGAGAAAGAAAACACTATCAGTCTTTGAAGTTTGAAAAGATCTGGAGAACTTTCAAAATACTTCAAAGCCATTCAGGAAAAGCTTCAAAATTAGAGCACATGCAAAACCAGAATAAATTTCAAAATGGAAGCAATAAATAAGACTTATACAGCAGGAGCTATTTAAGTACCAGCGTTTCCTGCATACAGTAGTCAGAGATACCACGATATTTGCAATTCCATTTTAAGACAAGGGAGTGCTGAGAATCCTGAGTAAGTAAGAAGGTGCTCAGTGTTTACCAATATGCATTTTATATGCAGGTCATCACCCTGCTCATGCTTAACTGTGCACCATAGGTTATATTCTACTGTAGCTTCTGTAGTGCATTGAAGTATTAAGTTCAAGCAACAATTATTTGCTACTAGTTCGATAGGCACAAGCTTCCAGCCATGTGATCACCATTCCAATGGGGGTTTTTTCCCCCCCAAAAGATGCATGAAAAGGAGCTCTTGCTCTGCATCATGCCCTTTCCTCCAAACTTGCAGTAAAATGCAGACTTGCATGGACAGTGAACTGTGCAGAACTGACACCGCATCTACCCAAGTGCACTTAATAAAGCCAGACTCAAAGGTAGCACAAAATTCCCTCAGATAATCAATCTGTGATGCTTTGAGATAGCTGGAGGGACCTTTTAGCTGAGCAGTGCTCTGGCACTGGGAATCAGCACAGTCCAGTAAGCCCAGCACGGAGCGACACAGCCCCTGCAAGCCAGCTGCGAGGCAGGGCTGGGAGCTGGAGGAATGGCCCAGCAAGGGCACAGCTCTGCCCGCCTGGAAATCTCTTTCTTTCCCCCATTCGGTCTGCAGGCAGGCAGAGATGACCCTGAGGAAGCCATGTCACCACTGCACCTGGTTCTCCATCAGTTTAGCACCAACAGCAGTATTAAGATGGGGAAAGGAGGCAGTGGGAGGTCAGAGCAGTACGAAGCCACGCTGTGGCTGAAGTTTGCTCCCCATCAGAGCTCCTCCCAAGCGCAATTAGGGTTGTGCCCACGGCAGAACTGCTGTTCTTTAAGACTCAGAGAGAACCAGGAGCTAGTCTTTGGGCTAAAATCACCTCAGACATCATCAAAAGCTTTGCGTTAGAGGAAATAACACTCCCTTGTAGCAAAGGGAAATGGTTCCTAGGTTATCATTCTAGCTCATACACTGTATTAACAGCATGACTTCATCTTTTGCAATCATCTGAGTCAAGAAGCAGGTTATTTATTTAGAAATTCTGCCATGAGCAATTAGCCTGTGCAAAGTTAGAGTGGAAACCAGTTTTATTGTTTAAGGAAGAGAAAAACTGGCAGTGCTTTGCAGAATTGCAGATGACGCTGTGTTTTCCCCGCACCCTGCCACCCTCCCGAGCTACGACCCTATCCCCAGGGACACTGCGTGCATGCCTCCTAACTAAGAACTCCATCCATGAAGTTTATTTCAACGTCAGCCTCTCGGTCACCTATACATTGTCAGCAATAGGATCCCTTGACATTTAATTTACTGCTGTAAGGGACAGATCCCAGAAGGGCTCAAGCATCTCTTTGCTTTCCCACAGAGCCCAACGGAGGCGGAAGAGACGTGCTGACTCTTGAGAATCAGTCATCCGAGGGGTGTTATTCAAAGGATTCCTCCCTTTACTGGAGGGAAAAACAGCATCATATCAGCTGATCAGAACTAGTTCATGTAATAACTATGAAACATTAATGCAGAAATTTGGGAAAGGATCATCAAACCCTAACAGGTTATTAGCTTCATAATTGCCACATTTTTCATTCTCAAAACACTGTCAGTATTTCTAAAAGGCTTCCACATACAGGCATGATTGCCTTTAATACTGCTATTTTATATCATAATACTTTTTTTTTTGCAACAGTGCATTTTCTTCAGATGTTTGCATTTTTGAAAGCAATTCTAGCAACTCTTCTTTAAAAATACTGTGAGTCAATGTAAATTATGACTTGAAATGAAAGCCACATAATTCATTGTCTTATAAATGAAACAACTCAAATGTTAAAATAATGTGGTATGAAGATATTTAGGCATTTGACAACAAGGTCTCCTACCAGCCTCCGGAATGATAAGGGTGAAAAGTGGAAATCTTTCAAGTGTTATCACTGACACACAGAAACAGATTGGCCAAAGTAGGAGATAACGCACAAATACAGAGTATTCCTCAAGAGAAAACTGCTGGCTCTTTTCTGTTTCGAGCCTGCTGTGATAAATAATTTCACTCTCGACTGTTCCTTTTCTATGCCCACCTAAGAAGAAAGGATAGGTCAAACTTTGCCAGTCTGCTAGCGCCAGTGATGCTATGCCGGGTGATAACGGCCAAAAACTCGATTTAAACAAGTGAAGCAGCTCCTAGTGAAAATAAAAATTGCACACTAAAGACCTAAACCTTTTGGAGCTTATTTCACTTGAATACTTCAACCAGCACTAATTAAAAGCATTTTTAGCTGCCTTGGTTACAAGACTAGCCCCAAAGTCACAAGAGAACAAAATCTGAATTAGAAAGCATCAGCCCCACTACTACTGGATCAATCTGCAGTGAACCTGTGTCCCGGTGAGTCGCCAGCATCACCAAGCAGTCGTGGAGGCTTCCCATAGTTACCACCTGGCAGAACTGGCTTCAGCCAAACAGTCCTGGCCTTGGAGATGGGCTTTTCAAATTCCCACCCTTAGAAGCAATTGTTATTCAAGACAGAGAGTCTTCGGAAGGGTGGGGGGAGACTAGATTGCTGAGAGCCTCCCCAAGCTTTGACATTTGGAAAACAGATTCACTCAAATGCAGATAGATATCAGCCGCCTAACTTGGTACATTCTTGCTTTCGTCAGCTGCCAGGGGCAGAAACTGATGAAGCAAGTATCCACACCATTTGGAATTACACCTGTTTTACAACCTGGATAATTCTTGTCTAAAACAAACAGTGTTTGCTGACCTGCTCTTCCCATTTCATGCCCCTCTCTTCTACTTCCAGAAGAACTATAAAGAGCACAGAAGCTATTCCAGCTTTCAAAAAGCTGCAGAAGACCGAAACCAACTTCCAACAACACTTAGTAGCAACTCCCTTAGCCACTCCTCAGCAAGGACCAAAACAAATTGGGAAGCCTCTTTGATGGGTCCCAGATTAACTTTCCCTCTGGCTTTCTACTTCTCTGCCACCTCCACCTCCCAAAGTCACAGGTTTGTTCAGTCAATGACCATGAAACTTGTCACATTCTTGGGCGGCAGCTGCAAGGGAGGTGTGCACATCAAGCGGGTGATCCAAAGGGACAAGTGTCCTGGGGAAAACACTCCTACCCAAGCCATTGGTGGTATCCTACCTATTCCTGCCCTGCCTGACATCTGCCTGTTCTACCAGGATGCAGAGACCAGCCACGGGTCTGCTCCACCTTCCTTCTACCAGCACAGGAGAGCGCAGGAGTCAGCAAGGTGCTCAGTCATGGCTGGCGATTAACACACAGCATTTCTGCTCCTCGACCCACATCAGCCAGTAATAAAGGCTATGGCCTGATTTTTATAGATGTCCTGCAAAGATGAAGACTTTGGAGGAGCCTCCTTCCACTTTCAGGCTCTGAAGGCCTGAGGTTGGGGGTGGGAGGGATTCATGCCTTATTCAGTCCCAGAGAAAATGGTTTTCAAGATCTACCAACTTTTTGCTAAGATTGCAGCCATTCTTTTGCCCTCCTTCAAACCATGAAACAGTCATGGCTCCAACAGGCACACAGAGCTTGAACAGGGCAGCGGGCCGCGTGCTCACTGGGTTCTGTAGCACGCTTTCTAATTTTCTGCTCTTAGAAATATCTCTCTGGTCAAAACAATAAACTGTTATTTGAAAGGTAGCTAGATAGCTTCTGTATATGCTATTATAAAAATTCACCCCAGATCACAGCTTCAGTATAATTTCATATTTGTGACTCAATTTACAATTACAGCTTTACACTACACTTTCACATTCCCTCCTTTCAGCCCGAGCCACTGCCCAACACATACCACAGTTTGACCTACTCATTCTCTCACCGCATCCACAGCTCCTGCCCATGCCACAGAGCATTGCAGAGAGAGAACCTGCCTTTACGTAAAGATCTGAGGTGACAAAACATCCCACCCCGTCTAGGTATGCCACTCCACTATTTAATTATCCGCACTGTTAAGTCCAAGGGGCCAGTTCCCCAGTTTCACTGGCCAACCCAGTGACGCAATTCCAACTTTGATGTTTTAGGGGACTGAAAAGCTTTAGCAACTTACTGGGGCCTTCCATCGTGCTTGCTCACCGTACTGTTTTCATTACCAATTCTCCTAGAATTGCTAGAAGAATATACCAAGCCAGATACAACCTGCTTGCCTGCTGTTAATTAAGGTAAGACTATTACTGAATCGAGTCCAAGGTTTTACTCCCACATGGCAAGCAAAAGCTTGCAAGGCTGTGCAGCCTTGGAAGCCCTTCCATGTGCAACCCAGCCACCTTCTATGGGAAGCAAATGGGTAATGGGATGCTCTTGTATTAGCAGCCAAAAACACATGCGTGAAGGCAGCTCTGGCTAAGCCAGGGAACAATGAGCCAGTGTCCAAATCCACCAGCCAACCTTTCAACTCTCTGCCCCCAGAAGGGACAGGCTGTTGCTCCATCCCACTCACACACAGTTACAGCCAGGGGATGTGGAGGAACGGGAGAGCGAACTCCCTCCCATCTCTGCACCCCCAGCATGCCTCACGTATTAGATTTCCACAGAAAACAGTGGCTTTGCTTTCCTTTCTCTTTTCACTACATGCCCAAATACAAGTCTGTGAGGGAATTATAAAGTAATTAGTTTGGATAACCAAGCACATCGATTTTACTAGTTAGTAATGTGTAACTCAGGAAACCATATGGCGGTAAAAAGAACAGAGGCTGCGTTAAAGATGTAATAAAGCACAAATAGCTCAATTTTCCAGCAGAGGAATCCATGCCAGGAAAGGATCAAGATTTGTTAAGCTAGGTCTTCTAAAGTGGTTTCCTTTTCAGGGATGTCAGCGGGTGAAAATGGAGCAAAAATGAATTATTAATATTCTAAGTTTAAAGTTAATGCAAGCTATTTCATTCAAAAGGAAGAGTAAACCTTGCAATATTATCTTGTCGTGTATTTTTCAGTATTTTAATAATTAAACATTTCAACCATTCTTGCTTGATAAAGGTCAAAACTCTCAAATCCAGAGAAGCAGATTTTTAGGAGTAGTCACCACTACCCCTACCATTATTGGCTGTAACTCATAGGTCTCTGCTGGCATTAATACCACTTTGGTGCAGCTTGAATGTCACCAGTCAGCCACACATCACACAATCCAGCAGTGCCTTGCTTGTAGTATTTGAAATCTTATTAAAAAATTACTCGAGTGGAGCTAGAGCACTGTTTGAGATACGCAGCGACTTCAGAGTACAAGTTTTATTCTAAAGGCTGTTAAGAAACCAGGAACAGTATGAAACCCCAGAGCAATTTCTACTAAAATGCAAGGTGTCAATGTTAGATGGAGAATCAAATTTAATTTTTTTTTTTAAATTAAAAATCCACTGTAATGACTGGAAATCCTGACTGAGGAGAGAATTCATCTCACCTCTGGGTATTGGTTGCCAGTCTAAATGAGTTGGCCAGCCTCTCTCCTTGGGCACTGGAGAGATGCAGCCACTTCCAGAGGGATTCCCACCACATAGACAAGTCAAAGTCCCCTTTTCCTTCATTTAGGTTTGCTACAGACTTACAAAATGAAACTCAAACATTCCCACTCTTAGAGCTGGGAAAAGAAAACCATTTCGCTGCAGGTGAATCATTAACGACTGAAGGTTTGCTTGAGGTGGTCTAACTGGGATAAAGTCTAAAACTGCCGCGCAGTCTCGCTGCCAAGGGCCACATGCCAGCAGTGGCAAAACCGTCTGACTCGAGGTGGAACAGCACCCAGTTTGAGGCCACTGAGCTCAACTATTTCCCACTGAATCAAGTGAGTTTTGGACCAAGGCAGAAAAAGATGCTATCCTTTCCCAACGCTGGCCTGTGTAAGCACGGCAGCTGTTGCAGTGATCGATAAGAAGCCGAGCAGGAGCAAGTACGTGGTCTATATAATCACAGAGCTGCGCTAGTGAAGCCTGCTTGGTGGGCAAGGCAGTCGGCAGAGGTGAACACCCATGAAGGAGAACGGCGTTATTGGCCAGGGCTCGTGCACAAACCTCCCAGGGAGGGATTAAGACACTCACGTAGGTTTTTATGACTGACTCGACCAGTCCTTCAGCAGCCCTGTCCATCAGGGGAACAGCAGGCAGAATATTTAAAGCAACAGTAAAATCTTAGTCTTACTACAATCAAGTTTTCACCCCAAATCTTTTATGGCAACTCACAATCTACTGGCAGAAGAGAGGATTTTGTGATTGCGCAAATACTTCTGGAAGTTCATTTTAATTGCAAACTTGTGCATCTTGGAGCATAAATAGATTCACAGCAAAAATTCCTAAGCAATCTTAAAAATTGCTCCAAAAATTGCAAGGTGTGTGTCAAACTCAGATGCTCTTTGGAAACCATTACAAAGTAGTGTTGTGATCACAGAGAACCTCAAGTCCCCATAGCGAGAGCCAAGATTTTGTTTTGACAGCTACAGGCACAGGAGACAAAACCTGTAACCCTTGCGTGGGAGATTTCAGAACATCAGCCCAGAAGTTACATCCAGGCTTCCGTAGAAAAATTTTAACCTTTTTTAATTTTTAAAGATAAGATTCAACTTAGCCATCCCTAAAGAGACAAAACTTCCAGGAACTGATCAGGGAGACATTTATCTGAAAGTTTCTATTTTTCCAAGCTGTCCTCCCGCATGATATCTTTAGGTCTTCCGTACAGAAGACAGTGTTAGATTTCAAGGCTCATAAATGCAGCAGAAGTTGGTACAGCACTGGGAGTACATGAGCACATGTTTTGTGGTACAGCACATGTTTCTCATGTGGGGAGCCTCTTACACTCACACTTCCCAGCACTTCAGCTAATTCAGCACTAATTAGAAGGGCCCTTGGTTTGGCGTCCAAGTAGAAAGGCATCTTCGTGTTTCAGAAAAACCTGTCCTGGCAGTCCTGGATGATCTCTGACCACAGGTTCAAATTAAATCAAGTAGTTACGAGGACTTCGTTGTCCAAGATAGCCTCTGGACTATAGTGCTGAAGCATTACAGACAGGAAATCTATCAAAGGACTAATTACTTCCAAAAATAACTGGGGCAATCGTGGCGCTTCCGCATTCACCTGAACGGTCTCAAACCTCTCTATTAGGATTTAGGTGCCTAAAATTGCAGCTTCCAAAAATAATATCAGGGTGCTGAACTTCTCCTTCGGCAAGGAAGCCAAGCACAATTTAAATAAATGAATGTGCAAAATATTGTGATTAGTTACTCTTTAAAAGGCCTTCACTTTTAAGAACAAAGAACATAGGCACTTCAGCAGCATAATGATATTTACCCTGGATCCTTGAATATCCCAAGGCATTTGTGATTTTAGACTAGACTAAATTGAAGAGCAGAGCTAATGCAGGATGAAGGCACACAAGCTGCCATTTATTATCTACCAGGGAGCTAACATTAAGTCAACACACAGCAACAACCTCTTGCTTGGCTTTTTGGTTTTTCCTTTTGACTAGCTGATGGTTCCTTCTCTGCGCGTTTCTCATCAACATGCTTGTGCACACCTGATAAATAAAAAGGGGTCTCCAAGCTGCTTGTAACCCGGCTTCTATCTTGTTCTTCCACTTCATCGCTATTATAATGATAGGCATATTTGGGGGAACTGGCAGGCTTGTGAGACTTTAGCAGGCGAGGGTTGGTCGGCTGGAAAGGCAGGGCATGTTGTCCTCTCCGTCTGCACTCCTCAGCAAAGGCTTCTTCATCTGCCTCACCTGAAAAAGCAAACAGTGCGAGAAAAGTGAGCTGCGCCCAAAATGCTTAAAACTGGGCTGTAAATTGGATGTCCCTAAACTACTGCCTTGGCTGTGGTTATCTCACAGATACTCCTGTCCATCTGCAGATGGGGAGCATCCAGAGCAGAAAGCTCCATCAACAGCCTCTCACCACACTGAAGCCACCCAAAAAAGTCAGCTAGATATGCCAACTCTGGGGCCACCGCTTCCTTTTCCCCAAAGGGCAGGGTGAGTGAGCCAAGCTAATGGCCCTGGACAATATTTCTGTCCTGTGCAGAGCATTTCATCTTGTCCCACCTCACCTGGACTCTCTGCCTAGGAAGGGTTGGCCCTGCTCAAGGAAAAGCTATAGGGAAAGGAGGGAGAAATATCCAAGCTGGCTACAGGGATGGTGGGGGAAAAACGAAGCCAGCGTGGGTTCAGAGGGGCTGGATGTTGGATATCCACAGCTGGAAGGATGGTAGAGAAGTGCGAAAGATCACACGAAGATGGGAAATTGGGTTGAAGATGTAAGAGGTGAAGCACAAGCCAGGGGGCAAGGCAGGCACATGCAACCAAGGCAAATGAACACAATGGAAATAAAAACCCAATGTCTGCAAAAATTAATATGAAAGACGAGGTATTCCCGTCCTACTCATGCTGTTTTGCAGATGATGCTTTCCTTTGCTGCAGAAACCGTAACAGTACCAATGCTGCAAAGTAGAGAAATCAGCTACCGTAACACAAAAAACCCCCAACAAAACCACGCTTTGAAAAGCACACAGTAAGGTAACAAATAAAAAAGCCAAGCAAAGGCATTCAACAGGGAAAATAGGAAAAGAAAAAAAAAAAAGATTGAGAAGAAAGGTGTGTACCACATTTGTCTCTTAAAGGCTTTTTAAAGTTTCATTAATTCAATTATTTAAGTACTTCTAATAGAGCTGATGAAATACAACGTCGTTTTATTTGCATCAAAAGTGGTGTGTCACATTCTGGAAGTTTTTCCTGGGATGTGCCTGGCTGCTTAGGGAGGGGTGCGTGTTCTCAGCTAATGCATGTGCTCTTAGTTCATGGCTGGAAAATGCTTTGAAGATGGAAAAGCACCACGTATGCAGTAAGGAACCAGAGCAGTAATACCCACTTCGTTGTGTGCACCAAACCACTGACACTTTCAAACAAAACAGGTTGCATCGTCTTTACCTTGTAATCGTACCTGGGGAGATGCTTCTGAGGGCACGAGGAAAAGGAGGCAAGGTGCATTTAACAAGTCATTTCACAGTGCAATGCGGCGCCTGAGGCCTCACGGGAGAAGAGGACTCCAACCCGCGCCCCACACCACCCCACCGTGCAGTCAAGCACCTGGTGTGCATGGATGGGTATTACGCAGAGGACCCTTTTTCCCAGGTGATTAAATGCCTGTTCCCCCATCCCAACACTCACGGTTTTTTACCCTGGAGTCTCCTGCACTTCCGAAGGCACAAGCAAACAAGACCAAAACCCAAGTGATGATAACACCAAGGATTTCTGTGTTTAGACACCGTCTGCCTGCGTCACACCAACGTAAAACTCACAGAATCACAGAATGGTAGGGGTTGGAAGGGACCTCTATGGGTCATCCAGTCCAACCCTCCTGCCGAAGCAGGGTCACCTACAGCAGGCTGCACAAAACTCCTGGTGTGTGGTTCTCTTTGCAGCAGGAGATGGCTGGCAGGATAATTTTTTTCCCCTCACATGGGGCAAGTGCTTCAGCTATGAGCGGCGGTGGGCAAGGATAAGCTCAGAAAATGCCAGACGCAGAATTGCTGGCGTTTCCCCTAAGAGGCTACAGGATTTTTACACGCTATACGAATAGCACTGAAGCATGTATCAGTCTGATGATACCAGGTCTATGAAGGTGAAGCCTGTAAAATTCTAGGAGTATAAAAAGCACACCATAGGAAACCCATGTACACCAGTTGCACATACAAAAACCAGTCAAGAGAGTTCACTTCCTAGCAAATTATAGTGCACCAGAAGTAGGACATCCCTCCCCTCTCATGGAAACACAGACTGCATTGATGTCTTTTTGATGTGCAAAGTCTTGCTTGATGCATGTTTAAAATGTATATTGGCAAGCAGATGCAGGAATGGGAAATGCGCTGAGGCCGTTCTCGAAGCCCTGTGTGTGTGCTCACATCGCAAACACCCTGATCAGATACACTAACACTTAATGCAGTGAAGTATTAAACCAGACATTCCACATACACCCCAATAAATTACTCCTAACTACGCTAGAGATCAGTCTTGGCACCTTTAGTCTAATTCAACTGGTGTGAAAGGCACAGTTTAACACTGGAAGAACTCAAAATAATCTCGCTCCTTGCTGGTGACGTACCCACAGCATCGCTGCATGCTGGCCCTCTCGCAGCCTGATGCCTCCTTGGTCTGCTGCTCGCAGGGAATGCTCCCGCCGAGCTCCCTTGCTCTGGGACTGAGCTGTGCCACCAGCCCTACAACGCTGAGCACCTAATGAGGCCACAGAAAGATCTTCCAGCAAGCACTCGCTGCTTGAGTCCAACTTAAAATAAAACATAAAAATGCAAAAGAGTTTCAGTGCTCCAAACTTTCCCATTAAAACAACTGCATCATAAAGAAGAGGCAGGAGAGCTTGTCCTGCTTTATCAAATCCTGTGAGAGCTAGTCCCCAGAGCAGGTGTTGGCCTTCAGCTCCTTGCGATACGAGCACGGCTCTGACTCTGGAAAACCACAGCACCTGCCTGTCACACACCTCCCAGGAGTTTTGGGACAGGTCCTCACAACTATGCCACTTCTTGTCTCTGAAAAGTCATGATACACCTTGTCCAAGGCTTTGCCTGGGGCATCCTCCACCTGCAGCTCTTCTGCAAATGGCCCACAGCAAGGACTGTCCTCTCTTCCAGCGGGGTTCATAGTTCAATTGCTCCATGAAAGATGATACACCAAGGAAAAAACCCCACAAACAGACAATTCTCGTAATGCATATTTCTCTTTCCTTCAAAAATGCTCCAAAACTAACCCCCAAAGCTGGAATTTGCACTGCACCATCACATTAGCTGAAGGTGCTGCACCAGCCCAACGAACCCAGGAGAGCCCTGGCTGTGCTCGGTGCTGCCTGCTCTGCCTGCACCGGCTCGAGATGCAGGACCGGGCTGCTGCTGCTTGGGGTTTATCTGTGCAACGCAGTTGTGGCTGAAGCGCAAGGAAAGGGCACATGGCTGAGGGTGGGAATCACTATAGAACACTTGGAGACCATCTACTGAGAACAAGTGGCCAAGGGGCTGTTTCACAGAATCACAGAATGTTCGGGGTTGGAAGGGACCTCTGTGGGTCATCTAGTCCAACCCCCCTGCCGAAGCAGGGTCACCTACAGCAGGCTGCACAGGACCTTGTCCAGGCGGGTCTTGAATATCCCCAGAGAAGGAGACTCCACAACCTCCCTGGGCAGCCTGTTCCAGTGCTCCGTCACCCTCAGAGGGAAGAAGTTCTTCCTCATGTTCAGACGGAACTTCCTGTGCCTCAGTTTGTGCCCATTGCCCCTTGTCCTGTCACTGGGCACCACTGAAAAGAGCTTGGCCCCATCCTCCTGACACCCACCCTTGAGATATTTGTAAGCATTTATAAGGTCCCCTCTCAGCCTTCTCTTCTTCAGGCTGAACAAGCCCAGCTCCCTCAGCCTTTCCTCATAGGAGAGATGCTACAGTCCCCTCACCATCCTCGTAGCCCTCCGCTGGACTCTCTCCAGTAGCTCCTGATCTTTCTTGAAGTGGGGAGCCCAGAACTGGACACAGTGTTCCAATACTGTTTGCAAACTTCTTCAAACCCACCGCTTGTCCCAAAAGAGGTGGCAATCTGTGCTGAAGCCTAGAGCACAACTCCTCAGTACTGGTCTTGCGGAACCAGCATCCGTTCGGAAGTTTGTGTTAAACCTTTCCTCTTAAGCTTCCCAACTTTCTGTCATCAAGGATTTGTAATCAGCATTTTTGCTAAGCTGAGCTGACCTGTGTTATACTGCAAGAAAATTCCGCTTTACGCTGCCCTTGGCATTACTCTGCTGTTTGGGGTACGCAGTGAAAGCATTAGCACTCCAGAGGGGCTGGATCTCCATGCCACAGCATGTAATACAGTGGCAACTGAAGTCAAACAATTTATTAACTTTCATTAGACTACAAAGCTACCCAGTTTTCCTCCTGAAGAATAAATTTTGCTTCCTATTTCTGGGCTGCCCGTGCCTGCCCTGACCCGTCCCTCGCCCCACGGTGGAGCCCTGGGGGGATGCAGATCTGCTCCCCACCACTGCGCAGGCAGCACATCTTGCAGCTGAATCAGAGGATGATTTGGGTCAGAAGGGACCTTTAGAGGTCATCTAGCCCAACCCCCCTGCAGTGAGCAGGGACACCTTCCACTAGACCAGGTTGCTCAGAACCCTGTCCAACCTGGCTCTGAATGTTCCCAAGGATGGGGCCTCCACTGCCTCTCTGGGCAACCTGTGCCAGTGTTTCGCCACCCTCATGGTAAAAAAAATCTCTTCCTTCTATCCAGCCTAAAACTCCCCCCTTTGAGTTTAAAACCATTACCCCTTGTCCTATTGCTACAGGCCCCACTATAAAGTCTGTCCCCATCTTTTTTATAAGCCACCTTTAAGTATGGAAAGGATTACATCCATCTCAGACACAGTCATTCAGTTTCCCATCTCCCTCTGAAGTAAAGACAAGTTTTAGTTAAATAAATAGACCAAAAAAAAAATTGTCCAAACTTCTTCACCTTTCCAAGCTGCAGAAGAGCGGGCACCACAAATGAGTTAAACGATATAACATCACGTCGGCTGTGATTCAGCTATTGAATCAACTACGGCGCGGTGCACGGTGTGAGCCACCAGATCTTTCCTCTGATCATCTACCCTTAGCACACCTTGCCAAGCGAAACTAAAGTCTAACTGGCATCAACTATTTTCTCTTGTTCTACATACTTAAACTCATTTGAAACATTTCAGCCAGACTGTGAATAAATCTAGCTGTACGGATCGCAAATATGAGACTCGCTTGACAAGAATTTACTCTGGGACAGGTCAGCCACACAGGGCATCACCACCAAAAAGTACTTAAACTTTGCTGGAGTTTTGTCAACAGTGATGTCTGTCCTGGAAAAGGCTTATAGGAAGACTGGTTTGGGGGGGTCCATAGCTGAGTTCAGAGCAGGAATATCCACTGGAGAAGCAACTTTCGGGGTGCTCCAGCTTTAAACAGCCCTTGGTTCCCCCTGCAGCTCCTTCTTGCTGTCTCCCGTGCCTCCAAGCCAGCACACCCACGGGCAGCTGCGCTGTGAACCCGAGCAGAGGACTGACCCGGGTTAAAAATAACCCTCTTTGTGAGCTTATTTTAACCCAGCTCAGTGCCTGGATCCAGCTCACCGTGCAGCCGCCCTAGCTGGGGCAGGGAAGGGGGCAATTACCAGGGGCTGCTGGAGTTGGCAGCCAGATTGCAGCGTCGAGCAAAAGGTCTTATTCTACTAACGCCAATAATAATTAAAAACCTTGCAGTTATTTCACTTGCAAAACCAGTTTGGAGAAGTTACATTTCCAAGGGTTAATTCTGAAAATGAGGGATTCAGTGTTACTACTAACATTTAAAAACAATAATTAAAGTTTGGGTTTCTGGCGCACCAGGTTCTCCCAAATGAACAGCAGTTCCTGGGGAAGACAGAAATCCGACACGAGCTGTAGCATCCTAACAGGCTGCACTAGGACCAAGACCTGCCTTCTGCTCCAAGCAAGAAGGGCTGAGAAACAATTTCTCACAGCAAAGTGCTGCCGTATGAAAGGGGAAAAATACGGACCCTTTAATGTGGAATCCACCAGTAGAGGGCAGTGTTGCCTATCGTGAGGGGCTGCGCTATCGCGAAAGTCGCCGCCAGCTCGCGGGTTTTCGGTAGCGCGGCGATTCGGTCCGTCTGAGGCGAAGGGCGAGGAGGGCTCCTGGCCGGGGCGGGTGCGCCGGGGGAGCCCCCAGCTGCACCAGGGGGTCCACGGACACCCCGAGAAGATGGAGGTGACGCACGGGAATGAAAGCACGAGGGCAGAGGATGTTGCAGGTGAGGTGGGACGGGTAAGGCACGGAGCACTTCACGAAAGAGCAGCGCTGCATGGGGTAGCGTTATCATTTTAGTTTGCATTTAAGTGACATCCGTGTACCTCCTGGAACTGAACTGAAATCCTACCAGGAATCGGCAGTAATTAATGACAAGGCAGTAATTAACAGAAGCAGGCTGAACAAACCCGGGTAAACATCCTGAGGATATCGAACCACTTATTTACATTTACCGTGTCACTTCCCGCGCCAGAGGAAGCCGAGCCTTCGTGGTTCCCGCACGGCAGCCCTACCGCTTGCATGGGGTTCTCGTACACACCAAAACAAGGAGGGGGGGGGGGGAAATAATCAGGGTTTTCCCTTGTATTGTGAAACAAAAAGTAGGCGCACTGGTTTGCTGAATCCCGAGGAAGACTTCCCCGAGGCCGCGGACAAGGTGCAGCCCTTCCCGCAACCAGCATCGGGAGCGGATGCAACTGGTGAGGGACGCCTGGCTTTGTCTAATGACGCAAGATGGCTCTGAGCTACGGCTCCGGCGAGCTGGTTGTGCAAGGACGGCTTGCAGGAAGCTTCCTCCATTCAAATCTTTCTTGAATGATGGCCAGCAAAGTGTCTTTCTAACATTTTAAGAGTTTAAAGTTAAGAGGTGGTTTATTTTCTGAAGCTCAGTGCAGGACACCGTATTGCTGCTTCTAGAGAGGACTCGACTGGAAGTCTGCTGGTATCTGAGCTGCTGCCGATGCTGACTGACAACACTACAAGATTGCAAATGAAAAAAAAAAGCTTTGCTTGACTTTTTTTTTTCCTCCCTCTTATTACAAGGACCTGGGATTTACCCTGCGCCTACGGAGGGCACTGGAGTTTCTGATGACTCAACTACATCCACTGCTGCCGGGGAGAGCTGAGCTGCAACTTAAGGAGCACCCCAAAGAGAAAGAAAAAAAATCCCCATTTAAATACACTTATCTGAAGCCACTAACACTACCAGCTTTGTAGTCTGTTAATATGACTTTTGTACTGGTAGACTTTTCTGCTGTTACAGCAGCTTCAGCATTAATATTTACCCTAGCAGAAGATACCAGGGTTCTTCTGAGACTCAAGTCCAACATTTGCTGGGAAATCTCATTTTTTTCAGAAACCTATTGGAACCGAGAACTTATTTAATGCAAACGACCGGTGTGCAGGCCTGGATTACCCTGCGCTGAAAATTTCCTGGAGATGAACTGGTTCTTTTGTTTCTTCTCTCAAAAGCTCCATATCGAATACATTATAGCACAGAAAAAACATCAGGAGACCAAGTAACTCTACTAAAACACAGAAGAAGTGGTCTAATTTGAGGGACCAAACTGGAAAGTTGTTTTCAGGAAGTTGCCAAGTCATCCCAGTTTCTTTTAGTTTCTGCTGGGAGTGAGGGATGCTCTTGATAGGATACCAAGCCCAGGGTATTTTCCAAAACCACACGTCCACATCCGCCCGCTCTTGAGTCTGTAGGAAACACGTTCAGCCAAGAAAATACTCCCTCGCCATTACAGGAGGCTATGTTGAGAAAGTTCTTGTGATTAATTGTTCTTAAACTTGTTTCTAAATGCCAGGAAACACTGACACTGCGACACTTCACAGCAGCAGTTACAAAAGCCACTTTCAGGCTGCGCTCTCTCGGGTTTGTCAGACTCGACAGAAGCTCAGATTTGCATCACGTCCTCTCTGGAAACCATCGCTGTCCGAGTTTGACAGTGACAGCCTTTAAAAATCTCTCTCTTGCTGTTTGATGTGATGCTTATGAGAAAAAGCAGCCATTTTAAAATCGACTGTTAAAAAAAAAATGTGAGTAGTCTTGAAAGCCGAAAGAGCCTGAAATCACTCCGAAACTATCCGGGGAATGCCGGAGCAGCTGCCCCATCCGCAGCATCGCTTCTAGGGGCAGAGCTTTTGTAAGTCGCAAAGGGAGTTTATTTCAGCGCTAAAGTGAATCAGCTAAAGCACGGGATGAAGGATGATGTTTTGAGTTGTCTCACGCAAATCAGTGGCTTCCACCAATTGTTGGCAATCATTTTCCAACCGGAGCAATTGCCCATTCCTCAGCGCTACTGAGAGCACAAGGAGCAGCAAACTGATGTCTGTCCGAGACATCCCTCCTGCACAATGCTACGGAATACGGAGCCGTGCTCAGATGGATGGAAACAAAAGACGCCGTCAGCTCTCCGTCCACACCCTCAGCAGAAAACCGCTGCCGTGTCCCACCTCATCCTCTCCCCATCTCACGCCCGGCGCTGGCTCTGGCTGCACGGCCCTGCCAGCACGCCCAGATGTGCGTTACGTCTCCCTGCTCCGACTCAAAACCTCCTATGAAGTTTATAACCTGGGCAATTTGGGCCGGGCTTTCCCAGGCCAGGACCAGCACTATTTCCTCTGCCATAGGAGCCCACCTGCAAGGGGGGGAAAAAACTCCACAAGTGGCAGGAGATGGCAGGGGAGGTGGTGGTCAAGTCCTGGGAAGTGATGGAAAAAAAAGGAGGTGGGATTTGGGAAAAAGGACAGAGACTGATGGCTCTCGCAGTGCTATTTCGGTCGCGGGAGAGCCACGGCTGCAGCACGTCCAGTATCCAGGAAAGGGCAGGGCTTGGTACTTCTTACTCAACACACATAGCAATCCTCTGCCCTTCTGGCTTTAAAAGCTGGCAATGGACTGGCTCCTTTTATTTTTGCCCTTGTATCCAGCTCATACTGCGCCAACCCGGCCCATACCCCTGCAGCGCAGGGCAGGGAAAGCCCCGTGCCGGGGCCGCTCGCTCTCTCCACCCTGCAGCAGCTGCCTTAGAAAGTTCAGCCTTTTGATTTTCTTCTTTTTTTTAGCCATCTGGATTTTACCAACCACCCCCGTACACGCCCAAGAACCCCATTGTATCCTGTACTCAGCCCAGCGTGTACCAACACGAATCCTGCATTCCCGGGACATCAAGCTACTCAAGACAGTAACATTTCACCACAAAGACACCCCAGTCTGCAACAAACTGGGAAAATTAGATGAGTGTACACCGTACGCTAACGACAGCGGCGCTGCAAACGGGCGCTTGGAAAGCAAACATCATGGTGCTGTTCCCCGGAGCGGCTGGCGGGGATCGATGGCTAAAGCCGCTCCTGTTCGCCCGCTTCGGGGGGCACCGAGCTCTGCAGCCTGGCACGTAGATGGGGGACTTGCTGAGAGAACCTGGATTTACCTCCTCGCTGCCCAAACCTACTCATCAGAGGATCTTTTAAAGCCGAAAGAACGGTCCTACATTAAAATTGGAGCCAGAGAGAAGCGCAGGCTGAGCACATCCAGGCTTCCACAGTCATTTTGCTTCTGTCGAAGCACGCCAGGGCATCTGTGTAGATTACGCTAACTGCTCTCATCTTGAAGATTTGGGATGTGGGAAATGCAAATGTCAGGAGGTAACATGAATCTCCACGTTTCCAGCAAGCTGAGAGATGACCCCATTTGCACGCTGCTGCTCAAAGTGAATTTTATTAAACTTAAAAGAGTTTATCACACAGGGGTCTTTTATTCATTGCTGCATGAATTTTGAAAGGAAGCAAAGAAAGGGGAATAAGCTTCGCAGCTTGACATATATAAATATAAATTAGCGAGATTTCAAGCTCAGAACTTGAATAAGTGGACCTGATTTTTAAATAGCAATTGAGATTACCGAAAAGATCTCCACCATGGTTTCCTGCAAGTCACGCTGTATGCTGTTACGTTGCAGTGCTGCCTGCCAGACCTCCTTCAAAAGCTGCACCAGGGGCTCCTCTCCCCAACACACTCCCTACACAACACGTAGGTGAGATGGGGCTCAGATCACTGTAATGGTCTCCCTCTCTTACATGGTCCCCTTTGCTCCAGAATTGGTATCACTGATAGCAAAATACTTGACTGGGTTCAGTATTCAGAGGTTTTGTTCATCTCACCTATATTTCAACCTGAGGCAAAAATCTCTGCAGGTTTCATCTCTACCATGAGGATGCAGCTCACGTTTTACTTTGACATTGGATTTGAAGTGCAAACCAAAATCTTGTTGAGAAAAAAAGGAACCAGCCCTTACAATGCAACTTAATACTCACTACTGGAGGAAAACACAGAAATAAACCAAAAAATCCACAAACAACTACATGCAGCCCGGCCAGGCCCTCCATCGCATACCAGGGTGCGAGGTGCCTTCCACCAGCTCCCTCCTTGTGCCCGAGCAGAGCCCCGCAGACCTTCGCACCTCTCGCCATCGCTCCAGAGCCCCCCAGTGCCAGGCGAAATGGCCCCTTCGCTGCCCCAGAAGACAAAACTTTGCTTCTGGCCTTCAGCCCTCCTAGGAGTCACCACGACCAGGTCAAATAAAATTGGCTTCTAATTAGAAAACTCTTCAGACAGCAAGCACAGGAAAAGTGCTCTTCTACTTTCACAACAAACAGATCTTTCATAACTCTTAAAAAACAATGAGTTAAAATATCAAGCTTCATCTTATATTTCCATTAGTGGCCCTCACTAAAAGGAGCATCTCCAGAGCAGTTCTGAGCAAGCCCTAATTTGCAAATTATACAGTTCTGTTACACATTTTTCCATTGATTATCAGCTTTAAACCAGTCTTGAAAAACTTAATGTGCAGCAAACGCAGATTCCCGTAAGAGAAAAAAAGTTTCTATAGAGCAAAAAGCCATGCTGTTAAAAAGAATCTCGTGAGTGACTTCAGAAAAATGTGATGAAGGACTTCCCCAGCTGTTTTGTCAACACTTCCATAGTAATTTGGCAAAAGCACAAAATCACCAAGTTTATGTTTTCATCAAATGGCCATTGGCGCTGCTGAAATCTTACAGACACGAGACAGTAAGAGCAAGCTCTATGTTTTACATTGCGTCGCCCTTGCTCAGTTTGTAAGCTCTCATCTTTTCAGGTTAATCATCTGAAAATATTCTCCCTTCTATCCTGAGCCTTAAATATGACACTAAGGGTTTCACATATTGATTACAAAAAAAGAAGAGGTACCCACCCTCTGCAGTTATACCCCTCAACACATAACTCATTCCTCATCCGTTCCTGCATTACTAGGACTCAGGGAAGCAAATCCCAGCTCCCAGTGTCTGCACACATCCCTGACTGACAGAGCTCCAAAGACCATCACCTTCCGATTGACATAAGAGACCACGATTTTTTAACTGACCCTGAAAACAACACACATTGATAGTAACAGGAAGTTTCTTCAGACAGCTCAAGAGGTTTCCAAGTGTTCTATGAACCTTCACCACAAAACCCAAGCCTCCTGACAACAAGACCACTAGGCTGTTACAGTTGGCGTTCAGCTCAGGAATATCGACAGGCTAACGAGAAGGCTGAATTTGAAAAAAAAAATAGTGTCTCAAGCTGATATTCAACACTAGTTCTGACTAAACACTATATTTAATTAGGAGCCTGCACACGGGCCTTAGAGGGGCCGTAACTCCCAGGCTGTACCACTTCTTGTTGTTTGGCATCTCCAATCCATCGGGGAACTCCGACAGTTTCCAGCCAATCCTTCTCTCCCACCCACAGCCACTCTTCAGCCTGTGCCTTAAAACCCACCATGGTTTAGGAATACGATGAGTCATTTTTCAAATCCAAGACCTATCAGTAAGTAAATGTTTATGCACACAAGCATATACGGACAAACATATACATACATGCGTATATTTCTACACACAAAAAGAAATTGCTCTGTCTATACTGCTCGAACTGAAGTTCAGACTAAAATAACCAACAAATGGAGAACACAGAAATTAAAATTTTCCCAATTAAAAAAAAGCCCAAACACCAAACCAGAAACACGACACCATCCAACAGTAACCATACTCACAATTACCTTTTGTGCCAGGGAACAGTATTGTCAGTCGGTTTATACGCTCCCTCGGCAGAGAGCCAGTGAGAACAGGGAACGTTTTACCAAGAGAGCTTTGCGAGTTTTGGAAGCAGGAGGAGAGTTCAAACAGGGGCATTAGTACCTGCCTGGTGGACTCAGCGCGGCCATGCATCTCCTGGGAAGGCCACCCCAGAGCTGCCCATGCCTGGAGCGATGGCTCTTCCCATCCTACGTTGCTGCAGCGGCACCATCCCACCTTCTCCTCTTTTTCACACATCTTTGAGATCCAAGGGATGGAGCACCACGGACAAAAGCAACCATTTCCAACCACAAGCTCTGTGGCCAGCGCATGGGGGGGGGGGGGGGGGGGGGGAGCTGGTATTTAAGAGCTACCACAAAGGCAGAGACATTGGAGAACACCACATTCCAGAAGACAGAACCTGAATGCCCACCATCTCCAGTGGGAGATGGATGCATCCATGGAAAGGATGCACCCACCGAACCCGCAACGGGATAACTCAACACCTGAAGATGCCGTAACGTGCTCAAAATCACATGTCGTAGAGACATACCCGCATCTCCTGAATTCTGTAATGGCAGTGGAAGCTTTTCCAAATATTTATGGGAATATTTGTCAGCAGATGCATTATACCATGGTATAAATGTTTGAAAAACTTTAAAAACAGATCACCAAAACTGCAGAGGTTCGAGCTGTTTAGCTACAAAGCCAATTTTGTACTACTAGCAGACCACAGTGCCGGATCCAGCAAAGCTAATCCACCTCCTTCTTCAACACTGGCAAACTCAAACCCTGCTCAGAAACACTTGCCAAGTTACTAAGTCCAAAGATGTCAAACTTCATTTACGCTACAGCATTTCTCCTCAGCCCTGCAAGATCATTATTGCTCCCTTCGCAGGGTTGAAAATGTCCTGCAGTCAGCACTGTGTTATCAGAAGGAAACCTGGAACAGAGGCACAACAGGTAAGACTGAAGTTCACCTACATTTATTATCATGCAAGTCAGCAACTGACATAAAAATTCCCAGACTTTGCACTTCTGAGAACAGTTCATCACTTTCCAATTAACGTTCTGACCTTGCCTGAACTCCCAGGACTGGATACAGCCCGGTACCTCAGCAGAAACAATCTCCTGTTCCAGTAATTTTTAAAAATACTAAATAAATGAATTAACAACTGTATTTCTGAATACACTGTTGCTTACTCAACACTGAGTAGTGGACTGGAGACAAAATTATGACAGGCAAGGCAGTAATTTCGCCTTCCAGGAGGTGGAATCTCTTTGCAGATGCCCACAAAGCACTGAACTTCTATTGAGAAGATAAACCAATAAATAAAACCATGCTGCTCTAACACTGATACACTGGACAAGTCACTGATGACAGCTCAGCTAGGACCGTGGAGCATCCATCTCTACCACAATTTCAACTGAAAATTTGGAGGGCCTATACTTAAGGGAAGATTAGCCAGAACTATCACAAAAATAGAAACCCGAAGAGGCGTTGACCTCTGTTAGCAATGTATCACCTAACCTACATTAAAGCTGCACGTCAGGTTGCTGGCTTGGCTCTGTGCCACTTACAGGTCCATACTCAACACCGGAGACACCGATAATTCGGGGAATTTTACTGCCACACCTAGAAAACACAACAGTGCCTGAAGCTGGAGCCCGACGTGAACGACGGGTTGGCTTTTTGTTTCAGGAGAAGCTGGGAGGCGTTAAGGTGAAATCCCCCCCCTCCAACAGCCCCTGTAAAAAAGGGCTTTCCACTGCTGGAGACTATTCTGTCCAGGCCAACGAGCACCAGCCCCGCAGCAGAGCACGCAGCATGGGCACGCGCCCGGCTTCGTGATGTGTTCGACGGAGAGGGTTCCCAGGGAGGGAGTCACCTCCCTCTGTAAACACGGTGGGAGCGAAGCGCACACGGGATCTCGGAGCGAGCGCTCGAGGAGAGCACAGAGCGGAAACCACGTCAGAGTAAGCAATCTTTTGTTCTTGGTTTTGTTCATCAAGAAGAGCAGGGAGGCTTAAACACCCGTGTCTTCCAGAAAAATGTTTTATTTCCCTGATTTGAGCTTTTGTTTCACAGAGTGACTACAAGAAGCATCTTCTCGATTATCATTAGAAAGCACTTAAAATTCACCTTCTGTTCTGTGACACTTTCCAAGACAGAGTTAATCGTATCTATATTAACAAATACAATGGCTAGAAAACTGCTACGGGTAGGATTCAGGACAAATTACTCAACTTTCTTTCAGCCTTTCAAACAGGACTATCTTCCAGTTCTTTCATGCTAATACTTCCAAGATGGATCAAAAGTAAGTCAATACCAATGCTTCAGAAATACTTTGGAAATTAATTAGACAGCCCCCCGGCAAGTTGTATACCATGTAGTAGTAGCTGGCATTGATAAACCACCTCAAAAATATGAATATGCATAACAAAGTATGCATAACTTTCTTTTCACTTAACAGTGGTAAAAACTATCATCTGTCATTTTCTACCGGACTCTGTAGAGAAATGGCTGCGCTTCGCCAAAGAACACCTGGCGCTGTCTCCTCCGGCGCTGTAACCGGGGACTGGAGCTGTACAGCAAACAGAACGGCATTTCCTGACTCTGAAACAGCTTCCACACGGGATGCGACCCAAAAACTCTGAAGCTCCTTGGAGAACATGGATATAATTCTTTTGCTTTGACAAGTCCCAGCTCTGAGACATTTAAAAATAACTAGTTTTGAAGTGGCTTTCTGCTAACGAACAGTCAGCACATACAAGGCACGCACTATGTATATATATATACATACACTTTGCCAACTACAGAGATTTCTGTCCAAGACATCTTTTAAGCCAGACAGGGGCAGAGCAGTACGGCACACACGTATGTGCTGTTCCACTGACAAGTCTCCTCGTCGCTGCAGCTGTGTCTACACCGGTGAAGCTGCACCGCTCTGACCCAGCTGGAAGGTGGAAGCCTTACTGGTTTTATCATTTGTACAGAAAGGAGAGGGCACAAAAGTTATTTTAAGGGCTGAGTATTTATATCTCAAAGTATGGTTCATCTGACCGTAGAACTTCGTTCTGGAGTGCGAGCACTCCCCAAGCAGGGTATCTCCTCCAGAAAACTCAGAAGGACCTAGAGATAGCAGGACTTTGCCATACAAGAGTTGACACTTTGGGTTTGTTCCAAGCTATGTTTTATGGTTATATGACCTAAATGCTGCTGAGTCATAATTCCAGGAATTTGCCTGTCCACAAGCGTCTCTTAGAAATAAACTTGATTAACAAATGTAGCTCCAGGTGAACACAAAACCCAAGTAAGTGTCTACAGACAGTTTTTTCATGCACATAAGCCCTGCAGGAGACACTTCTCCAGCTGTTCCCTGTAGAACTATTGTTCTGGCATATTGCAGTGTTAGGCATTTAGTACACTGCCAAAGATGATCCAATTAACAAAGAGACAGCTTTTTATATCTTAATCACTCAAAATTCAAAACACACATATTGCTGTCCACCGAAGATTTAACACACTAAAAATAAAAACTTTACATCGTTAAAACATTGCCCACGTTTAAGAAAATGAATAGTTCGTTCTGCCAAATGAGTCTCTGTCATAACATTACATTCATTAATGAGAGACCTCCTAATCTCCATCTCAGGAGCTGCAATTAGGCGCTCTCAAGCTCTGCAGTCTGTCGCTGGTGAGAGGACAGGAGATGCAGAAGGGCTCACTGTAACGCCAATTCCAAACCCAGCTCCCTGGGACAGTCGTCACAGCCCTCACCCTGGTTCCTCCTCGTCACTGAACACCCAATTTGTCCACTGCAATGAAGCAACTACTTACCTGAACGGATGCAGAATGTCTTCTCCCACACGAAGTCCCCTCTCAGCACCTACACATCCCAAACCGGATGCTCTGGGGCAAGTCATCAGGCAGTAACACCCGTGCCCGAGCTGCATGCGTTGCCTCCTCTCTTCCCAGCTACCCGGCGTCCCCAGCAGCTCCCGCCAGGCCAGGCGGCCCCCCCGTCCCTCAAATTCCTTCATCACCAAGCACCCCCCAGCCTTGAAACCACGGTCAGAGACGAGCTCAGGTGCACCAGAGCTGCCACATCAGGAGAGGGAGGGGAGGAGGCAAGACACCGACTGTGCAGACAGGCCTGAAGGAACGCTGTGCCCTGTGTCGCATCCCAACCTCGGCCCCACGCTCCCGACTTTCCGCTGCTCCTCTGCAGAGCCCAAACACTCGCTTCTCACTAAAACGTGTTTTTCAGAAAGCTCGTCTTTTTTTAAGATGTTGAAAGCTGGAGAAACCACTTCTCTGGGCAGGTTCTTCCAACAGTTAATCTCCCATGTGTTAAAAATGTATGTTTATCTTCTCATTTGAATTTGTCTAGCCTTACACAAATGTTTATACCCTTCTTCCAAACAAGGTGACCTTTGATATGCAGTTTTATCTTACTGGTGTACACATTTTTTTTTGAATCAAACTGGAATTTGGCACACCATCCTGGGGCGGCAGATGCACCTCCCTCGCCTGCGCGGGCAGGGAGCCAGCCCCCGCAGCAGCACACAGCTGCGGCCGGCTGAGAACGGGCAAACGCGCTTCTGCTTTCACTGCGGTACCTCGTGATCAGGTTTTCAGGATGAGAAAGGCAAAGGCCAAATGAGCAATAAAGTTCTTGAAATTTACGTCAACAGCATGAAACAGGCTGTGTTGGTTTCCTGCTTCTCCCTTGCTGGTTTCATGCCCTGCAAGTTACACTGAAAAGCATCGTGCCTACCAAGGATGTTAGGATCTGCCTTTCTTCTTGGGGCTAAAACAACTAAGCGCAGAAAATACGGAAGTAGCACTAGAGGCATTCAATGAAAGAAACACTTTGGTGGTTGTCCTAACTCAGAAGGTGAATCTCCCCAGGAGAAAAATCTTCCACCTCTTTGCACTCCTTCAGGAGTTCAGTCGAAGACTGAGGGCAGGAGGTTCGTGAACGTTGGTCACACTTGCAGGCAACACCAGATGCACCCAAAATAGCTTGAAGTGAACTTCCAGCTCTCTGCTGCTCTCCTGAACATCCAGCTCCCAGTTTGTATGGAAGAGCTGAATAACACCCTTTCGTTATTGAAGTGCAGCCTACTTGCTGCTAATGGCCTGACTGTATTTCCCCTAAGCGCCCCGTAGTAAGAGATGTGTACGTCGCAATTAGCAGACTGAAGCTGGCTGCATTGAAAACAGCAGCTGAAAGAGCTCTCATTTATGATTCAGTATAAAGGACAACTTAAGGGCAAAGCAAAGTTACAAGAGTTACTACCATCAGCCTCCAAAAAATCTATTTTCTTGATTGTCAATTTCAAGCTCAAAAGTGATCTATTTTTAATGATTTTAAAATGAACCCACTATGCTGCAAAAGCTAGCATCATTTGAAAAGCCAGAGAACTATAGAGACAATTCTACTTAATCGCATCCTTTTAATGCAACTTTTTACTTCTGAATTAAATATACTTTACTCCCCACCGTTAAATTTTGAAGCAGACATCTTCTCAGGCAGAAGACTTCAGCTTCCTTTATTTGGAAGATAATTAGCACTCGGGTCGCCAGTGCAATCTACTTCACACCAAGCCGCCGCAGCCCGCAGATTCGGGTACTATCACATCCAAACTACCGCGTGCATTTCAGGCGTGGTAGGCACGACAGGGGATACAGCACTCACAGGAGGGTTCAATTAACTTTCTACCAGCTGTTATCAGTAAGGTAGCACCTAACCCAGCGCTGGCTCTGCCAGACCACCGTTTTCAGAGAAGTTTCCAGGAGCTTGACACAGCAGCCAGCTTGCAGAGGTTCAGGGTTACCGCTCAGATGGTGACTTTTTTTTTTCTTTTTTTAAATCTGACAACAGCATCTCTAAAGTGGGGCTGACTGTTCTGTGAATGTATGGCCTACGTAGCAGAGTAGAAACTAATCAACTTCTGCTCTAACCTTTCAGCAGTGCACTGCACTAAACCACCAACTCTAGTTGCGGTATTTTTTCCAAAACCAAAGTAGACCAAGCAGTAAACACACTAAAATCACAAATTCAGAAGGTATAGTTTGTAACACTAACAAAGGAAATACGCTTCATTCCAACACTGTTGCAATATAAGGACCATTTCAGCATTTCAGTTGGAAGATAAAAAGCTTTTTACATAAAACAACCACTTGAAGACAAGCAGTAACAACAAGAAAACCCAAACTGTCCATGCTAAGTACTACGTAAAGCAAGTCTGTGGTCACAATTCAGTCCTAAAGCAAACAAGGGCAGAGGCAGCAGACAGTGCAAACAAGCTTCCTTTTCTTATGTTTAAAAAAGTAAAGTTTCAAAGTCCAGATTACTGATGTCTGTATTGCAACTACCTCGTGAGAACACCATGGCTTAAAAACAAGCCTAAATACTAAGGCATCCAAAATTCACAACTAAAGAGACAGGTTTTCCAAAAGCACTTTTGAAATGCTTAATGAAAAGGCTAACGAGACTTCTAACACTGGGGTAAAGCCTTGCATTAGCACCGAGAGCTTTCGAGAAGTTCTCTGCCCATGAGCATCTTACAGCTGTAGCGCCCACCCCGCAACGCAGCCACCTTGGAGGCAAACACCCTCCGGCCCCAGTCACAGACCACACTACGGCACAGCAGGAACCGAGCTCACTTCTCCAGCAGAACAGCAGCAGATTCAGGAACAGAACTCATGTTTCCAAAAATAAAATCTAACCTTCTTTGTCACTGTACCATCCCAGAGATGGTCCGAAACACAGAAGCACAGCGAAATACAGAAGACGAAGCTCCGCTCACACCTAACACCAAGACACTGACAGAGGCGAGCACACCAACAGCCGATCACACAAAACCCCTGGGCTCATGCAGAGATGACGGGGGGGGGGGGGGGTGTTTAGGTCATTTCCAATCTCATTTTCAGCACTCTAACACTCAGTCCATCAATTAATCACGAGCTGATATAGTATACATCTTACAAATGCTATGTACACTTACTCCACAGAGTGGCTTTGTTACTTACACCACAAAACCACGTCTGTGATTCCCAGCTGTAAGAACAGAGAACTACAACAGCTTCAGCAATTCTAAAGTGTGAAGCATCCTACAGCAAAACCCCAAACTTCTTCAGCAAAGCCAGGTGAAAGAGGTAGGTGCCATGCAATCTAAGGAGAAACTCGTGTTACAGCACAGTGCGCTGGAATTACTGCCATGCACAAGAGGCAAGAAGTCTGCACCAAGAAAAAGCATGACAGTTATTGCATTGTAGCAGCGAACTTCGAGGCAGAGCATGAAAGAGTAAGTGACTTAGCAGGTTCAAAAACTCCATCTTAGTTTTTCCAAACCGCTGGAGGAAGCTTAATTTAAACTGGACAGTGTCCCTTAGCACTCAAAATTAACCCCTCCTGGATGAAGAAATGGCACTTTTAATCAAACAGCACCTGGTTTTGAATGCTACCTCATCCCACTGCACATTTTATGCCTTGATTTGCTAGAATTAATAACTTTTTTTGTTATTAAATATTTTGTGCTATTTTGGCCAAACTTGAAGCTTAAGGAAGTTTGCTGCCCTTGATGATCCACTACTTCTAGTGACTAGGTTTTGTACATACATGAAAATTACATAGTAGCTAAGAAACAATATGAAAGTTTTCAGAGCAACCTAGTAAGTGTGTTTTCAAGAGAAAAGAAACTCATTTCAGCAGCAAAATTAAGAAAGCCTAGATATGTAATACATAATAGCAGGAAATTAAATTTGATCTACAGTAAACATAGAATGAGGATTAATTCTGTGTAAAAATGAAGTTGGATGTAAGAATAAGGAGCAGTGTTATTTAAAAAATCCACCTGTGTTCTAGATATTGAAACAGGTGGAGACTATTAGGCTCAGGTCAAGTGTAAGAAGATGACAATTTTTTACATCTGGAACTGGAACTGCCAGTCCAACTGTATGCTCAGACCAAGCCCGTGCGTCCATCCAGTTCAACCAGCAGCCTATTCGAACACTGGTGTTTGGGTACCTGCTTACTACTGCAGAAACCTTTACTGCTGAATCCTGCCTTCTGCTGACTCATTTCTTCTGCTCTGCCTTTGTGGTTTGCCAGCTTCTCTTTCTACCAAGGAAGTAGAGCACTGCCATTTAATGCTGCATTTTATCCAGCTCTGACAATAACCAGCTTCAGAGATCTGAGGGCAGAGACTATCCCAAACACTGGATATTCAGCAAATTTGCAGTGTTAAAAGATTTCATTGCTGAACCCTGGAGTGAATGGTTTGCGTACAGTACTGTGAGAAGGACCACACTTTCCTGGGTAAGAAGATCTAAGGCAAGCATGTGGGTACAGATTTGCCACCAGCAGCTATGCTATCGTAATTGCATTCTTGCTTTAGCTAGGTAATTTAAATGTTAAAGAAGGGATTAAAACAGAAGGTGAAGTTTGGCAACTTAATGTAAAACCTATGGGTATCCACAGGAAGGAATTCAAACTCAGCTCCAGATTGTCCTAATTTTATTTAAGTTGGTTAATCAATTTTGAAGCACTTTTTACAGTTTACATAACTTAAAGGAGCACACTGTGTCCTATAAATATAAATTAACATTTTTAATAACTCAAGACATCACAACAAAGTCAGATTTTGAAATAAATTGCCTGTTTAGTTATCTGGATCAAGAAGGAACATACATGGGGAAGGAGAAAACAGCATTGACAAGAAAACACCGTTTAATTCTAAACTGAGTTTGTGCTTTTACACCAAAACACAACACTGAAGTAACAAGAACTCTGCAAAGAACTTGAAAAGGTACATAACTTCTGTAGTCCCAAAACCAAGTATATATTTATTTATTCTTCTACCTGTTGTTTTGTTTGGTTCTATGAAAATAGCATTAATGGTAGAGGGACAAATGTAAGATATACTAACTTTGCTGCAAACATGAATTCTGCTGTAACAGTTTGTTAGATTGTTGGTTTGGGTTAAGTTGTCTTGGTTTTCCTGCACGATAAACACAAGCAAATCTTTTCAATGTATTTAATAATCAACATATATGTTAGCAGATGGTGTTCAGCAAGAAAGCATTTAGTGATCATTTGGAAACACCATGCTTTTTTTTTAAAAAACCAGTAAGCCACCCTGAAGAATTTGGTGAAGGCCAGATGTTCAAAGCTGGTGCACAGACAAAAACTGCACATCCATGATTTATGCACGAAATTACCCAGAGCCTGGCAGGTGTTAACATATGCCAATACTTATTCGCATGCTTTCTCTACAACATACAGAAATCAAGTCATCTTTCACTAACTTTGAAAATCTGGTCTTAGCTACAAATTTTCTCGCTTCACTCCATTAATTTAACAAAAGGCATTAATCCATTGTTCCATTTTTGGTTGATGAGTAAAAATAAGAACAAGATATTTTAACCCTATTAATTTTGTACAAATCTCCAAAGCAATTATGTTTGTTCTCAAAATACGCAAAAAATCTTATTGTTCAGAAAGCCTTTTTTTATTATTAAATGTTTGCCTGTATATTTACATTCACTACAGATTATTTTTTGAAGCAATCTCAAAACTTCAGGCTTTAAAAATTTTATTTTTAATCAGAAGGAGTTAATTCAGGCCTAGACAAACAAAAATTACGTAACAGGGCAAAAGATGGAGTTAGAGAGTCAGCCTCTGAATGCTTCTTAAAAATAGGTTATTCAGATACAGATTTAGAAAGAAATTAAATATCATGTTTTCAGTCACATTGAAGAAAACATCTGCAAAGAAAAAAGGCCCTCATCCTTAAGACTGAAGAAAAAGGTGGTAGGGAAAAAAAAAAAAGCACTGTCTTCCCAAGTTGCCCAAATCACACACAGACACAAGAAGGTTACAAATGCCATTCATGAAAGAATGCACCACAAACATCAGCATTTATTCATTTTGAATCTTTTTTTAGCAAATGACAAAAGACCCAGCTCACTGGCTTCACTTTTGTTTAACGTTTGCTTACATTACACATTTAAACATTTGTCAAAACTTACTAAGTTGTCTGCATTCATGCACAACTAGAAAACATCCTTAATTTATTTAAACCAGAAATGCATTACCAGAAATGTATTAACATTGTACACTACTAACCATTTTAAAAAAAAACCTTGAAATTATTAAAAAGGTTATCCTGGAAATGTTAACTTCACAGCAGACTTAAACTACTAATTGGCTCACATTTCAAACAAATTGGAAAAAGCAAGATTCATGCTAGTGTTAGTGTACATCTCGCCCTAGCACTACTGAAGGATGATGGTTCACCTTGATCATATATAAGAAAAAGAAAAGTGCATACAGAAATTTACAACAATTTTCAGGACGAAAAATGGTCCAATTGATGTGGTCCCAACAATTAACTCAAAAGTCTATGACAAATACGAGCTTCGGTGAGCTATTTATACTACTTAAGTACGGATATACAGAAAGTTGAGTTCGTCTGAAATCTTCAAAAAATGTTCCTGTCAATCCTCAAATGGTGGCTGTTATAGCTTAAAATTTCTGTTAAATGCGTGCGTTGAATTACTTGTTATCCAAGCGTAGCAGCTGCTCCTTACCATTTATTGTTAGCGACCGTAACTGGCCATCTTCTTCAACTTCTACTCTCTCCTGTCCATTCTCAAAAATTCTGTAGGATAAAAACATAGCCTTTTTAAAGCTCTGTAAGCAGTCTGAAAACATACACCAGACCTAGGTTGTTAGATAATGAACTACAGTGGAACACTGCCTGCTTAATGCAACTGTAGTTGGCAAGCTTTTGTATTTAACAGCGCAAAAGCTGTAACTAGTAACCATCTGCATTCCCCTACTGATATTGCTTATTTACAGCAGTAAAATCGCTTTTGGGAAGTTTGAATCCTCCAGTCTGTAAAGTTCACAGTTACAGCTGTCACCTCATACACTGTCACAGTTGTGCCAACACTACGCATTACTATTGCAGACTGAATGTCCTTTGACAGATCAGCTGTACCATCCTGATGTTGTGTTTAGTACCTAACCCATTTGTTAAATGCATAATAGTCTAGATCCAGCCACAATTTTGCATGACGTAAGGCATGCAAGACAGTCTTTAATCCACTTTTAATTTGATCAACACCATTAATTTGAAGACCTACTGCATACCAAGTATATGACTAGCGTGTACTAGGCAAAATTTAAGTATCCCTAACTGGAAGGAGAGGTAATTAAAGAGGTCTGTGGATTTCAGGGGTTTTCATTTGTTTTAAAAATAGGCAGATAATGAATGTTAAAATTATTTTTAGAACATTTAATTTATGCCTAAATTTTAGCTATCTGGGAATTCTCTTGTCATGATTCAAACGAGGAAAACATATGGATGAATATAATTTTTTCTGGAGATCAGACTTATTGAGAAGAATACACCCAAATTAAAAACAGAGGGAAAAGCTTCTTGCCTGAAGCAAAATATTACTCAGAGAGGATTTTCACTGGGTATGCTGGGATATGAATCTTCTTTAGACTCAACTACCTCAGGGGGAGACATTCTACAAAGTAACAGGACATTTCAGAGATAGTAAATGCATCTTCCTAGATGTGGCTAACCACATTTCTTAGTTCTCCCCCCACTTTCTAAATACAACAACAAAAAACTTATGACAGCAGCATACCCAATTTAGTCTTTTTATTTTTTTAATATTAAAACAAACGTGGTGCTTTATCTTCTTTTGCATAAACACTTTCTTTGGTCTCTCTCGCCTGCTACAATTCCCAGAAAAATCTGAAAACCGGCCACTTTAAGGAATACACTCACAGAAAAATATCATGACCACACCAACGTGTGATGACAAAGGCTGTGTTTATGTGGTCACGATGGATCTCTCCAGTACAACAGGACACAGAAGAACCTCGCACTTTGAAGTACGTGACACAAGTTACCAAATAAAAACATTGGTTCTCCCTTGGTTTTCCATCAATTTTTATTAAGTACTGAAATTACACTCAATTACTTGTTCAGTACTCCTATAACTTATTGATCACAACGTTCCATGTAGGTTACCCTACAGCTAACTAATGTTTTGGTTTCCCAAATGCAGTGATTTCCCCATTACAAGAGTAAAATAGTGGGAAGGTACGCTGTGTATAGTACTTGAAAACTAACTTTCCAAAAAAAAACAAAGAAGTTTTCTCCAAAGCAGGTTTCTGTTGCTTCTTTCACTTAACAGATAAAACAAAATTACTTTTTACACAAAATCTTAACTTCACACAAATACTGCCTAGGAAAGCAAAGTAGAGCAGATGTTATGGCAAACTGTTTCATGATTCATAATGTTAAAAGCTTCACGATCAACAGAAACAAAGAGTACTTTTCCCTCCCAAAAGCTCCAGCTGACTTGGCAGACAGTAGTCAAGAACCATAATAAAAGACGCACCCCTACACATGAGGTTCTGAACGCCTGGAAGAGCTCCACTCACAGGTTCCTTTCAAAGGGCAAACAAGTTGCAACCTTAATTTCTCATCAGTGCAGTTCTGAAAGCATGTCTTACATATGAAAATGGAGAAGATGGTGGTTTTGTCTAAACTCTTGATAGCTGAGGAGGGTTCAGGTGTGTAATTCATCAGTGCCAAGAAGAGTCAAGAGAACTCAGTGAAAATTCTCGATTTTTTAAAGCATTCAGAGAAATCTAAGTAATGTAGTGACCACAACATCAAAAATAAAAATACATATACACACATCTATCACTATATATATGTTTATATATATACTGTATATTTATATGCATTTATTTATAGCTATATGTCTTTACATATAGTTTCACACAAATATATATATCACTTACCTCTTTGTAGTAATTTTTTTGCCGTTAACTATTTTAGTTGAGGTCGATACTGATTTGAAGTTACCCATCCCACTGCCACCAAATGACGTAGAGGAAAACGAAGTAAGGCCTCCATGTCCCAGTGAACCAAACGAAGTAAAACCTATTGGGAAAGAAGGTATTTGACTGAAAATGTATTTTTGCATGACTGTGGGATCCAAACTTACCAGCCACTAAGACTGTATCCTAGGTTCAGGGTGCCCTTAGCCAGCTGCATCAACACAGCACCAGTGACTGATGGCATTAGACACCAGTGTGAGAATAAACACATGGCTCCAGCCCCATCAGTTTCTTCCATATGGACCCATAGCTCAAATTCCAAACGCAGAGCATTGTCAAAAAAAAAAAAAAAAGCCAACTTTTTGGGCACCTTCTCCCCTGAAGAAAAAGCATTCAAGCCTGTCTGCTGTTCAACCATTACATCCTTCTTTCCACTCAAGGTACAGCTAGTCACGTTAATGAGTCTGTGTTTTGGCTTTAATGTAGGTGTTGGGATGCCCTGAGTTAGCAGACAGAACAAGTTTTGTATCACTAACATCCCAACTAATACCCAGAATCTTAACACTTGAAAGGATGCTGACTACCAGCAGCTCTCAGCAACCTCAGAGATGCAGGGGTCAGCATACAAACTGACTACCCCAGAAGTGATACCAAGTAATACCAAGTTTTAGTCATGCATTTTCTAGGGTATTTTCAGGACCTTAAAAATAAGCCACCACCCCGAACACCTAAAAGGAATCAGAATAAAAACATTTCTAAAGCTATAAAGAAACTGTAGCACCAAAATTAAGAACATAAATAGTTCTATCTCTTAGAGGTCTCTATTTTTAACAAACTTTCACGTAAACCAAATATTGTAACTGTGGCTTTATTTACAGGCAGACCTTACAGAGAAGCATCTTTAATTAAAGAAGAAAAAAAAAGGGGGGGGGGGGGACACCCGCAGAATTTCCTGAATGCAGAAGGCAACTTCTTAAAAAGTATTTCAGCTTCTTATATTGAGACCCTTAGTGAACCAAAACTGCATTTCTTGTTAAATGTTGTGATATTTACCTGTGTCAAATGAAGAAAAACCACTTCCAAAAGCAGGGAATCCACTGAAAGCAGGGAAGAATGATCCACCACCTCTGTTTCTGCTTCCCCTTGGACCCCGCCTGGCCCCAAAGAAGTCCTCAAAAGGGTCTTCTACAAAACAGAAGACAATATTTAAGACGTCAGTATTACCGAGTAATAGAGGCATTTGGACAATGACCTTAATAACATGCTTTAGCTTGGTCAGCCCTGAACTGGCCAGGCAGTTGGAACAGGTGATCGCTGTAGGTGCCTTCCAACTGAAATAGTCTATCCTATTCTATTCTGTATTTAATCATTAGGGATTCTTCATTAAAAAAAAATTACATTTCCTGTTACAGATAAGATTCTTCCTTTCAATTATTTGATGCTGCTGAGCTAAATGGTCCACTAAAAACACAGTTCCTGTGCTCCTTCTGGACTAAATTCTGTCTTACTTTTGGACTTAAAAACAATCATAAAAAGCATTTGATTTCCCTTTCAGCTGTTTAGCATTATAAACCAGTAAACCTAATGCAAACGCATTTTTCAGTACGATAGAAGTGGCAAGAGCTACAGAAATAGTATTATTTCCAGCACATGCTCATATAGCATAATACACTGGAGGTATGATAAAAAAATCAAATTAATACTGATTTCAAGTTAACTATGTCCAGTCAGTTAGCATTTGACAGATTTGACACTTTTCAGATGCATAATCATGATCACTACACACCAAGTCACCGCAAGGCAAATCCTTCAGCTGTACTACATTACTCCCTGTTGTCCAACTAAGGTTTTCCAAGGTGCAGAATAAAGAGCAGCACTACAGACAAATTAAACTCTTAGAATTTGAATTTAACAAATCTTGTAATATTGCACACAGGTACCTGAACTGTCTAGTTTATTTCTATACAAGAACTATTGTGGATCACCATGAGGTGGTCTCAGAAAAGTAACTGCCAGATAGTTTGTATCAATTATTGAAACACAAAAACAGCAGCCAGGGACTGATGACTCATAATCTTAAAGTATTCAAAGTGTTTATTTTAGCACTTGCCATATTAGCTACTTCAAACACGTATTCTGATGCATGTTTAGGCAAAGTACTGAGGTTTACACACAGTGCAGAGGGGAGAAATAAAGAAAGGGGGTCATGGATAAAATGCTATTTCAAAATTCAAGTACAACTGTTCTGTCATTCACAACAGCTGCTGTTCCATCCCACAACAGTCTCTTTCAAAAACAAAAAAAACAGGGGAGAACAGGGACAACCACACCAGACACCTATACAAGCAATCCTTATTTACTTTACCACATTTTCCTAAATATAGTTATTACTAGAATTATCTGAAAACTGCTTTTTACTATACATTTTACCAACATATACAATTGCAATCATATAACAGATACTCGGTAAACATAATACTTGCATTAAAATCAGACAAATTTCAGAACTTCAGCTACTCTCTCTACCAATCACAACTCTCCCAGAATGAGCGTTGTACAGTACCAACAGTTTTACCAAGTTTTACAAGTGGGGACTCAATATTGAAACACAAGAGCCTGAAACACTGCTCAGAACAAGCTCTTACTGAAAATGCAGAAAGTGGTGAGAGCAGCAACCTAAATGCAATGAAAGCAAGGAAAGATGCTTATAAGTGCATGACTGCTCAGAACTACAAACTGACAAAGTGAAGGTCAGAAACGCAGTGTTTATTCCACCTCTGGTACTCCCACAAAAATCCAAGCTGATTTATGGTAAGTCACCAAGTCAATGCAATAGTGATAATACTAAAGCAATCAATATGATAATAAAAAGCTGTTAGTTACCATCTGGTTTATGTACAATTACTTAACAAAGGTGAAACATCACAATGTATTTATGTTGAACAAAGGCAGCTGCTGAGGTTCACAAATATGTTCCCAAAGACATAAAATACCAGGAACAACAAAAAAATAACCCTATCCTTCCCCTAGCTCCCATAGTTCTTGAACAAAACAAGGCAGTACCAGACTTTTGTCTTACACTAGACAAGCAAATGACAAGATTTTTTTCTACCTCAGGTGTTTTTTGGTTTGTGCTTGCTTTTCTTTTTTTAATGTAGAACGAGTTTTCTTCAATATAAAGATGAACTGTTATTACCTTTAAAACAACAGAAATTAAACCAACCCTTGGGCATGGAAATCTAACACCAAAATTACTATTCCAAAACAAGTACTATGCCCTTTTTTTTAAAAAAAAAGGCCTTTGTTTTTTTTCAGACTAGCATATCAGCTAGCAAGTAAAACCACTACAGTTCATTGTTTTGTAGTCCAATTTATTCTCGCTAGAGTGACTCAGAAGTTAGTTATGAAGGTCATTCACTCACGTGTAGGAACGATCTATATTATATTACTCCCACTGTTAAGCTTTCTATTTATAGTCCAATTTTTCTTGTTACCTGGAGTTCAAATGAAAACAAAACAACCTACCATGTAAGCTCTGAGTTTTTAATCCACCACAGCATATCAGCCAATTCTGTAAGTGAATCTCTCCTCCTCGGCACAACAGCAGCAGAAACACAAAGGTTTTTAAGGGAGGATCACAGAACCTCCCAGAGATCCATGCTATTGCCCCAGCTTCTAAATGGATTATTGCCTACTCCTAGCCACACAAAAATCTAACCGAGACTTGGACATGCTTTACTAGCCTTTGGCAGCCCTACACACCAAAGAAAGAGGTCAGCACTCCATATTCGCAAATGTTCTAGCCTCAGGTGATTTTTGTTAGCAGGCCTGCTAATAACCCTCCAGTGCTCTTCCAGTAATTCTCTCCAGTAAGAAAGATACTCAAACCAGTCTTCTGCAGCGAGCAGAATGCTCAGCAAGACAGATTATGCAGAGACAGGAAAATGGGTAGGATTTTCCTGAGGGAATAATTCTTACTATCCTGACAGCCATCCAGGTACAGCATGCAGAAAAAAAAATAATGCCAAAAAACATTAAGAGAAGTCAGCAGGAGGTTTCTGCGTTATCATCTGTCATATCCACCACCAAATACCCATTAATAAATCAACCTCACAACTACTCAGGCCCTGTTTATGCTTTTAGTCCCTAAATCAAATGATTAATAGTACCACACAGCAAAACAGTAACATTTCAGCCTCGTCGGTCTATTTTTGGGATTTAGCAGAACCTTTCCATGCACAATAACCTTTTCACATAGATGGCTTTTCCCGAACAGTTCAAATGCAATGAATATCACAATATTGGAATATTGGGTTTTTTAATGACTCCTCTTACGGTAGTCATTTTGGTGCGATTTACAATCCATGTAATTTTTCCTACTGAAAGTTAGAAGCATATCAGATCAACAAAACTAAGCAGTAAACACAAGTGAAGACCTTTCTAAAAAAGGGGAAATACTATATAAATACTACACACCTTAAAAGCTTCAGAAAACCAAAATGGTCGACCAGTGTTATCTCAGAGTATCAGTATTTATCTCCTGTTTGGAGATAAATCTGTAGTTTATGCTAATCTCGGTATTACCAGAAGCTTATAGGAGGACAAAGTATCAGATTCCGTTTCAACAGAAATGTTGGAGCACACTTCTGACACAAAACTTGTGGTGCTATCAAAACAGCAAAGATAAGAGAGAATTAAAGGTGAGAAATTTCAAGGAAGTCAGTGAGAGAGACTTCTAGTCTATCAACAACAGGAGATGACACAGAGCTGTGGGGGGGAGGGGGGGGAAGAACTCAGTAACCTGTTACAAAAGAGAGACACGATAAAGGACTTCAGGACTCTTGCTGTTAGTAGGTAGGAAGACTACAGTTACAGGAGCCAAAAAGTTAACAACACACATGATTGTATAATAACAAACCTCCCTGAAAATAATGACATTAGAGGCAATGTTTCTGTTTAGAAAAATCTTTGCTAATTCAAATACAGCAACTGCCTTGTTCCTCTGGGTAAACCAAATCACTGTAAACCATTAAATGCTACCTTGCTTTTCTCTAGTCACAAAAAAAAAGAATTTAACCTCCGAAGTCAAATTACAACCGCCATACTGCAAATATCTCTGCAGTTCAAAACGAGGTAGGTCATGATCCCTGCCCTCTCAGAAGTCCTCAGCTGTAACACAGAAACAGGATTTTCTCACTTTCAGCATATATAATCCAACTGCAGAATACTACTTGAAAGATGTGATCGCTCTCCTGCCTTGTGATCATGTAACTGAATGACAAGTTGTATTAATTCATTGATCCAAAGAGAGCACTGAGAGTGTTTGTATTGTCAGCTTTCTGTTGCACCTAGGAGCTAGTCTAACTCAGTATTGGCAAGACTGGTATATCTAGAAGAAAATCATAGAATCATTAAGGTTGGAAAAGACCTCTAAGATCATCAAGTCCAACTGTCAACCCAACACCACCATACCTACTAAACCACAGCCTGAAGGAAAACAGGCAGGAAAGCACCATACAACAGGGGAGGGGAGGAAAGGGAGCAAAAAACAGAATATCTACATTTGAAGCAGTCCCCAATTCAGTCAAATTTCATTAAATCAATCTAAGCCATTAGATGAAATCACCACAATACAGTATAAACTGAAAGTGCCACGTTTCCTACAGCAGTCACTTCTACCATGATGCTTGTACCCTGGCAGCTGCTTGGGGAACCAGATCAGGAACCAATCAGCTGAAAAGAGCTTCTTCAGATGAAAGCAAGTTCAGCCACATCAATTCTTTGCTGGGGTTCACAATGTGACCATAAAAGCAACTGTGCTGGTTACAAAGAACACAGCAGGAAGAAGTGCCCAAGGGTCAAATGCAGGGCAGGCAGATGCTTTCAGCCAGCCTACGACACTGTCCCTGATAGAAGTGTTGAGTACATTCCAGTGCAACGCCATCATTCGTCTCCAGAAAATAAAGAGTTGAGACAAACCGTGCACTGTCAGCAAATGTTCTCACATGTACACACTGCTGCACAGCCAGAGATGTTGATAATCTTACAGGGACAGCATTGCAAAGGAACATTACCCTGTAAAAACAGCATCGCTGCTCAGTCACCACTCGCTGGATTACTTCCCCAGCCAACTTACTTTCCTTTATTCTCTGCAATCAGAGCCACAGTATTGCCTCTGCCAAAACACAACACCGAGGAAAAGCTGAACACCTGTACTGCCGATGCAAGAGGATGACACAGTAGCTGGAACACACTGAGCAGAATAATGCTGAAAGGCTGCCCAGCCCCTGTGCAAGGAGGCAAACTCCACACTATTGTACTAGTCTGCAGTGTTTCAGTACGCAAAGGCAGTACAGGCTGCCTGCCTGCCATCATTTCCTTATACCAAAATCATACTGTATGTGACTTTATAGATCATGCCAGAACAGAGTCTGAAATGTGGGTCTGAATCTTGTGTTTATGCAAAGCGCTATAGATATACAATACATACAATAAAATATAATTCTTGGAATAGGTGTTTCTATCTTGTCTTCTATTTGAAAGAAGTTTCAAAGATGCAGATTTGCAGTAAATACACATAGAACATCACGCTACAGCTCTGGAGTGTATCCAAGGCACAATAAAGCATATCGTCAGAACTGGACAGGCTACAAACCTATAAGCACTTTGCACGGAACAATTTTCTTCTGTAACTACAAAATAAGCGTACTGTTGATGCCACTTACTCAGAAGAGACACTAAGATGCTGTTGCAAGCACCATTGATTCAGCTGCCTAGAGTGTGTCAGCACAGTCTTTTATAATTGCTCACTTCCACTAATTACATCTCAAACAGATGTTTGCCCCACTTCTTTAAGGAAGTTTACCAGTAGAAGCATTTGAAAGGCTTTCTAATGATATACAGCAGAGATCCTGGGATTAGTAATTTCTATAGAAAAAAAGGAGACTTAAAAAAACTTTACCTTTGAATGCCATCTATACCATGATTATATAGATGCTAGAGTCCAACTCTAAACAGCATTTCATATTTCATAGAATCATAGAATGGTTTGGGTTGGAAGGGACCTTATAGATCCTCTAGTTCCAACCCCCCTGCCATGAGCAGGGACATCTTCCACCAGACCACGCTGCTCAAAGCCCCATCCAACCTGGCCTTAAACAGGGAGGGGGCACTCAGAATTTCTCTGGGCATCCTGTCCCAGTGCCTCACCACCCTCACAGTGAAGAATTTCTTTCTTCTATCTAATCTAAATCACCCTTCTTTCAATTTAACGCCATTACCCCTTGTCCTGTCACTACAGGCCCTTATCAAAAGTCCCTCTCCAGCTGTCTTGTTGGCCCCTTCAGGTACCGGAAGGCTGCTATAAGGTATCCCTCGAGCCTTCTCCTCTCCAGGCTGAACGGCCCCAGCTCTCTCAGCCTTTCCTCATAGGTGAGGTGTTCCAGCCCTCTGATCACCTTTGTGGCATCCTCTGGCCCCACTCCAACAGGTCCATGTCTGTGTCCTGTGCTGAGGGCTCCAGAGCTGGACGTAGGACTCCTGGGGGGGTCTCAGAGTGGAGCACAGAGGTAGAATCCCCTCCTCCACCCTGCTGCCCATGCTGCTGGGGATGCAGCCCAGGGCACAGTTGGCCTTCTGGGCTGTGAGCACACACTGTCAGCTCATGCCCAGCTTTTCATGCACCAGTACCTCCAAATCCTTCTCGGCAGGGCTGCTCTCTATCCCTTCATCCCCCAACCTGTACTTATACCAGGGGCTGCCCCAACCCATGAGCAGGACCCTGCACTTGGCCTTGTTGAACTTCATGAATATCACGTTTATCAAACTGCTGCCCCAATGTTTAGGCACACTTCAAAAATGGAGGAATCTTCCACTACCACTGCCCCTTGTCATATGTTCAGCACTTGTCCCCTGGCCTATTTAACCAGCTAGCCATTCGGGGGAGGGGGGCGGGATATGACCACAAACCCACCAAAAAAAAAAAACCACACCCCACTCCAATACACAAGCAGTTTTCTTGAGGACTGACCACATGATCTGGCTTGGGATGCCCAAGAGAAACTTCCACTTTAGCCAGTGTGCTGTCAAACAGCTTCTCCATGCATCTACTATGGGATATTAGTCAGAGTTTTAAGATGAACATAAGAATTTGGAGCAAGGCCTCTTTTTCAGCAGCAGAAGCTATGTATCAGTTTAGCTACCCATGGAGCCACAGCACTAGTTCATCTCTTGCTGTTTTGATAATACTGTCTGGGTGAGACAACTCCTGTGTTTCAAAGACTTTGATCCTATCAAGCTATTTCTGAAAATTCATAGTAGTGAGGTTTGGACAACTCGGTACATAATTATGATCCAAGACTGGTGCTCATGAAATACAATTGTGTCCATTCATACCAAAGCAATGAATGCACATGCAAATCCTGAGCACTTCATAAATACCAAAAGCTGCAAATTTATGTCAACAAAAAGATTAATTAGAAAGAGGACAATGTTGTGCACAGCAGCTTTAATTGAAAGCCTCCTCCATTTTCAGTTTTAAGAACCCATTCGACTAACAAATACATTTTTCATTAGAACACCTAATCATAATTATGAGAAATGGGATTACATGTGGATTAAAATCATGATCTGACTCTTATGCAAACCTTTTGCCCCAGGAAGACAACTCTCTATCCTTGAGATGAAAAGGTTGATGAAGCTATCCCATTCCTAAAAAATGTCCTAAAACACAGATCATGAAAGATACAGTCTGCACTTATTACTGGACATAAGATTTTTCTCTTTCCTGTCAGGTGAAGACTCTTTAGCCTGGACACTTAAAGTAAGTCATTATAGTTTTCCATAATGCTCATGCCTCATTTTATGTAATCAACATTACAGTACTCAATCTGCAGTAATTCTGTTGTTCAGTGGAACCAAACTACATACCATATAACTAGCTAGTTAACATTCTCATTATTTCTCAAATATCTCAATATTTGTATCTAGCTCATCACGTAAAGATGTTAAGTTTAATTTTACCTTTGGTTTCCAACAGTACAGATTTTTCAATACCACATTAACCAGGTAACCAGAATTCTCAAGGGAAAATTCCACAGAATATGTGTTTATATGCATCATCTGGTATTACATTTAGATTAAAATACATCCTGAATTCTACTTCACAAGCTAAGAAAAATATTTAAGACATTTATTAAATACAATCTCAGAAGGTATACGAAGAATACTAAAGTGTTTAGGAACCACAGCAAAGCTGTCATGGTTATAATCTATGCAGAAAGAGACTCCATAAACAGACTTCTCTGGGACAACAAAGTCTAGAGAGGATATCCGACTGTAGCAACTTCTCACATCACTTTATTAACATATTCTACCACAGAGCAAAGCATGGTTCCTTCCGGGATTCATTTGACTAGACATACAGACATTTAAAGCCATTTGAAATGCCCTGAAACATCCCATCTAGCTTCTAGCTACTGCTGCTAAAGGATGTTGGTCTCCTGTAGGTCCCGAGTTGTATTTTCCAGGCCATAGAGAAATTATTCAGGCACCTCAGATACACACCTGGTGACATCTGAGGTGGTTTCGGGTATGTGAACTCAATGTATACGAAAGATGACTTCACTACTTAAGCAGTTGTTTGAACTACTAAATTGCC